>NW_027266276.1:18307500-18907500 GCF_022045235.1 Haliotis cracherodii
GCAATGAGGAAAATTCTCGATTGTCTCTCGCTATACACTACAAAACATCATAGATGCATAGACACACTACGCGTATATCCCAGAACCGTATTATTGACATATTTAACGTGAATATATCCATTCTGTAAGCATTTGCAGTTACCTGTGATCTATCTCAGGTCTTACAATCAAATACGTTTTAAATCGAATTTGACAGTGAGTATGATTTTACGGCGCTTTTAGCAATATTCCGACAGAATAACGAAGGGGACAACAGCCTGAGTGTACGGACTCTCAAAATGCACTGTAGTAGTGCAAGCATCGTGGCATAAAACGATTCAAAGCGTCACCAATAAACAAAATGTGATGTCGAAAGATCATCACAACATTTATCGCGTCTACGTTCGACCTTGAACACCGTGTTGTAAATGAGAGTACTGCTCCTTGGACAAAGTGGATAGTCGTTAGAAATATCATCCTCATGTGAACCGATGCGATCTCGTGATATGAATCTTTCGAACTCCGAACGGAACAATGGTGTAGCTGATGATAATTACAAGCAATTTCAGATACATCACATGCTTACTTGTAATAAATCACAAAGCCAACAAGCCCTCACATTCACTGAACCGGGTTTGAAGCTAGAGACTGCACATGTTTCTAACTTGGTGATGTTTGTGTTTATATTTTCTCAAAATCTATCTCGGAGAAAGCTGCGCACGTTATTGACAGGATGCATCTTGAGAGAACAGTCAATGGCCTAATTATCAGTCTAATTTCAACGTTGGATTTTCAAAATGTGTGATTGAGTGAGTGAGTTGGTCCCGCTGTGTTCGAGACAACGGGTCCGACTTTATGTAACCCGTCCGATCGTTCCAGCATCAGTTTATAACATATATAGTGTTCATGATCAATCTGGCTACAGAAATACTTACATAGGACGCGGACGAAGACCTGACAGTTATCTGTAACTCCACCCACGATATTTGTTACTTGTATGGAGTAAAACCCAGTGCCATTTCGTCTGATGTCGCTTATGGTAAGGGATGGGACCGTGACGTTACCGCCACTGTAGTGAGAGTTGTTTCTGGAGATGGCGGTGCCGTTCAGATTCCAGTCCACAAACGTTGGACGAGGTAACGACATTACTGTGACGTTGATTGTAATGCTGCTACCTTCATTGATCTCATATGGAGTTGGATGTAGTAGCTTACAGCTTGGTCGGTCTGACAATGTAATGTAATATCAAAGATTAAACATAAAATTCAATCTAAGCACGTAAGGAGGGTTTTTTTCCTGACGAGAAAAGATTAATTAGGATTGACATTTTAGTATGACTAGCTGCTTTCCATTCCGAAGTTGTTCTACCCTTTGAAAAAATCTTACATTTTGATGAAACACTCTGGCAATAACGTGAATTGCTTGAACTGTGATTTATCATCCAAAACTGGCTCCAAACAGGAGATATCGCGTAGGTGAGATCAAGCGATATCTACATTGTAGATATTGTAGCAATGACATTGCATCACAATGTTTTGCAGACGATTGTGACGTCATTGGTTACCATGACATCACAATTAAATGACATCACTATTGGATCTGCTACTGAAGCTGTTAGCAGTACTTTTAACACTTAAGAAACTGCTTATTACTCTCTACATACTGAAAAAGGAAGATGGATGTTGGATGATAAATAAAATCGCACCCTCGTGTCTTTTGACATCAAATACATCAACACTTGTTGTTAAAAGTGGTAAAACTCCTCGGCAAGCCACAGAGTCTTTCCACTTTTATCAACTCGTGTGAGATTCTCTATGTAATTAACTTCTAAATTTATATCAATTGATATGAAGGTTGTACCTGTTATCATCGATTACACTAAACATTTCTTACCATCCTGAAGATTTGGGAACACTGAAGTGAAGGCACTATAAGTTGTGAATTGTAAGTTCACAAAGACACACGGAAATATGCAAAATTATATGTTTAACTATGAAATACAGGTCGTAGCACATAGAGGCACATTGTCATTAAACACTGAACAATTGAAAACTATCTGGAACTTACACTGGACTATAAGGTTGGTGTGACAATCGTGAACAAATTGTTTGGTGACGTTGTTGGTGACATTGACGCTGTAGTTCCCGGTGTCCTTACGGTTAGCCTTGATGAGCGTTAAGGACGGAATGTTGACGTTACCTTGGGCAAAACGTGTGTCATTTCTGTCGATAAGGTTATTCCCCTTGAACCAGTCGACACGTGACTGTTTCGGATAAGATGTAACATTAATTGCAAAGACATAAAGGTCCATCTCATTGATTGTTGCAGTTGGGTTGAAGCAGTCTAGATCAGGACCGTCTGTAAAACAAGAGTTTGTTGCAGTTATAGCTCAAAATATACACCTAGAAATTAATTAAGCATCCCCCTGACAAAATAAAGAACAGTGATATAACTGTTAATAAAAATCCAATTGTCATGACACTCGTTCAGAGAATGGCTGTAACCATGGCACGCAGAAGGCTGACGGAGGCATTCCATTGGCAATTGATTGGCATGGATGACAGAGATAGGTCGTATAGAGACATTGGACGTCAACTTGGATATTACCATTGTGTCATCAGCGGACTTGTGACAAGACACGGGCAGACACGTGAAGTAAAGGACTGTCTACGACCAGGGCCACCCCGAAAGACAACTGTATGGGAAGGCAGGTCTCTAGCAATTTTTGTGAGGCGACAATCATTTGATATGAGTAAAGCTCTAAGAAATGCCAACTCGATCGCATCTGTCCACCAGAACTGTGCAAACCCGGCTAAATCATTTGGGTTGAATTGACGAAGGGACACCAGTTATCACTTGCTAACTGCTCACCATCAGAGACTTCGATTTGCTTAGTGTATGGCTCGACGTCATTGGAATCTGAGGACGTGGCGACGGATTGGTCTGATAAAGGCAGATTCTTCTTGCAAGTCACATATGGGCGAATGCGGATTTGAAGACACAGAAACACTGCGTATACCCTCAGGAACAGTGTACCAACAGTCCCTTATGGTGGGGTCTCGTTACCACAGCAGTAATCGTTACATCCAGGACATCCTCAATCCTGTTGTTGTGCCACATGCTGACAATCATGCGCTTGCCACTCGAGCTGTGTTTATTGACGACAATGTTAGCCCCCTATCGACGTACATGCTGTGACTGGATTTCTATTGACATTTTGCCTTGGCTCGCTATGCATCCAGATGTCGGCTGCAGGCAATGGATCCACCAGAATAGAATGTGGCAGCTTTAGAGTCTGCATTGCATCTGGAGTGGCAGCAGTTACCTCTTGATCATATCAGAAGACTCACTGGATGAATGAGGAGAAGGGTAGAATCTGTCATCCAGGCACATGGCGGTTACACTCGCGTTTGAATTTCAGGATTGTGATTTTCTTTGCAAGATAACAATGAACGTTTTGTGACAGAAATGGTCGTTCATACCTGACATTGGAACTGCCTAGATCCATAGTTTTCGTGTTTATCAATTTTGCTCAATACAGAACTATCGAAACTGTGTTATTACTGCAATTAAAATATTAAACATTTGCATCATTCTCTGTGTTTTATTAGTCAAGTGTCTCATCTTACACAAGACATTTGATCCGTGGTGCTAAATTTCTAGGTGTATATATTTCCTGACCATCAAATGCATTAAATTCAGAGGCCCCGTCTCAAAACGTTATGGTTAAAACAATAATCACTTGCTGACAATCAGATATATTAAAATCAGAAGCTCTGTCTAAAGATGTTATGACTCAAAATAGAATAAACTGTTGAGCAATCAAAGACATTAAAATCAATGGCTCTAACTAAAGTTTTTATGGTTCAAAATAAAATAAGAAGTCAAAATATAATCACTTGCTGAGCATGTAAGGAAATAAAGACATGTCTTTGTCTTCAGTTTTCATGGCTCAAAACACTTGTGGAGCATCAAAACCTTTAAAATCAGGAGCTCTATTTAAATCTCAATATTCACACAAGCATTAATTTTGTAACTTCATTGTGCCAAGATATTTCTTAGATAGTAATTATATGTCTAAAATCTGAAAATAACATCATCTTTCAACAACAATTTTTTTGTGACAGAACATTTTTATTTCCCGCCAACAATCTGAAGCATAAATATTTTTTCAAACAATCTGGCACAATATCTTTTTTTTGCTAAAATTCCCAAATTGCATGTATTGATGTTATCAATGTAAAGTCAAGCATGACACATAGTGTTTCCTCCAAAAAAGTAAGATGACATTTGTTTTCATGTTTCCAACTTTCGCGAGCCTTTGAAGATAGATGTGTAAGAATATCTTTGGTCACCACGTTTAGTCCCACGTGCAACTTGGATCAAGGAATGAAATTTGTACGTCTATCTGGGGTACTTACAGTAAACAGTGAGGTTAGTTGTGCAGTTTGATTTTTCAAGCCCACCGACAGTGTTGCTAGCCGTGAAGTTATACAGCCCGGCGTCATCCCTGGCAGCAGAGGCTATAGTAAGAGACGGTATGGCGACTGTGCCACCACTGTATCTTGGGTTGGTTAGGTTGATGGGATTTCCCTGATACAACCACTGTACGGAGGAGACTTTCGGGTAAGCTGGTACTAATAAGTTAAAGGTCACCCTCTCGCCTTCTATCACTGACAAGTGCGGATTTTGAAGAGAGCTACAGACCGGGGCATCTGAAAAAAAAGCAAATATGTTTAAGGGTTAACGTTTCAACAATGTTTGCAGATGATGGTTTCGTGAACACGCAAACAAATACATGCACTTACACACGGTCACATGGAAGTTAATTGATCAAGAATACATTATTTATTGGTATAAAATAGCATATGTTTTTAATTATATATTAAGTATTTAAAAAACTCATTTTGATATTTAAAAAATAACAAATGAGCTGTTGATCATTAAACTACTTGAAATGCTGCTGGTGCAAATGAATGCCATCCTTTGTTTATTTATGACCATAATCCGCTTTCAGGTAGACATGAGTTGGATAATCTATGAGTATATTGTAACAACCAGGAACAATGCATGAATATTATTTATTCAAACGTTAACCAACCAGAGATTGCTATGGGTCCCTCCACTATATATGCGTGTGCAGTTTGAGTACCAAAATAATATATCATGGAACGCCAGCAAGTCTCATGTATTCATTTGTCTTCAATTCATCTATTCTATTTTAAGGTGGGGCATTTTCATGCGTTGTTTCAATGGTCGTTTTCACGTTTTAGGAATGTTTAGAATTCTGTATCTATTTCTAACAAATTAATCTACTATAAAATGTTGAAAAATTATAGGTATAAAAGGAAAAATGGCACTGAAATTGTTAGGAATAGATCACTAAAACTTTTTAATGTACGGCATTACGGGAAATATCACTTTCTCTCACTATCACTTACTCGCTTTATTACTCTCTCGCTTCGTTCAATTGCTTCAATTGAAGGCGAGAAAGCAATGTCTCCTCTCCGCTACCATAGAGAACAGAGTGTTCGTCGTCCCTGCACTATTAACGTCCAGTATGTTCTATGGGCCTTATGCTTTTTTACGAGACCGGTGGTATAAAAGCCTTGTCCGGTACAAGTGTACAATTCCTATAGGATCAACTCAAATACACTAACATTCACCTTGAATTTGTCTCTCGATTTCTGTAAACGAAAAGCTACATGTGCGTTAGTGTTTTGAATATCGTATTGAATTCTTCATACATATATATCATAAACAGATTGACAGTAGCTTATTTTACACTCTTACTTCCATGTCGCCGTGAGACATGTTTCACATGTGATCTTCTATGATGTACAGGGTGCGAGAGTGAAAAAGTGTCACCTTACCAACAGAACATGTCACTCTTTGAACTCTTCTCTGAGTTTACGTGGGTACCGTATGGGTCATAAATAGGACAGTGGACGGCCATGGCCACTAATAGCTAAGCCTGCACTAACAGAGGACAGAGTGAAGACACTACATAATAGAGAAAATTTCACTAAATCCTCCGTAGGTATATCCAATGACTTGACTAAGCACAGGCGATAGGCGAACGCGAGAACGGAAAACATGCTTTACACTATAGTTGGAAACTAATGTTTAAACCCCTACGGCCTAAAGATACTTCAAACCGAGGCTAACGTGAATACCAGAGAGACCAACAGAACATTTCTACTACTTCCAAGGCCGGAACAACTTTGTTCAAACCTTCGGCATCGACATCTACTCCAAATCAACGAAAGGCAATGTTATGCATTGGCAAGCAAAATGAACAGTCAAGCTCGGACATCAACCGGGCTAAAGAACAACAACTATCCGCTATCTATGAACATGAACTTACTCCACACCAAACTGTAAATATACTATCGTGGAACTTTAAGCAAGCTCTAACAAGCAACCTAAAACAGTTTGACATAATCTGTCTTTTTGAAACGTTCCTTGACAAGCCGTTAGACATACCTGAACTTAATGACTTGGGCATATTCTTCAGCAAGGCATGACATGACAGATTATCTGAAGGAGTTAGTATGACTGTCACAAAAACTTTACTGAAAAGTGTGCAAATTCCTATAATATCTGGCAATCTTGTGTGTAGAATAAGCGAAATCTGTTGTGAATATAGATCGGGATATCCTCCTGATAAAATATTATTCTAGACCTTATTCTCTTACTTTTTACAGTGTGACTCATCTGTAGCCAGCCATGTCAATGTAGCATCATTAGTCCTGCAATGTGTCATCATTAGTCCAGTCAAGACAGATCTGATGATTTTGGAAGGAAACGTCATTGGGACAGAGTTACATTGACGAATCTCTCCAACCTGTTGTACAAACGTTCGTGCAACAGAACAGGACAAGATAACACGAGGCCCAATACATCTTGCCTTGGCTAATCACCAGACCTATCACCTTTAGAACACTTTTGGGATGACCTTGACTGTCAAATTAGAACACAACCAGGTCGCCCTTATAACAAACATCAGTTAGCACAGGCCCTTTGAGAAGAATGGCAATGAATCCCACTTCTTGTGATCAGACGTATCACATCTTCTCGTCGTCGAGTATATTGATTACTGTGGTGGGTAAACACAATACTGACTTACAGTTGTGACATTCTGAAGGATTAAGGGGAGTTTTGATGATATGCGGATTTCATTCTTGATACGTGTAGTTGATCAAATACTGAACAAATGAACCCCATCATCCAAACTGTGGACACAATACCTTCTTTTTCGTTTTCATTTATGGCATAACTTGTAATGATATTGATATATAATTCTTGTCTTTTGACAATAGAAGCATGTTTATGTGTTTTTTTTCAAGTAAGAATAAATTATGCTGAATGGGCGTTTCTTATTATATACAGAATTTTTCTGAATTTGAGAAAAGTGATATTTTCTTTTCAGTGAACATTACACTTGATATTACACTGCAGTGAACTTAAGCCTTTGACGGAACTATTGTCATACAAGAGATTCTTCCCCTTTGTGTCTCCTTTTGTTAGAAGTGTCTACGCAATTGTTGACGTTCTTTTTACATTAGTTCCACATTGACAAGGCAAAATAATTAAGGATGGTCATTTATTGAGTTAATATCAATCCAGACGTTTAATCTTCGCTGGAAAATGTAATGTTTCGTTATCAACTGTAAATCTCTCATATAACTCGTCAATCGAGACTGTTCGTTTCGCAAAGCGTCATTTTTGTTACTTGACCAGAGTGTATTCTTTCTCTTCTCTCAGCGGTCTCCTAGTATTTAAGAATATTTTTGGTTAAAGTTGATTTTGTATATAATCATATCGAAATGTATGACAATGAATTATCGTGACCGTCAATATCTTTTTATACTTTTGTTCATATTTTTATGATTTTGCAAACAAGAAACTACTTTTTAAGTTGCAAAGGGGTGGTGAACCGTCACTGTGTGTTAGGTAGGGAGAATTTACGTTTCAAGGTTTTACATTTGTAATGAAATAATTTAATTTTCTGGTAGACAACTACACAAAAAGTATATATTAAATAGAATATTCCATGTGTCGAGTGAAATGTCATGTTTCTCTCAGCTCGTGACGGGGGAAAGAAGATATTATAGAGAAACATGATATTTCACTCGACACATGAAATATCCTCTTTATTATTTACAGGGGGCACTGGTGGCCAAGAAGTCTAAAGCGCTGTGCAGAGTTGCGTCCCTTGGGCACGCCAGAAACCTTTGATTGTGGGTTCGAATCCCGATTCGCCCCGATTATGTTTCTAGGTTTGTCATCACCATATCCGTGCTCATGGGTTCACCAAAGTGGTAAACGTCCGAGACGTGTATCACTTCGAGCTGACACGCCATGATATAACTGGAATAACGTTAAAAGCGGCGTTAAACCCAACTCACTCACTCATTTTATATTACAGCAACTACTATTTCAGTCATATCACAGTGGATATGACACAGTGACTTGCACCATACATCTTGAAATGGAAGATCTGAAATGATTATTAATGAATAAGTGTTACAGGCATACTGTCTATCATGCTTGTGTCACGGTGTAAAACATTATGGCTTTGCTCACGAAATACTCCGTATTGATGAGGATGACCCTATTGATATGGAGACCTTTTATTGAGGATGAGGGTTTTTTCAGCTACAAAACCAGATATGTTTTAACACACAGTGCCATTAAAAGGTGTCAAATGTAACGTGTTATACTTGGGATAACACACAGTAAAATACAGAGTCTGGTACTTTAAGGGTTGAGTTCCATCACTGCAAGGGTGAGACTCTGTGTGCTGGGCATTAGGTGTCTGAGTAGTTGTTAATTGGAAAATGCACTGTACAAATTCTTCATATAATTTTTTTTTTTTAATTCAATTTAGACAGAATCCATTTCAACTCGAATGATGATGTCATAGCCGTTGTAACGTAGATAACCTTTTGGACAGCCAAGAGAAGGACCTCTAAGGAACTGGGATAATGTCCTTCCAACATTGATGGCAAAACTGTATCAGTATTAAAGGTGACAATGATAAAAAAAATATATCACATTTATATTGTAGGATAAATCTTTCTATGTGAAGTTCACCCTTGTAACGGAGTCAGGGCATAGACATTTGTGCCACGTAAATCAATGACGGAGAGATGATCAGTAATTATCACTGTCGAGTGAATTATGGATTCATTAACCATTTGGTCATGTCTGTAAATCGCGAAGCAACCTTATTCACTTCGTCACAGATTGGATAGCGTTATGTATGCGATAAATCAATCCGAAGATAGAAGTTGTAAAACATGTAATTCTGGATGTAGGAAAAATGATTATCACTTTTTGCTTGTTAGTGAGTTTTATGCAGATCGGCGTTAAGGGAGTTACCTAGCTGTAAAAGTCCAGTTTTTGTCGGAATTTCGTGGCTCAATCGAAGCGCCACCAGTGGCTATTACGAGTTATTTGACTTCTATTGATAAATCAGATCACACCTCTCATATCCTTGCATTTGCTTCAAACAAAATGGCGGTGCCCGGTCATGAAGATCTGATCGATACTCAAGATCTTTATTGTAATAAAACGGACCTCACCTCGCAAAGTGCATCAAATCAGAAAAACACGAAAATTGTTGGGACATTTCTTTCGATGCCAAGTTGACAGTGAAAATGCTTTGCAAAAGCTGCAATCGGCCTAAATCTGCACGGCAGTTTCCATGTTGTTTATGAACCGGATGTCAGTTTTGGTACGCGATTTCGATTGGACTAAGGATGTACAGGTCAATTAAGCAAAATTATAATTACATAACTCTAGCTTAGTTCGACAAGGATGGCAATTGGGCATTAATAGTCAGTTAACTCTCTTATTATGACAGCAGATAAACTAATATGTCATACTGAGCGGTTTAAGGAAGGAATAGTGTACAGCAATGACATTCTAAATGAAAACAGGGATCATGTAACATTACAGAATTGGAAGTGAGGTATGGAATTAAAACACATTTTCATTCATTTAAATGTAACACATTAAAAAAGAACTGTAAAATATCCAGTAGGATTAATGGAGTGCCCATTAACACAATTAAATATAAGAATGCTCAATAATAATAATAATAATAATAATAATAATAAAAGGAAGTAATTTTTTCTCCCAAACTTTACTGGACCCAAGCTGTTCTAAAACAGGTAGCATAGAAAAGTGGGGAAACGTGTTTCTTAAACAGTATGAAAATGCAGATCTAGAAACTATATATACAATAATTGTTTCGATGTTTATTATATCTGGAAGAAAACAGTGACTTATACCCCTACTGTTTACTGTATTATCTGTAACAGGCATGAACAGGCATGAAACGAACAAGTTATGAAATTGAAGTTGTTAGTGACATTTTATTGTATCTGTACTTGTATTATCTTAATGAATGAACAATGTATAAACTGAGTGATATATATAGATCCTGTTTAATTGGCTTCATGTCCCAATGGCTTCCACCTATGTGTTCTCTGTCCATCATATTGTGACAGTACTATCCTTCTGTTGTCATAACTTACTCATGTTGTCCCACTCATGTATGCAATTGTTGTTATAGTTAATCCTCTACTGTTAATACTCCACCTACTATATATATTCTGTACAAAGTCCCTCATTCCAGTTGCAGTTTGTACCCCAAGCGAGCAACACCTCCCAAGCCAGCACTGAGCATTGCCTGATAGCCAGCCAAGGAGAACTCCAACATCGGTAATTATCACGTCATCCTTTCAGCCTTATTCACATACTCTTACAATCACTCTCACCGTTTGTTTGTTTGTTTGTTTGTTGTTTAACGCCGAACCTAGCAGTGTTCCAGCTACAGGACAGCGGTTTGTAAATAAACGAGTCTTGGCCAGACAATCAGTTGCAGTTTGTACTCCCAGCGAGCAACACTTCCCAAGCCAGCACAGAGCATTGCCTGATAGCCAGCCAAGGAAACTTCACCATCGGTAATTATCATCACGTTATCCTTTCATCCTTACTCACATACTCTTATCACTCTCACCAAATTAATCACAAAACCCCTAAATCCTTAAAAAAAACAACAACAACACTCAAACACACCCTTTAGTCTCAAACCAACACCTTACCCTCCCCCATCTCCTTAACACAGCACGCTCTCATTTCTATTCACTACCCACGCCCACCACTCAAACGCACCCTTTGACCCAACTCCTAAAAACCTAAAAACCCAAAACACCTAATCCCCCCTTCACAACGCACGCTTTTTCCTACTCACCACCCACGCCCACCACTCACCTATCACTCCACTCCTTCGACTTAATATTTCCTAATCCCAGCTTTCCACTTGTCTCACCAACCCCAGCCTTCCAGCAAAAAAATAAATCTCTAGGGTTCAGGCACCACACATCTCAACTCACCCAAAACATGACAGACACACGCATCATCTCACACGCAGACACCCCAGATCCTGATTTACCCACACCCGCGGAAGCGCACAACACCTCCGGGAGGACAGTCGAAAACATTGTTCCGGACGAGTATGGCTCAGACATGGAACATACCACCCCCACCAAACCAGCCAACTCGCCTCCACAATACACAAACCCAAAAAAACGTAAGCTCGACTCATCCACTCCACCACCTTCTCCCACACCCTCCCCGGCTTCCTTCATCACCACCTTCGCACTATACTTCTTCGCCGCAGGCTCAGCATCAATCCTAACTAAACAACTCTCACCAGACAGGATAGGTTTATGGTTTAAACGCGAAAAAATCCATTACAGCAACATCAAAAAAGCAAATAAAGGTTACCAAATAATATTCCCAAATCAAGATTCATTCAATGCAGCTAAAAAAATAGTACAAATTTTTCACGTAACCGTAACAAAACAAATTCCAAATTGGCAGCAATTCACCCGAGGGGTAATAAGAGTAAACCCTAGAGAAACAGCCGAAGACCTAGAACTCTACACCCAAGAAGCAAACACAAATCAATACCCTCAACCCCAAATAACAAGCACCCGCAGGATAACAACAAACAGAAACGGCAAAACGGTCCCTACATCAATCGTTATTGTAAACTTCAAAAAAACTGCTAAATTTCCTGAAGCCCCTAATCACATCTCTTTCGGTGCCCACACTAAACTAGAAGTTAAACCATACATCAAACAGGTCAAACAATGTTCTAACTGCCTTAGATATAACCACACGGCCACCCAATGTACATTCAAAAAAACTAAATGTAAAAAATGCGCCCAAACCGATTGCCCAGGTACATGCTCTCCCTGGTGCATCCATTGCAAATGCATAAAACATACATCACTCTCAAACCAGTGTCCGCACAGACATGCCCTAACACAACAGGCCAACAAACACATAAACATAGATTCGGCCAAAATCCAAACAAGAAAATATGCACCACCTACATCCAAACCTCTCCTTCCCACACCACACTCAACCACCACACACAAACTCTCGGATTCAATCTGGGGCAACCACATAGAAACCGCACCCACCACTTCCACACATCACCTCTCACAGCCACCTACCAACTCCCCCATAACATCAACACCCGCATGCAAAGCAAACAGCAAAACCACAGGCACACAACGACCCTCAGCCAGACACTCTACAGCCCACAAGGCAACAACACTTCCCCACAAGCAACCACAACAAAAAAACTCAAACACTGAGGAAACCACAGCTACACCCAACACGCAAGCACAAACTCAACACCCCACACCACAAACACCTCCACAGGCCTCCCCAATGAAAACTCAAACAATAAAAACCAACCTAACCGACGAAGACGAGTATTCTTCCACCGAGGAAATAAATGAAATCACTTTCTCAGCCCCTAAAACCAACAAAAACTTCAGGCGCAAAAATCCTCAATTAACCAGCACTAAAACTCTTAATAACCTCACACTACTCCTAGCCTACATGCATAAGCAAAACTCACCAAATGCTAGTATTAAAGCTTTTCACTCAGTAGCACAAAAACTAAAACTCACAACTCTCTCCTTTGAGTTATTTCTCTCCCAACTTAGGGAAGCTACCAATTAAACAAAACCTAAAACTCAAAACAAACTAATAACCTCTCATCCCCCAAAATGGAAGGACTAAATATATTTCAGTGGAACGCCAACGGATTAGCCTCCCACGGCCAGGAATTAAAAGCCAAATTCAAACGAGACAAAGGTCCACACATAGTCTGTATACAGGAAACTAAATTCTCTACCAGATCTAAATTCACCCTACCAAACTATAACTCAATAAGAACTGACCGAGCCAAAACAAACCCAGGTAGAGCCGGAGGCGGCCTAATCATATACGTCAGGGAAGATTTAAGCTACAAAGAACTAAAAATAAACACACCGAACCTAGAAGCAAACGGTATCCAAATAACAAATAACAACCAAAAAATTAATATCATAAATATATACCACTGGGTAGAAAAACAGGTCAAACCTGAGGATTTAAACACCCTCCTCCAAATAGGCAATAAATCTACAATCTTCCTAGGAGACTTTAATGCCCACCACCCTACCTGGGGTATAGAAGATAAAATAGATAAACACGGAAAACTCATCTCAGAATGGATAGAACAAAATGACCTAATACTACTAAATAACAACCAACCTACTAGATACGACAAAATACACCACAAAATGTCGGCTATCGACTTAACCATATGCACCCCAGATTTAGCCCAAAGTATTCAATGGGAAGTACACGGGGTACCACTAGGTAGTGACCACTTCCCCATAAATATAACTATAGGAGACGTAAACATCCCATCACCAGCCCCAAACCAGGAACCTAAATTCCACTACAACAAAGCCGACTGGGACAAATTTCAGGACATTTGCAACCAGGCTAACCTAGCTGACCTAGAAAGTAACGACCCCGAAATCTACTGTAAAAACCTCACTGACTATATAATAAACGCAGCTAAAAACTCCATTCCTTTCAAAACAACCAGCATAGGCAAACCCTCGGTTCCTTGGTGGAACGAGGAGATAGAACAAACGAGGCGTAAACGCAAATCCGCATTCAATAAAGCCAAACGTGACTTCAAACACCTAAAGATAGCACATGAACTAAATCACAAAGTACAAAGCTTAGTTAAAACAGCTAAAACAAGAGACTGGAAAAAATTTTGCGAAGAAATTAACCATCATACAGACGCCAGAACAGTTTGGCGCAAAATCCACGCCATTAGGGGCATTAAACGTCATAAAAAAACTCCCAACGTAAACAATTCAACAAACCCCACTGAAAAAGCTAATAACCTTGCAAATCACTTCTCGGCCGTCAGTAGCAATAGCAACTTCAACCAAAAATTCCAGGAACAACTAAAAGCAGAAACCAAATTTACCAAAGAGCCAAAAGATAATAACCTAGAAATTAATCTCCATTTCACAATGGAAGAACTACTCCACGTCCTACAAAATAGGAAAAAGGGCACAGCCCCAGGCTTAGACCTTACTTCATACCAGATAATTAAACAACTACCACCCAAACTACTCCAAACTCTTCTGAAACTCTATAACCTCATATATCTAAACGGACAGGTCCCTTCACCTTGGAAACAAGCCCTGGTCATACCAATCCCCAAACCCAATAAACCAGCTGACCAGGCTAATTCATACAGACCAATCTCCCTAACTTCTAACTTATGCAAAGTAATGGAATCAATGGCCAAAAACAGGTTACAACACTACTTAGAACAAAACAACATAATAAATCCAGACCAAAGCGGTTTCACTCCTGGACGCTCAACCTTAGATAACCTCGCCCGACTAGAGCAGGACATTAAAACAGGCCAACTTAACAAACAATATACTACAGGCATCTTTCTAGACTTCTCCAAAGCATTCGACATGGTTTGGCATAACGGGCTAATACAAAAACTACAAAAAATAGGACTTAAAGGTCAAATAATTAACTACATCCAAAGTTTCCTAACAAACCGCAAAATCACCGTGGGCATAGACCAAACGCTATCGGACCAATGTCCCCTAGAAAATGGCACTCCCCAGGGCAGCATCCTAAGCCCAACACTCTTCAATATTATGATTAACGATTTATTCGAGGGACTATCCCCCAAAGTAAACACATCAAAATTCGCGGATGATGGAGCCCTCTGGATCCGCACTAAAAGCATTAAAATGGCCCAAAACTTACTACAAAAATCTCTAAATAAAATACAAAAATGGGTTGACAAATGGGGCTTCTCCCTAAACTCAGAAAAAACCACAGGAATAGTATTTAAACACAAAAATATGCAACCCGCCACCCTAAACCTCCAACTAAACAACAAACCAATCAAATTCCAAAAACAAACCAAATTCTTAGGATTAATCTTCGATGAACATCTCACCTGGGATGCTCACATTAAAAACCTTGTAACCAGATGCAGCAAAGACCTAAACACGTTAAGATGCCTAACCGGCTCCAACTGGGGGGCCTCTAAAAACACCCTCCTCTCACTCTATATATCACTAATTAGGTCCAAACTAGACTACGGCAGTGCCATTTACGACACCTTAAACAACTCTCTCATTAAAAAACTAGACTCAATCCAGTATCAGGCCCTAAAACTAATCACACGAACTCAACATGGCACCTCTTCCACCTCACTCCAGGCCTTAACAGGAGAAATGCCACTTAAACTACGTAGGGAACAACTTACCCTAAACTTCTGGGCCGCGTCCCAATCAAACCCACTAATCGAAAACTTAATAAAACAAAATATTAGCCCTAGAAACCAAGCCCTAGCCCGGAAACATCCACTACTTACTCCAATTTCCCAAAGAATAACCAATTACCTAAACGAACACAAAATAAATAATCTTAAACAAAACAATAAATCATCCAATATCTTCACTCCAAAACTTAAAATACCAAAAATAGACACAACACTAGCCGATACACTAAATAAACAGACCGATCCTAACATCGCTAAAACCACCACACTAGCATACATACATGAACATTGGCCAAATTGGTGTCACATATACACAGACGGATCCTCAGATCCGATCTCAAAACACACAGGTTTCGGAGTCCACATCGCACAACCAACCAAAGACACACAATCTTACCGACTCCCAAACAACCAATCCATATTCACGGCCGAACTAATGGGCATGGCCTCAGCACTACACAATCAGCAATCTAAAAAACACCAAAAAATCCTCATCCTAACCGACTCTCTCAGTGGACTACAAGCCCTCAAAAATAAAAACACTAAAAACCGCCCCAAACTAATAAATCAAATACTCAATAGCTCAAACAACTTAACTAAGGTAGGTAAACAAATAGAGTTCATTTGGATCCCCGCCCACGTAGGAATCTTTGGAAATGAAAAGGCAGATAAAGCAGCAAAATTATCCCTTAAACTCCCAGAAATAAGCTTAAACTTACCCAGCTCAAAATCAGAAATCAAAAGTGTCAATAAACAAAAAATTAACAAAAAATGGCAAAATATATACCAAAACTCAAATAGCCAAATCAGGAAAGTACTCAAAAAAACCCTAAATAAACCCAAAATACTACAACCATCCAAAAAAATCGACAGAATAATTACCAAACTACAAACAGGCCACACCAAACTAAATAATCACCGTAAAATAGCTAAACTACACACAACAGGAAACTGCCCACATTGCAAACAACAAGAAACACCAGAACACGTACTCATTCACTGCACACACTACCAAACACACCGAACAACACTACAGACCACCCTAAATCTTAAAACCGGACTTACACTAGAATCAATCCTAAATCCACAAAATAAATTAGAAAAATTCAAAGCCTTAGGCATATACCTAATAAAAACAGGACTAATTAGTCGCATTTAAACCCCAAATAAAATATTAAAACCAAAACTACCTTATTTGATAACCACCCAACACACACAGCTCCCTTAGTTCGTCCCCCACCCACTCTTGGCATTCTTTCCAAATCTCAAAATTTCAAAATTACTATATAAGTAACCCCTAAAGCCCCCTCCTGGGTTGCACAAACTCACTTTTCCCCTTTTTTGAAACACATTAAATGGCCTGGCCGGGCCCGTGTGCGACATACGCTTGCAGTCGGAAAGCGCACGTTAAATCTCCAATATAAGTAAGTAACCCTCATTCAGTCTTGCTTGACAACGGTATAAGTATTAAAGAAGTTGTTATCCATAAAATGGTGTCTACTTTGTGATGGGACTAAAGACGGGTAAACAAATTATAACAACTTATGTCAAACACTTTCAAATCCTGAAAATAGAACATGAGTAAATATCTCCTTTCACAAAGCTAAGATGAACCACCAGCTGTGACATATTAACCATACAAAAACAAAGACAGCATTTTGCTTTATGAATGATTTCTTCAAGTACAAGTTAAACAAATAACGTTTAAATCAGTACAATAACACCACGCGACGATCTCCAATGGTTTGTAGTACACAGATCAGACTGAATGAAATCTGGAAATAAGGTCACATGATGATGTCATGTTTCTGTCAATCATATGAAGTTAAAGGTTTCAATAAAGGACAGGAAACCAATGCTGAGATAGATGATTGATATCGCTGCCATGGCTATTGCCCGTATGGTTATCATGGCATCAAAATTTGAAAGCTCAGAACATCGTAAGATCTCTACATTGACTACTTGTACAATCATTACAAAATATTGTCTTGTCATACCAGTGTATACTTAGAACAGCTCCCCCCAATGTCAACCAAAGCGTTGTCTCAGAACAAGCTCAAAGCAACTGCCAGATGTTCCAAGATTCAATGAAATGGAAAGAACTTCTAAACTGTCTGAAGAATGCTGAAATCCTTTCTTCATACAAACCCCAACTCAACGTGCTTAGGCGTGGAGTTAAACGCTATCTATACTCATTATTATGATTAGTAGTAGTAGTAGTAGTAGTAGTAGTAGTAGTAGTAGTAGTGTCTCTCTCGCACTAGAGCGAGTGTCATAGAATTCAGTGTTCTATGAACTAGAGGAACGCTTCTTAGAGTTTCCCACATGTTGCATGTATGTCCATCTCAATGTAACGGGCTCGGAATCAACAATTGCAAATTTTCCGTTCCTAAAATAACCCTTCCTGTTTGAACTCTCTAGATCTCTAAGGGTCATATGATCGTACATGGTTCAGATGTAGTTTTGACATAGACAAAACATCTAGTCTAAAAAAACAGTTTAAGCTAAAAAATATATACCTGAATAGTTTAGCGATGGTTTAACTGCTTGTGTCACCTTTTTTTATCACTGACATGTGCTGGTAATATGTATAGACCTAAGTAATATTCGGCAGATATGAAAACATAGTCATAACAACATTTCATATATGAATACACAATCATAATGCCATTTAGAAAGTGGTCAAATGTAACAAATGTTCTATTTGGGATAACACCTTATTTGTAAAGTACAGATTCTAGTACTTTCTTGGGTTTAGTCCCATCCGGGATTCGAACCCACACTACCAGATTGAGGCACCTAATCGCCAGAACACAAAGACAGCAATCTAACCCACACAGCCACCGAGACTTCCAGAAATATGAAAGTCAGACAACAGATAGTCTAGATCACGTAATTTGTGTACGTCTCTGACAAGAGTAAGTTGGTACGGCTCCAATGGCCGAAAGCTATGAATATGCAATGCCATTTAGAAAGTGATCAAATTAAACATTATATTTGGGATAACACTTTCTTGGTAAACTACAGATTCTATTTTCTTGGGGGAATTCAGATTTTATTACAATTCTCCATTACACAATAAGTGGTGCGAGTAAGTCAAAGAAGTCTCATTGAAAACCTGCGCTAGCACTGTCTGTCAATGCCTGGCGGGACATTGTTGTCGTTGTGGTCGTCATGATCGGTTTCGTCATCATCGTCTTGTTCAAAGTCAGGTAAATTCTGAGCACTGCAATATTGTGCAAAACAGCACATGCTTTGGTGACGCAACATATTGTATCACGTTTCATGCAAGGTAACAAAGACAGGCACGGAGAACGACTTTTCCAATTGTTGAATAATATCCCAATCGTACCCTTTCCTTTATATAGCGATGAGCTGTAGCGTCTCTCAGCGTAGATTATTGATAGGACTGAGCAAGTATGGCAAACATGGATGCTATGGATCCCCTAGTAGGTAACCCTGGACATCACCGTTTTCAAACTTGTCGTTTATGCTGCTCTCCTGCAAGATTCTAGAGTCGTGACAGCACCCAGGCCATCTCGCTACAATATTTGTGTTTAAAGGCGAAAGGTCACAGATCACCTGTGTTCACAAACCTCAGTGTATCTGCTCCACTCTGAGTTGAGATAGGTATGTTTGTGCGGTCAAATGCCCCGATCACGTAGCTCCTCCTAACATTCACGTGAAAGATCTCGAATTGAGCCACCATGACTCAATTGTCCAATCTACTGCAATGGAATTGCAGAGGACTTAGACATAATTTCAATGAGATTCAATTATTGATACAAGATTTACAACCGGCAGCACTCCGTCTTCAAGAGACTTATCTTAAAAGTACAGATAAGTTCACCTTAAGACAGTACGATGATTATCATTCCTTTTCTCCTCCTGAGGATAAAGCAACAGGAGGCTCAACTATCTTGTTGCGGCAGGGCATCATACATAGCCCTGTCGCTCTAAATACCAATCTTCAAACTGTCGCTGTTCGGCTGACTCTGCACATTGCTTTTACGCTGTGCTCCTTATATATCCCTCCTTCCTCTGATCTTCGACAGTCTTATCTTCAAAATCTATACGATCAACTTCCAAAGCCCTGCATTATCATTGGTGACGGACAAAACCCTCTGTGGGGAAATATAAATGCTAATAATATAGGAAAAATCATTGAGGATTTTCTTTCTGACAATAGCTTATGTATCTTTAATGATGATTCGAGCACCTATTTACATCCAGCCACTGGAACTTATTCTGCCCTCGATCTGTCACTCACAGACTCAAACTTGTATAATGAATTTGCATGGACAGTCCATGATGACCTCTGCGGGAGTGATCATTTTCCCACTATACTTAAAACTGTTAATCCTACTGATGAGCCACCATCATCCAGGTGGAACTTTACCAAGGCTAATTGGTCCTTATATGAGGTAATGTGTACTGACAAATTAAAACATGATATTTTCCAGAATATTCCAGATCCGTTACAGCTATTTTCGGATTTACTGAATGACATTGCTAACCAAACCATTCCCAAGTCCTCTGCAAATCCCCATATTCGTAAACCATGATTTACTAATGACTACAAACAGGCCAGGAAGTGTAGGAAGAAAGCAGAAAAATATTTTCGCCGACATGCTACAGTCCATAATTTGGATAGGGTTAAAATTACAAATGCCAAGGCACGACGTGCTTTTAAACAAAATAAGCGACAATCTTGGAGAAACTATGTCTCCAAAATAAATTCCCGTACACCCATTTTCAAGGTGTGGAACATGGTCCAGGAAATAAAAGGCAAAGGTTCAAAATCTTCTGTTCATCATCTTAAGGATGGTAATCAGAAAACTGACATTGCAAATAAACTTGGAGAAACGTTAGCCAAACATTCATCATCATCAAATGATGTCCCGGAGTTTAGAAAATACCAGAAACAACAGGAAAAGAAAAAATACATTTTAATTCGGACAATGGTGAAGACTATTTAAGTATTTTCATTACATGAGCTACGTACTGCCCTTGGACAAGCTCATGATACAGCAACAGGAGATGATAATATCCATTATCAGCTCTTGAAACATTTGCCTGAGACACGTCTCGAAACCCTTTGAGACATTTTTGACCAGATATGGACTTCAGAGAATGTCCTTCCTTCGTGGCACAATGCCATTGTAGTCCCCATACCAAAACCTGGCCAGGATCATACAGATCCCTCAAATTATCGCCCTATATCGTTAACCAGTTGTGTCTGTAAACCATGGAACGAATGGTAAATAACAGATTAGTTTTGAATCTGGAAACAAACAATCTTATTACTAATATTCAATGTGGTTTCCGGAAAAACCGAAGTACTATAGATCATTTAGTACGGTTCGAATCCTTTGTTAAAAATGCTATAGTAAATATACAACACGTAGTATCAATATTCTTCGGTCTAGAGAAAGCATACAATACTACCCGGAAGCACAGCATTTTACAGGATCTACATGATTTTGGTTTGAGAGGTCGTTTACCTCATTTTATATCCCAGTTTGTAACTGACAGGCAATTTCAAGTCCGTGTTGGTAGAACCCAGTCTGACCATTATAATCGGGATCAGGGTGTCCCACAAGGCTGTATTTTGTCACACTATTCAGTATCAAGATAAATAGTCTTAGATAAATAGATAAATAGCGATTCAGTAGATGGATCGCTGTTTGAAGATGATTTCAATATATACTGAACCAAATTAAAAACTTCACAATCCTAAAATTTTAACACGTTGACCAGTTATCATTGTGGGCCCTTATTGTGTATTTAAACAGTAATGGCCACGATTTGTCTTCAGATAACACCCGTTTTTGTGCAGGTGAATCGATCAAAATCATGTGCACAGCACTATAGTGGCAAAAGTGCTTTTTCACGTGCAACTGGTCGCGTGGCCATAATACCGCACGTGTTTTTAGCCATACTTGTTAGAAGTCATTAACAAAAAAAGAAAAACACAAGAAAACAAAAGTCTTTACGGCCATTTGTCATGCCACGCCTTTCAAATGTGCAACGTGAATGTGCCATCGGCATGTTGCAGACGGGAACGTCCGTAGCTGAAGTCGCAAGGACGATGGGTTGAAGTCGACGGACTGTTTATGATTTACAGACGCGTCTACAGCAAACGGGTAACACCGCTGATCGTCCTCGGCCAGGTCGACCACGTGTGACGTCACATGCAGAGGATCGTCAGATGTCTTACCTCACCTCCGTAACCGATTTTTGACGGCTGTATCAACCAGAAATGAACTGTTTAGGGGTAGAGTGAGTGCGCAAACTGCGCACCGTCTGAGAACTGCTCACCTTCAAGCACGACGGCCATACTGCGGGCCGATTCTGACTCAATTACACAGATGTCAACGTCAATTGTGGGCACAGCGACACTTACGATGGACTCAAGTCGTCTTCAGTGATGAATCCCGATTTAATCTTCGATTTGCTGATGAGTCAACGGGAGTCAACGTCATGGACTGGACGTCACAGAATTTGCAAGATCTTGGCACCATTTTGCAGCAACAATGGCTTCGTCTTCCCAATCATGTGTTCACAAGCATCACAAAGTCCATGCGGAGGCGTTGTGTGGCAGTTGTCAACGCACATGGTGGCCATACACGCTACTGAACTTGTGTGCCATCAGATTCTCGTGCTTGGGACTTATGATTTAAACTGTTGATGTTATTACCGAATACCGTAGGTGCTTGGAACAAATTATGGTTACCACCGTTAATTAAAATCCTTCTTTGGACATTAATGATTAAAAATTACCTTCTCTGATACATTTGTCCATTGTAAATCATATATGGGATTATTTTAAAAAATGTGAAGTTTTTAATTTGACTCAGTATATCTTGTCGGGGTAAAAACATGCATGCTATTGAGAGACAACTGCAATTATGTCTGAATAAAATACATAAATGGTCGCTGGCCAATGGCTTTAAATTTTCCTAAAATAAATCTAATTGTATACATTTCTGCAGAAAATATAGACCACATAAGGACCCAGAATTGTTTCTATCTGGCACCCCCATCAAAGTAGTTGAGGAGGTCAAGTTTCTCGGACTTATTTTTGATCGTCATCAGACATTCCTACCACAATATAAGAATCTGAAAACAAAATGCTTGATAGCACTTGACTTACTGAAAGTCGTCTCAAACACTAAATGGGAAGGGGATCAGAAAACCCTTCTCCATTTATACAGATCACTTATTCGCTCAAAACTGGATTATGGTTCCATCTTTTATGGTGGAGCCTGTAAAAGTAATTTACATTAGATTCAATACATCATCAGGGTTTGAGGCTTTGTCTTGGAGCTTACCCGACATCTCCTGCTGATAGTTTATACGTGGTTTACGAACCTTCTCTCAACCAACGCCGTCTTAAACTCGCATTACAATATATTGCTAAATTACGTTCAAATCCGTCTTATCCAGCATACAGTTGTGTTTTCTCTCACATTTACGTAGAATTGTTGCAAACTAAATCCAAACTTGTTCCACCTCTTGGGATCAGACTTAAGCCCCATATCATAGCAGCTAACATAGATCTAAATAATATCGCACCATATCAGCTGCTTTCTACGCCTCCTTGGCAACTAGTCAACCCAGAGGTAGACCTAACACTTGCAAATTTCAAAAAATAAGAAACCAACCAATTAGTCTTCCAACAGGAGTATATTCAATTGAGATCCAAATTTGATTCTTACCGCTCTATTTTTATTGATGAGTCGAAAGATAGTGGCAAAACTGCTAGTGCCACAGTCGTTGGATCCAAAATTATATCTTCTAGAATACCAGATCATAGATCCATATTTACCGCTGAAGCCAATGCTATACTGGCAGCACTAGAATATATTCAACATCAAAGTAAATGAAAGCAGTTTATCATATTCTCCGATTCATTGTCATGCCTACAGGCACTAAAAAACGTCAACTCGACTCATCCACTGATTCTTGCTACTTTAGAATTATTTAATACCCTTGCAACTGGCCAATACGACATTGTCTTTTGTTGGTTACCCAGCCATGTTGGAATTGTTGGCAACACAATGGCTGATGCTGCAGCTAAAGCAGCTCTCAACACATCTGAGACACCACTTCTTCTTCCATACAGTGGCTATAAGCCTGTTATTAGATGTTACATCAGGGACCTTATGCAAAAGGAGTGGGACGCGCAAGTAGGTATAAATAAATTACATGAAATTAAACCAACTATCGGTTATACCTACTGGGGCTGTCAGTCCAGTTTTGAAGAGGTCATGATACGACGATGTCGTATTGGTCATAGCAAGTATACACATGAGCATTTATTGAAAGATGAGGATCCTCCGATGTGCATCCCTTGTGATGAAAGAATCACGGTCAAGCATGTCCTGCTTGACTGCATTGATTTTTCATCACAAGGGATAAATATTTCAAAGCATCAACTATGAAGGACCTTTTTAACAGCGTGAATTCTAATCTAATAATTTGCTTTTTAAAAGAAATATCTTTGTTACAACATTTTTGAAGATCATGTTTTGTAATTATGTAAATAGGTATGAGTAAATTTGATATCTGCGATTGTAAGTGGCTTTTCTCTCAAGGGGGTTGACGTAGCGTAACATAATTGTCCCCCTATGGGAGTATGTAAGACCACATCATTCAAAGTATGTTTATTTCTACCATAGTTTTAATCGTAGTATACGTGTAATTTTGATTGTTGGCTTAACTCTCAAACAATCACCAGTAGCCAGAGGGATGGTGTAAATCCTGCTGGAGTACCATGTAGGTAGCAGAAGTACCGTAAGTCCCCATGGTACCTAGTATGGTGACCTACCTTTGGTTGTTGGTGATCTATAGCCCATTTATATTTTGTATTGTTATGAATAGTTAAAATTTTATAATGACATGCTAGTTTTAGATATAGGCGTGATAATCTAGTTATTTTACTGTCCTTTGTCGACAGGTTTTATAGTTCAGTTTTTGTGTTTCATGAATATATAACTTGATTTAGTCACGATATGGCCGAAATATTGCCGATGTGACTATAAACCATAACTCACTCACTCACTATCATAGGATAAACATCTGAAATAGGTTCCCATTGCAATCTTTAGACTTTTGAAATGTTTACTTGAAAATATGTTTCAAGGAAAATATATATTTTTTAATCGACTTGTGTCATTTCTTTTATCATATAGTGTGATGTATTAACGTGGGACAAACAAGGAGTGAGAGTGTTGTCTACATATCTACTACTTTTGATATATAGTACAGCTTTTTACAAATGTGTGATAAAATCTTCTTACACCAATGTGACATACCATAGTATATGTGTATAAGCCCATCTCTCAGCCTCTGCTCACTCCAATATCTAAGGAACACTAAAATTTGAATTCCTGCCATTTGTAAATTAGCCCTTTCCTTAGGTTTTGTTCCATACTTGGTTGATCCATTGGGCTTACATTACAAAAGTAGGGACAAGGTAGATATGTGATCTTCTGATGACACTTTGTTTGGTAGTGCTAATGAGTACCCTCGGGAGAGGTTGAAGTAGCGTAAAATTATCGCCCCCCTTAGGGGGTAAGTAAGTTCCACGTCAATCAAGGTATTTTTATGCATACCAGAATTTTAAAAGAAGTATTTGTTATCGATGGCTAAAATGGCATACAATAGAGCGATGGTGTAAATCCTGCTGTGGAACCGAGCAGGAAGCAGACGTATTGAAGTCCCCATGGTCCCTGATATGGTGGCTTTACTTTGGTTGCTAGCGATCTATAGCCCCTTTTTATATTGTGCTGTTAACTAATTGTTTTACGTACTCTGAAACTAGTTTCAAATAAAATCTTTGATCATCTAGTTATTGTACTGTCCTTCGACAACAGGATTTTGTACAGTCTTAATACCTTTCTTATTTATGTATCATTTTGTCTCGTAACGATATGGCTGAAATACTGCCGATGTGACGTTAACGTTTAACTCACTCACTCACTTGCCTTGGAGCCGATTCATAGTCTGTATGTAACTAATCTGTGACACGTCTCTTGATCCCATATAGTGATTACAAGCCCATGATTAGATCATATGCCCGATATGTGATGCAAAAGAAATGTAATCAACTTAAACCAACTATACACATGCACAAAAGTTAAGCGCCACCATATTCATAGTATCTTGATTTCACGTGTGGGAATCAGAAATACGAAATATGATGATGTATGACTGAATTAGGCTTCCATAGTTTCATGAACCCAAATTTGTCCAGATACCACAAGGAAAGCGTGCTTTACGTGTTGCTGCAGTTCCCCTACCCTATAAATAGTGAGATTCAAGTTTCAGACACGTGGTTGCATTTTGCTCCTGTGTGAGATTCCCCTTCCAGTAGAGGTTGAAAATCAGCCATGGTGAGGAGAAAGTTAACGAACGCTGAAAGATGGCAAGTGATATGCATGAAAAATGCTGGCATGCCATTGCAAGACAAATGGGTCGTCATCACAGTGTTATCATTCGTTTGAATGTCAAACATGGTCAAACCAATGATGTCAATGACAGGCATAGGTCTGGTAGGCCAAGAAAGACCTCTAACAGAGAGGATAGACGTCTTTTCAGGATAGTCAGACGAAATCCATTTGTCACCTCAACAGATTTAAGACTGCAGTGGATTACCCATCAGAGACTCTCGACGATGACCGTAAGGCGTCGCCTCAGAGCGACTGGTTATAACGCCAGAAGACCAGTAAAACGAGAGGCACATGCGGAATCGTCTGATTTGGTGTCGTGCCCGTAGTCCATGGAACGTGGCCAACTGGAGAAGGATCCATTGGTCTGACGAGTGTCGAATGCTGCTAAGAACTGTTGGTAGTCGAATACGTGTTTGGAGGCAACGTAAGACTCCTTTTGCACCAAGGAATATCCAGAAGACATTCTTGGTCGGAAAATCAGACATCGTGATCCCCCAGTTCAAAATCTCGCTGGACTTGAAGCCGCACTTCATGAAGAATGGATCCGTTTGCCTCAGTGAAGCATTCAACGACTTGTATTTAGTATGAGGCGTAGGGTTGAAGCTGTGGTCAATGTCCGTGGATCATACACACGTTACTGACGTTTCTGTCTTGCAATAGACTCTGCACTCCCTAGGGTGTCTATGTGACACCTGATATGGTCTGCTGATATCATGACAGTTACATGACAAAAAAAGTTTTTCAATGTTTTCTTATCCTACAATTTCTGGTCTTCGGTAAAATTTCTTTCTGCTCATATTCTTTTGGAACACAAGATAAACTTGCTTTGGGACAACTTTTGCATCACATGAGGTTTACATATACGGCTTATAACAATCGTACATCTCGTTATAATAGTCATCTTTAAGTGCCAAAAGTAACAGCTCACAAATATGGTGGGTACGCTTAACTTTTGTGCATGTGTATATATGGTACCAATGTTTAATGTTAGCATTCATTTAATAAAATGTCTTTAAAAGAATTTGATTTGTATCATACATTTTGACGAATATGTTCTGAATAACATATTTATTTCAAATTGGAGGATTGGTTGGCAACTGAGATTGTCAGTGACTGTATCCTTGGTATCCAGGTAATACAAGGAGTAACTCCAACTGTAATCTGGAAAAGGAAGGTGGAAGCAGTTGGGAGAAATATGTGTGGAATGAAGGTGCTAAAGAAACCTTCTTGCACAAGCTTGAGGGTATATTAGTAGAGCATTATGATTATATCTTACAACTAGCTAATAATAATTGTAATACAGCAGTATCTTGTATAGTCAGTTATTATCAAGAAGCTGCAGAACACACCAAAAAAGTATATGGTTTAAATTCTAACTTCAGGAGAAATCAGCTGCCTCCCTGGTGGAATGATGAACTTGAATTAATTAAACGTGACAAATACAAAGCCCTGAGAGCTCACAGAGATCATGGGGAAAATTTTTCACTTTTTAGACACTTAAGATCAATGTTTAAAAATGCTTTTAGTAGAAAGAAAAACTCATTTCTTGAAGCAAAGAGAGAAAAACTGATAGCTGCAAGAGACAACCCAAAGTTGTTCTGGAAACTGCTCAAGGATAGTAAACCATTTAATGCAGTCACTCAATCAATTAATACTGAGCAATGGACTAACCATTTTATGTCTCTTCTTTTTAGGCAGGATCTTGCACTTGATAGCAGTATGTACCATATCCCTGACAATAATGATCTAACATTTAACATTCCTATTCTAGCACAAGAAATATCAAGTCAAATAAACCAGCTTGGGAATAATAAATCCCCTGGGCCTGATGGTATTGCGGCTGAATATTTAAAGTCTTCAGAGAAACAAATTACACCAATTTTAGTTATTACATTTAACAAAATCTTTGAGAGTGGTAACTTTCCAGATGTGTGGGGGAAAAGTATCATCTGCCCTCTGTTCAAGTCTGGTGATATGAATGATGCCAACAATTATAGAGGCATATCACTCATTGATACCATATGCAAAGTATTTACATCTATTCTTAATGCTAGACTACAGAGGTGGTGTGATGATAACATATCATTGACGAATCTCAAGCTGGATTTAGACCCAACTATTCCACGACAGATCATATATTTTCACTACAGGCCATTATCCAAAAGTATGCATGTAAAAAGAAAGGAAGGTTCTACTGCTTATTTGTAGATTTCTCAAAGGCTTTTGATAATGTTGATCACAATATGTTGTTACAGAGTTTGGCTGATATTGGTGTCTGCGGAAAGTTTTTGTCTATTATTACATCAATGTACAATAAACTGTGTGCCTGTGTTAGAACAGCCCTCAGATGTTTTTAATATTCATAAATAAACTTATAAATTTTATGGAAAATTATGGAGGACAAACTGTCTTTATTACTAAAGACTGCCCAGCAATATATGCACTTATGTTTGCTGATGACGCGTCATCTATTGCTGATACACCTTTAAATTTACAAAAGAAGATCAATGCCTTGGAACATTTTTGCAATACCACAGGCATGAAGGTAAACTTGAAGAAAACTAAAGTTATGGTATTCAGAAATGGCGGGCTCCTTAGACATTATGAAAAATGGAAATTTAATAGTGTATATATTGAAACCGTGTCGTTTTATAGATATTTGGGTATTGTGTTCACGCCCAAACTTGTTTGGACTAAGGTACTTAATACTCTTGCTGCACAGAGTAACAAGGCCATTATGACATTATATAGATATCAAAAGAAAGTTGGTAATATACCCTGTCAAGATTTAGTTAAGATATTTGATGCTATGATTGTGCCAATTGTCTGTTACGGCGCAGAAATATGGGGCATCTCATATTGTAAAATTATTGAAAATGTACAGAACAAATTGTGTAAATGGTTTCTAAATACAGGTAAAACAAGTATTTGTCACAAAGTGACGAAATGTCCCCAGCCTGTATATACACCATAGTACCAAATATGAAGACAATCCAGCGATTTGCCTGCTGTGACCTTGAAAATAGGGTCAAGGTCACCAAAACCGACTGGTGTCTGCGGTGTCTGTATATACACCACAGTACCAAATATGAAGACAATCCAGCGATTAGTTCTTGAGATATCGCGGCAACACCGTTTTCCAACTCCAAAAGCAGATTTGCCTGCTGTGACCTTCAAAATAGGGTCAAGGTCACCAAAACCGACTGGTGTCTGCGGTGTCTGTATATACACCATAGTTCCAAATATGAAGACAATCCAAAGATTAGTTCTTGAGATATCGCGGCAACAAACAGGTGGGACGTACGGATGGACGGTCGTGAATACTATATCCCCCGCTTCGCGCTTTCGCGCGGCGGGGGACAACAACAAACAATGCAATGGTTTTAGGAGAGTGCGGGAGAGCCCCTCTCCAGCTTGTGTATACCACAAAGGCCATCAAGTATTGGTGCAGGCTGCGTTTTGACGAGCGCAGACTGCCTCGCCAATGTTATTTAATGCTCAAATCACTGGACCATTCTGGTCGCACCACATGGGCTACTCACATTAAGAATATTTTGTATGGTTAACACAAGATGTTGGCAATGTGAAGGTATTTGTTCATCGTTTTAAGCAAAGATTATTTGATAAACTTCAACAATCATGGTGTAGTTCTATAAATAGTATATCTGATACCTTTTATTTTAAACATTTTAAATCCCTGTTGAATGTAGAAAAATATCTTAAACTCACCATACCAGTATATCTGAGAATATGTATGACTCGTTTCAGATGTAGCAAGTTTAAACTTGCAATTGACTTGGGGAGATACACAAATGTCCCATACACTGAACGATTATGTAAATATTGTATAGAAAATGGTATATCTTTTATTGAAGATGAATTTCATGTTTTACTTGTATGTGAGCGTTATTCAGCCCTAAGAAATATGTATCTTAAACAGTATACCAAGTTTCAAACTGTAACATCTTTCACTGAAATTATTTCATCAGAAAACTTTGATGTTGTATATAACACATGTTTATATCTAAATAAAGTCCAACGGCTACGAGAAACTTAAATCGAATACTTCCTTATATAGCATACGTAGTTCATGCAATCAACCATTGTCTGTATTATGGGCCTATGGCCTTCTTACTGAATAAACTGTCTGTCTGTCTGTCTGTCTGTCTGTATCCTAGAAGAGGGTTAAAGTAGGGTAAAATTATTGTCCCCCTGAGGGGATACATAAATTCAACATCATTCACGATATAGTTAACAATACCAAATTTTTAATCGTAGAATATTTGCTAATTATATTTATCGGTAAAATATGTCAAATTTCACCAGCAGCAGAAGGGGTGGTGTAAATCCTCCATGGTACTTACATGTAACATCAATCTTTGTGCATGTACTCCTGTGTTCCCCTTTCGTATTGTTGACGTAGATCTCATATTCTCCTGACTGGCTTCGGCTCACATTTTGGAGAGTGAATACACATGTGGAAGCTATTTCATGACAACCGCAGTGCACCATAGATGCCACGGGTATAGATGTCCTCATCAATGTGGTGTAAGTAGCCTTGGGAACAGACTCGCAAAGTGCAGTTATATTCACATCTTCCCCTTCTGGTACATCGATTGAGCTATTACTGGTGACGTTTAGCACGATGCCACCTGCAAAAGTTCAAAAGGTTCAACTTTGTTCATTTTTGTCATTTCCGATAACATTGACGGATGGATAAATATTAAGAAATTAAAAAGATGTATTGCACTGACAAATGAAGGATGAAACAAAAAAGGATGGTTAATGGCGACCCATGTTGTTAGTCAGTTGGCCACCATAGGAAAAGAGTCTTAGTTAAGATTTTCAGTTCCCACATTTTCCTGTACACCTAAAACGTTTTTTTATTGCACGAAGGACGTATCTGCACACAATTTCTAATGTGTAGTAAGCTTGCAAGATTGTGCATGAAATTTCAGGGGCTCTGAATAGGCCAATTTTGTTTCAGTTAAATTAAATGTCAACTGATAATAAATAATAATATTGATATAAGATGACATTTCGAAAACTAATTTCGACATCTTATGTCAAATTGAATATTAATGTTTTTATTAATTATATACATAAAATTGACTATTTAAACTACCCCATCTCTGTTATTAACCCGTTTTTGTCAGTGTCAAGTGACGTCAAGTTACGTTATCATCAGTTTGGGATTTCCAGTAAGATGTAAGTATTTTTGTATTTCTCTTTCATAACCATGTACCAATGTAGTTCAGTGATGAAAGGGTTATGTCCTGTAGAATATTTACTGCTATAACAGATTTATTTCTTGCCTTCAGTGATTTCATCAGGGCAGGTAATTCTCGAGTTATCTCATGTTTTCTATAACAAGCTTGTATTTGAATAATTCAAAGATTCAACTTTACAAATCTTATAAAATACGCTTTGTACATCAGAGTATTACGTATTATGAACCATTTAGACTCAAACATTCAATTATTCAGAGTTGCTTATGTCAGACAAGGGAGATCACTTTGCATTTTTTTGTGAGGCTCTACACCGGTGGATCATTGTTCACATGTTTAAGTTAATTATTCATATAGGGAAGCCTAGTGGTTAAAGCGTTCGCAAGTCAAGACGAAGACCCGGGTTCGATTCCCCACATGGGTACAATGTGTGAAGCCCCTTGCCGGTGTCCCCCGTCGTGATATTGCTTGAATATTGCTAAAAGTGGCGTAAAACAATACTCACTCACTCACATTTTTATCTTTATTTTCAAGTGTATGTATACAATGCCTGTATTTTGAATGCAGAATAATGCAAACATAAAATATATTGGTGAGCTGGATATAATTCAGCATAAAATTGTATGTTAATCCTTCCTTACAGATTAATCTGGGACATGATGGAAGACTGCTTCGACCCTTCTGCTGATGTGCCTTCAAAGTGTGCGAAACCTTCCATAAAATCGGCAGTTGTGTTTATTTTGTCAGACAAAACGAAAGCTGCTTCATCAAACGCTGGAAAACAAGGCATTGAAAAAGTGCCATAAATATTTGAAATACGGTCATGGCATCGATCTCCCCATGATGAAACCCTTAAATAGGAAGTATCTTGGCATTCACAAGCAAACAAAATTTAGTAAGCATTAAAAAACTCAAGCATGTTGACAAGGATTAAGCTACTACTGTGACTGATGATGATGACCCCGATATCTGGAAACCACCAACAAGAACAGAAGTTCAGAAGGTAGCCTGGACAAAATGTATCTTCTGCAAGTCTCGAAAACGTGGAAGTCTGCATCAAGTACAATCTCTGGAAGTAGCAAGACTGATACAAGACATTGCAGAACGGGATCACATGTTAAAGTGTATATTGATGAAAACGACCAAGTTGCTTATGAAGCTCACAATCACAGATCTTGTAAAGCTGAGAAGAATCTAGTTGCTGATAAACCATTAAAATAATGATGTCTACAGCACAGCTTGGACCCGATTGGTAGACATTATTGATTTCAGCTTTCAACTAGGTCATGTATTAAACTGATGCAGCAGCATGCAAACCTGACAGTTTATATACTCTGCTGAGGAAGATACTGACTGATGGTGTAGACAATAATGAACAAGATTCTCAGATTCACCAGAAAATTCTTAATGTAGGGCCGAACATTTTTTATGTTTTCCCAAAAGGAAAGAAAAACACACCAAGGCATATTGCTACAGGGCTACTAGTACACCACGTAACAAGATCAAATGCCCTTGTTAACTATCTTCATGCCAGTGGGGATAGCATTGGTTATGATATTGTTCTTCGAATAGACACATCACTAGCCAATGCAGAAATTGAACGTTTCAAAGACAATTACAATGTGTTTGTAAAGTTTGCAGGAGACAATCTCGACATGATAGAAGAGACTCTTGATGGCAAAGGAACTTTCCAGGTTACTCAGATGGCAGTATTTCAACAAGGGCAAAAGGCCCTCATAGCTAGGAGCTAGGTAATGTCTTATGTTCCGGAAGGATTTCATCATCTAGCCACTGTAGAGGTTCCTCCTAATCACGTCCTACAAAGAACACCAGGCAGCGTTCAGGGTGACATCTTCCTTGGCTCAGGACATGTAAGTCAGCGATATAGACAAAATAATATTGCTTTCATCCTCAGCAGATATCGGCATCAAGGTCGATAGTCTGTTCCTGTTTGGACTGGGTTTAATCAGACAGTATCAAAGGTCAAGTCTACTCAAACTATCACTGGATATCTGCCTATTATCCCAGCACCTGCACATGAGATGGATACCACGATGACTGTACTGCTCCGCTGCAAGGACACTGCAAGAAAACTTTATGAAACAAGTGCAGTAGTAACATTCGATCAGGCACTCTACGGAGGAGCAAAGGTCATTGTATGACTCTTGCCTGATAATTTTCTGATGAAGTTGTTCAATCGGGTAGTTTCCACATAGCCATAAACTATCTTGGAACCGTTGGTCAACATTTTGCCGATTCGGGTCTGACACGTGTGGATCGATTCTTGCGTCTTCAGTGAATGCACTGCAGAGAAGATGATGACGGGAAAGTTTTGGAACAGAGCTTGGGTACAATATACCTGATCGTCATGCTGCAGCTTGAGCATACTACACCAGAGGTATACCATGAATTTAAAGCTGGTAGTAAAAGAAGCTGAAGGATCCTTTAATCGGGTAGCAACTTACATGGCTCTAGAACAGGTAAATCGCATGTGCTCATCAGGTGGTGGCTTAGTAGGGATTACCCGAATAAAAACAGCACTCGACAGATGGATGTGGACATGCTATGATTGAACTCCTAGAAGATGTATGCTTGATGGCTGCACCACTTGCCAATCTCAAAAGGAGAAGTCACATGCCAGATTGAACAGGGATGAAGGCGATTTTGAAAATATTATGGACACACTTCGTGCTGTCAACCCAGTTAATCGGGACAGAGGTGATCTGATCCAGATATCTACAAATGATGTGATCCCAAGAGATGTATCTCAGTCACTGTTAGTTGTTGGCTTTTGTTAGAGTTCATTGACAATCGATTGGCAGATAATGCTACCATAAGTATTCATGACACAATACAAGTCTGGGCCAGACAATCAAGTGATTGATATCATGAAAATGAGGTAAAAACTTTATTTTTATCAAATTTTTCACTGAGATTTTGAATAACAGTTAAACAAAATGTTTGCCAAATTCAGATAACCGAACATATCAATTGTAATCAGACAGAATTTGGACAGGTAATGAGAGTTAAGTTTGTCAATTATGCATTTTTCCTTCAATTTATGCAATTTTGACGCCCTGAAAATTCACGCAAACACTGGCAAGCTTACTACTCATAGAATGTGTGTACACATACCCACTATACGCAACAGAAAAGGTTTAAGGTATACAGGAAAATGTGAAAACGACAATCTTGTTTTTCAGGCCTGGCCAACGGGCTATGTTTCCCTGTAATGATAGCTACATATCTCACATGATGGTGTAATGCAGCCTATCCATGTTTAACACATATGTATGTAGCCGGGTGGTGGTGCTAACTCTGAATGAGTTATAGCCACATAAGTACCACCCACTTATAACCCCCCTTAGATTCATTCTATACATATATACATACATGTTCATCTATTATCACCATCACTTCATTCTGTGTTCATTATAGGTTCATTATATGTTGTCCTTGTCTGCAGTTGAATGTCAGCCAACAAACACCAACCTGATACCCTTTTGCAGCCTCTGTAATTTCTCCAGCTTCACCTGGACTTCCCCCTATCTATTTTTAGATATGTCCACCACTTTATGTGACTGAAGCATCTTGACTTCCTTTAATATTTGTCAGATGCTACCTTTCTTTTGATTGGCCCTTTGGTCCACTTCTTTAACTTCCTTTCGCACCTGCCCTCCTCATGCATTCTGCATGAACTCTTTATGGAGGGAGGACTCTTGTTTACAGCTTCCCTCCCAACATCTACTACCAAAGAATAAATATCATCATCATCTTCAAGAACTGCCTCATGTTTTGACTAGCAGCCCAGTGGCTGGACGCATGACACCACGCCCGGCTACAAAATGGCGCCCAACGTGGGGCTGCTAGTTTCATCAGAATCATCACTTGTACAGTGAGAAGAGGCAGTTCATCATTCATGATGGAATTCAACATAGAAGAGTTCATGCAGTTTCCAAGGACATCTGATACACTTATGTGAATGAATAGTTCATTCATCATTGTTTCATGAAGTGTATGGACCTTTGAACTTTTGATTTTTTGTGTTTCACAAATTCAGGACATTGACTTTTGAGCCTGACTATCGAGACATTTGTGATCCACCTTGTATATTTCTATTTATCCTGTGATATATATTATATGTTTATCATGTTTATATTTGTTTGAAATTTATAATCCTATTGACTTTTACAGAGTATTGATTATATTATAGTACAAATTCTATTTCTACCACATTTCTATGTCTACAGTGTTTATTTAAATTATATATATATATAGTATAGATTCATTTTTCATCTCGCTGACAAGTTTATTCTGAAAAATTAATTGGAGTTCATATCTATTCAAAATTTCACCACTGATCAAAATTTCAGGTTAATATTAAGTGTAGCTGGTAATTATTTGACTTTGATTCCAAATTTATATTTGAAATTATTTAACATTTAACTTAAACAGTTCAATTTCAAAATCCAAAGTTTATTTTTTTACTTGATATATTTTCTGTCAATACTTTTGATATTTGCATTGATACCCTTCTTACTTTACCTGTGTCAGACTCTATCCTCAGTACTTCTTTTTCCATGCTGTTCCTGCTGTCTTTCCTTCCGTGTGGACATATCTCTCTTCAGCAAACCACTAACATGTTTACCATAAGTATTTTGTCTTGTCTTGTGTTGTTTCTTCATTTCATCATATACCATATCCCATTATAGGCTTCATCACTATCATCAGTCATATTAGATCTTCTGTTTGAAATATTTGAACACCATCAGTGATTAGGTCCTCAGTATTTCCATCAATTGCATATCTATTATCTCAAGTAACAGTATATCTGTGATGGGAGATATTTGTATAGTTTCCCCTCATATGTAAGTTACATATGTGACAGTGGAGCTCAGTCAGTATCTACTGTAACATTTACTTTCTGTATGTACAACTCAGTTGTTGCTGCATCTTGACTTATTTCCAGTGGTTGTCTGGTCTGTAGTACTTGCAGTTACTGCTTGTATCTGGGATGACTTTGTAGTTGTTGCCAGGTTAGTCTCACCCCGTAGCCTTTGCTTGCTGGATTATTTCATTTCCATTGGGATCATCTGGCTAGTGTTTCATTTTACCTGACCTCAGTACATGCATAAGTTGTCCTTCAGGTGACCACATCCTGATTGTTGTTTGGCTACTTGCATTGCTATTGAACTTTGCTGCTTACCTGGGGTAGTGGTTAGTTCCTCGCAGTTGTAAGTCTACCCATATCACACCACAGTCCATCTTGTATCCTTGCTTTTGTAGGAGCCCTGCACTTGGTTTTCTAAAACTTAGGAGTTTTTGCACTTTGCGATCGCCTCGGTTCATAATATTGTTGTTGGGTCCCAACGTATAGGATCCTTGTTGCCTTTTTGGAGGTTTGTCATACTTGTATTATCATACACATCATGGCTCAGTCGGACAGTGATGTTAGATCACAGGTTGATCAGGTTGTGGATTTCATCCATCAGCTTGATCCCTTAGTCCGTACTAGTTTACTCTACCGTCTAGCAGATGACACTAATCCACATCCACCTCAGACCACTTATGTAGCTGATGTTGGGTCTGGAGATACGTTGTCTCGGCCGCATGTGCCTCCACCTCCTGTGGATAGCCAAAGGGTTGTTCCCCAACCATATACACCTGGGCTACCGTCACTGCTAACACATTCACCTCTGGGGTCTCCTTTGTTGCCTGATATATGGTCACCCATGGAGCCTTCCCAGCGGACAATACCCCCACAAGACCATAGCCCTAGGATAGAATTGCCGAAATCTTTGCCTAGGCCCTGCAGGTCACTCTTTAGCTATTATCAACCCCAGGGTTCATCAACCCCTTACTCACAGCAGTCGCGTGTCATTACACGTCCGACTGGGGCACCAAATGAGGCTTGGCCCAACAGACATGTACCCAAGCCCATTCTATACCCTGGGTACACTCCAACTGCTCAGCCTAGTCAGTTCCTGGCAAATCCGCATTCCACTATGCCCATATCACACACCTCATACATGCCAATAATCAATGCACCAAGTCCCCGGTTGTCAACATTTTCAGGGGATAGGGCAAAGGGTGATGTGAAATATAGTCAGTGGTGCCTTGAAATATTGGGGTGTCGACGTGAAAATGCTCACTCTGACACCGCCATATTCAATGCCATGCGGAGAGCAGCCAAGGGTTCTGCTGCAGATCTTCTCAGTGGTTTCCCTGCTGAGGCAACCCTTGATTCTGCCTTAGAGCAGTTGGACATTGTCTTTGACAATGTGATGCCTGGCGAGACGCTCATGGAGCGCTTTTACACAGTTGTAGACTTCGTGACTTGATCTCAAAGATCGAAGTCTCAGGAATGCTCCCACCAAATGCTGCCATGACCTTGCTTCGAAGCCGTTTCTGGATGGGGTTGTCCCAGGATGCTTTGAAGCAGGCAACTCGTCATCACTTTGACTCTGGTCTCGAGTACAGCCAACTGCTGCTTGCTGTACGTCGGGTGGAGGAGGAACTGCTTACCCCTAAGGAGGCACATCAGTGTCCCGTTACCACTCCTGTACCATGTGGTCGGGAGATGGAGGATGTGCTCTCTAGGCTTAAAGACCTTGATAAGAGTCTAAAGTCTATCGGGGACAAAGTTCACTCTCTTGAGCTCAGGTCTGCTCAAGCCTGCTCAAGCCTCCTCTTACAAACCACCCACCAGGAGTCAAGGCCAAGCTCCCTTCAGAGGTGCCCAGACAAATAAACCTTTAGTAAAGCAGGTCGGTGATAAACCCCCTCCACAACAATCATCAGTTTTCTGTTTTGATTGTGGAAGGCCAGGGCTCAAAAGGGGTCACCAGCATTGCCCTGCTTTAAACTTCTAAGAGTCCCAGTTATGGAGCGGTCTGAGGACTCTAACCAAAGCGCTCAACGAAAGGTGCCTTCCAATTTAGTTGGGCACCCAAACATTGTGCATGTGAAGGTAGAGGAGCATGCCTGTGATGTTTTGATAGATACTGGTTCAATGGTCACCACTCTCTCTGAAAACTTCTACAGAGCTTACCTCCCTCACTTGCCACTCCACCAAATCAGCTCATTACTAGAGGTGCATGGAGCTGGGGAAGCCAAGCTACCCTATTTGGGGTATGTTGAGACTACGATTGCTATACCCCCTGACTTCATGGGTCAAGTAGTGGAGGTACCCGCACTCATCCTTGTGGTGCCCACTACCGACTTCACCTCTAAGGTACCTCTTATCCTGGGGACCAATGTCCTGCGTGCTGCTTGTGAAAGCAACCCTGGTGACAGGGAATCTGGGAGTTCTTCTCCTTGGACCATGGCTATTCAGTGGCTCAGTAGGCGTTGGAATGACCTGAACCGAACTGAGAATGTGCGGACAACTAAATCTATAACCATACCCCCATCTTGCAACCAGATTATAACAGGTATTTGCAGGGGTAGTGCTCCACAGATTGGTATGGAGTTTTGTGCCACACAGTCCGTTCTTCCTGGTTCACTTACCCTCGTTACTGGTGTTGTTGGGTTTCAGTCTACCCACTCAACAACACGGGTCAAGGTTGAGGTCGCTAACCCGTCCACCAAGGCTGTTACAATTCCAGCCAAAACAGTACTTTGTCATTTGGAACAAGTTGCTGTGTTGGACGGCTTATCCCCTGAGGATGGCGTCAGTAATACTGGCTCTGTACCTACCAAACTACCAAAAGAGTTATTTGAACTGGACTCTCTGGGTGATAATCACACTCCAGATGAAATAACTCAATTGCGCTCTCTACTGAATGAGTTTGACGATGTGTTTAGCAAGTCTGATATGGACATGGGACATACTGACTTGGTCACCCATCGAATAGAACTCACAGATGAGACTCCATTTAAGAAAAGACATAGACGTATTCCGCCCTCTATGTATCAAGAGGTCAAGGACCATATAAAGCAGATGTTAGATGCTAAAGTTATCCGTCCATCTGCTAGTCCATATGCCTCGCCTGTTGTCCTGGTTCGCAAACATGACTCGAGTCTGCGCTTCTGTATTGACTTTAGAAAATTGAACAGTCGCACAATTCGAGATTCATATGCTCTACCATGGATAGAGGAAACTCTTGCCTCATTTATCTCGATGACATCATTGTGTTTTCTAAGACCTTTGATGAGCATCTTGAGAGATTACGTGCAATCTTTCAAAGATTGCGCAAGAACGGGCTCAAGCTAAAGCCGTCAAAATGCCAATTCTTGCAGACCTCCGTTAAGTACCTAGGTCACGTAATCTCTGAGGAGGGTATCAAAACAGACCCTGAGAAGATTGAAGTATTGAAGACCTGGCCAATTCCACGTAATGTCGAAGATGTTCGTCGTTTTCTTGGATTCTCCGGCTACTTTAGACGTTTTGTTCCAGACTATTCTAAAGTTGCCAAGCCACTAACCAGTTTGCTTGCTGGTCATGGCGGGAGATCCAAGCGCAAGATCAAGTCAAACCAACCATTTGTATGGGGGGGATGCTCAACAGCCAGCTTTCAGGGAGCTTATTAGCAGGCTTTCTTGTGCTCCCGTTTTGGCTTTTGCTGATTTCACTCTGCCCTTTGAATTGCACATCGATGCAAGTGGGGATGGCTTGGGTGCAGTACTGTACCAATCCCAAGACAATCAAAGGCGAGTGATTGCCTATGCAAGTCGCAGTCTCAGCAAAGCCGAGCGCAATTACCCTGCTCATAAGTTAGAGTTTTTGGCTCTAAAATGGGCTGTCACCAAGAAGTTTCATGACTACTTGTATGGCAACTCATTCACTGTAAAGACTGACAATAATCCCCTCACTTATGTCCTAACTTCCGCTAAGTTGGATGCAACTGGGCATCGCTGGCTCGCAGAACTTGCTATTTATGACTTCTCCCTTGAGTATGTTCCGGGTGCAAGGAATGTTGATGCCGATGCTTTGTCCAGGTTGCCGCGTGAGTCCATGGACATTCAAAGTGTGTCTGCTCTCTGTAATGGGCAACTCATCTCATCATGTGCCGTGGAGACACTCTCCCTCAATCAGGAGGTGATGAATTGTATGTTGGCGGTCGATGGTATGGAACCTTCTGACGTTGTCGCTAGCCAACGGATGAGAACATATCAGCAAGCTGATTCCTCAATCTGTTCGATTTTGGACCTCATCCATAAGGATACGCGTCCAACCAAGGAGGCTCTTAAATCCATGGACCGGGACACTGCATCCATTCTCAGGCAGTGGGACTCACTCACTGTCAAAGATGGTCTTCTCCACAGGCAACAACTTTCAGATGGTGTAGTACCCTACTATCAATTGATTGTTCCTCAGTCTAAAAGAGATGAGGACATTACCCATCTACATGACGGCATGGGACATCTTGGTAGGGACAGGACCGTGGCTCTTCTCCGGACACGGTTTTACTGGCCGGGAATGATCACGGATGTGGAGAAAAAGATTCGCTGCTGCCAGAGGTGTATACTTCGTAAAGCTCCTAATCAAACTGAGCGTGCACCATTAGTTAGCATCCAAACCACTCAACCTATGGAGTTGGTGTGCATGGACTATCTCAGCTTGGAGCCCTCATCTGGTGGTTATGAGAATATCCTGGTCATTACGGACCATTTCACCAAATATGCTGTTGCCATTCCCACTCGCAACCAAACGGCACGTACTACAGCCAAAGTACTGTTTGATCACTTCATTGTTCACTATGGCATTCCAGAGAAGTTGCACTCTGATCAAGGCCGGAACTTTGAGAGTGATATCATCAAACAGCTGTGCAGCATATTGGGTATTCTCAAAACGCGGACCACTCCGTATCATCCAATGGGTAATGGTCTATGTGAGCGGTTTAATCGGACGCTCTTAGGGATGCTCGGCACTCTGGAGGAGCAGCAAAAGGCAAAGTGGAAAGATCACCTTTCTCACTTAGTTGATGCCTATAACTGTTCCCTCCATGAGTCAACGGGGTTCACTCCCTACTTCCTCATGTTTGGCAGACAACCTAGGCTGCCTGTTGACGCTGCTTTTGGTACATCACTGGCCAATATTTCATCACCAGCTTATACGCAGTTTGCTGCTGATCTAGAGCGCAAATTACACACTGCATATGAGCTTGCAGCTGCAAACCTTGAAAGGGCTCGGGCTAAACAATGCAAAGCCTATAATCTTAAGGCACGCGGAGCCACAATCAAGGTTGGTGACGTTGTATTGGTGCGTAACGTCAACATACGTGGGAAGCAAAAACTGGCTAACCGGTGAGAAGAGGAGTATTACGTGGTTGTTTCTCAACTTCATGCCGACATTCCTGTGTTTAAAGTTCATAAGGAAGGAACCAGAGAATGTCGTGTACTCCACCGTAATCTACTCCTTCCCATTGGTACGAATGGTCAGCCCATACCCAGGCCACGGCGCACACCATCGACATCGACGACGACGACTACTACTTCAACACCATCTTCTGGCGACCTTAAGGACACAAGTACTGACACAACACTTGAGATCTCAACAACCAACATGGATATTGAGAGTTCTCCTTCTCCAGTGTCGGTATCATCCCCAGTGTCAGCACTGCCACCAATCAGCCCGCCATTTGCAAGTGTGTCACCAGTAGTTTCACCAGTAGTTTCACCAGTAGTTTCACCATCCACACCAGCACCAACTGCACCAACCAGTTCTATCCCTGGCTCAGGATCGTCAACTCCACAGCCACCACCTCGGCGAGTTGGACGAACCCGAACAAAGCCAAAGTGGATGACAGATGGGCAGTTTGTTGTAAAACAAAGTGTCTGGGTGTGAGGATGTAATTATACATTGCCGCTATTTAATGGCGAGGTCGCCATTTCCCAAAGTGGGGGTGTATGTAGCCGGGTGGTGGTGCTAACTCTGAATGAGTTATAGCCACATATGTACCACCCACTTATAACCCCCCTTAGATTCATTCTATACATATATACATACATGTTCATCTATTATCACCATCACTTCATTCTGTGTTCATTATAGGTTCATTATATGTTGTCCTTGTCTGCAGTTGAATGTCAGCCAACTAACACCAACCTGATACCCTTTTGCAGCCTCTGTAATTTCTCCAGCTTCACCTGGACTTCCCCCTATCTATTTTTAGATATGTCCACCACTTTATGTGACTGAAGCATCTTGACTTCCTTTAATATTTGTCAGATGCTACCTTTCTTTTGATTGGCCCTTTGGTCCACTTCTGTAACTTCCTTTCGCACCTGCCCTCCTTATGCATTCTGCATGAACTCTTTATGGAGGGAGGACTCTTGTTTACAGCTTCCCTCCCACCATCTACTACCAAAGAATAAATATCATCATCATCTTCAAGAACTGCCTCATGTTTTGACTAGCAGCCCAGTGGCTGGACGCATGACACCACGCCCGGCTACATGTACATCAAACATGAAAGATGGACACATTTTTTGGTATGGAGATGAAGGCAAATGTTAGTTCAGACACTTGTGTATTGTTCTGAATAATGTTCCCCTAAAGATGCCATTTCCCAAAAACAGTGCGCCCAATGGAGAGAAAGTATTTCAAGGGAAAGAGAAAATGTCTAACTTGCATCAGTGTGTTTCACCAAGCTCCTGAAACCAGTGTTATGTTTTAGGAGAAATGACCTCTGAGCCTGATATCTGACCTGATATTGGTAGCACTGGGCATCCACCTGTTTCAAATGCTGGGGATTTCTGGTATATGAACAAACAAAATTCTAATGTGTGAGAGGGATAGTGATAAGGCTGTTTTCTTGTTCAGTTTCCATCCGAAAGAAATAACCAATAGAAATATGGACTCGAGTTAGTTTAGGAACTCTCAGAGTGCTGGCGATTAAGTGCCTCACTCTGTGAGTGTGGGTTCGAATCACGGATGGGATTCAACCCCAAAAAGTACTCGAATTTTTAGTTTACCAAGAAACACTTGGAACACTTATCTTTGTTCCAATACTTTGTATGAACATTTATATTTCATATATTTTTAGATATTTTTACTTACGTGAACAGTATCTACTTAGGCACAAAAGACAAATGAATAAACAACTGACTTTTTTCAAACCTTCAAAAACAAAGATTGTGAATACAAAGGTTAATCGCAGAAAATTCCCATGGAAATTAAGTGAAACAGGAAAAAGGGATTCTAAGGTTTGACTTTACCTGAACCTATAGAAACCTTAAAAAGTACAGATGATGTAAACGCTGACAGAAATGGATTGATTGAAACGTACTTACGTTCTATACCCTGCGCACTTGCAGCTGTAAAGACAAAGACAATTAATCCATTTGTTTTCAATTATATAAAGTTGTATGTTTTAACAAATCTCGCACATGGTCATTTTTTTTAGAGGATCAGATAACAAGCTAGCCATATAATGGCTTTGCCTGCCAATACGGGGAAGTCTAGTGTACAGTTCGTTAAGAATGTTTACTTTATAAAAACAGATTTTCGTGATGAATTATTTAAATGTATCATCCAGCATCAAGTACCATTTTATGCCAACCTTATTAAGGCTCAAAGTCACAAAGCTTGTAATTGATCATGTTGATGTCAGAATTTATATTTATCATTGGATCAACACCAGATGTTGCACCACTTCCTGTTCTTCATTGCAGTTCAAAAGTTGAGTGGTTTGGTGATTAGATTTATGATGTCATCCAAAGTCTGCTATGATACTACAGGTTGCAATACTTCCAAACTTTCAATAAGTGCGAAAATCTCTCTTGGAGGCTCTTACATGGGATGGCATAGCCTTGGTTTTCACGAAGTCATAACATTCGTAAGCAATATTTTAGCCATATGTTAATGAGAAAAAGTTTATCTTTTTTAAAAACCTGCCAAACAAGAGTCATCAGGAGATTATTTAATGTCAATCACTGGGTTGTCTGGTCCAGACACGATTTTTTACAGACCGCCGTCATATAGCTGGAATATTGCTGAGCGCGGCGTTAAACAACAAACAAATCAAGAAATTCAGTGTCATGAAAGTACTTGAAACAAAGGGAGGTGAGGTGATACTGAAGGCAGAGAGAAAACGTTTTGCATAAATGATCCTGATTGTTCTGCTAACCTATTCTGACACCGTATACGGCAACTAAAGACACCATAACGAATTAATTGTGCCGAAAACTTTACACTTGTATAAGGGTAACGCTATTTTTCAGGGCATTATGATTTGCAGAAGCTCGAGGTCTTCCATTAACTGCCAGACGAAGGACCGAGCCCTCCGTTGTGGGCTTTTTCTCTCTATTGTGTTTATCAATAAAGTCACGAACGTTGTTCCTTTAAAAAATAATGTTTTTGAAGATCACAGTTCATGATATTAAAACACACAACAGTGTCGAATAACAAATTTCTGTACCAGAATTGTCATGTGAAATATGTGAGGTGGATGTCGGAAAATCCAAAATGGCTGTTACTGATGGTATGCGGTCTCATTTGGGGTTAGTAGTTCTGCTCTCTGATTGGTCAATCTCACTTTGAGGCATAATGATCGGTTAGGCATAGTCAGCAATGCAATCAAACTTTACAAAGTCACAATTCTCTTCAGTATCACAATCGGATACAATGTCTACAGTGGCAACAGACTGCGTAGGTACATTGTCATTTCTTTCGTGATATTTTTTAGTCATATTGAACTGGAAAAAAATGTCTTATAACGACGGCCTGGTGTTTGTACAATAACGTTTGTACCTTGATACCTAGCACGTAATGGTTGACCAGGGATTGGTTATAACACTAAATAGAGAACTGAAATTTCTCTCTTGAGACTTAAGTCATGATATACTTTCATTTTGTCCAGGTATTCCTTAAAGACATCTCCAGCAACTTCACAGGATTTAGAAATCCATGTCCGAAATGATGAAACATACTCCAGCAAACTGATTTCAGGCCTACCATGAAGCCAATTCTCCTTTAATTGCTTTAACCCTCTTGGTGCCACGGGACTATATATGTTCCTCACTTTTCACGCCCGCATAATGCCAAGGGACCATATATGGTCCCGAGAAAATGCCCTTTTTAAAACGTGAATTTAGATATCAAACACTGAGTGCACAAAGTCAAAATTATAACCATCATCACCCCAATCATCTTAGCTTTAACATCGTGCAACTCATACGGTATACAATGCGACGGATTACGAAATATGGAGAGATTAGTAAAGTGGCTACCGCGCTTCTCGGCCTTTCTCTGCCATGTTTGAACACCAAGCGAATGACTGAGAATTTTAATTATGCACCCATGTCACATACACGTAAATATTTTCAGACAAAATCCTTGTTTATAAGAAATAATATGACCAGAGTGGTCAGAAAGGCATGTCTCTCACAACTGTATACTTATTCACATAAATGTACTACACAAAATTATTATGGGAACACCAAAATATTCTGTTATAAAAAGGAACATTTAATGATATGTGATCGTATCATTACAATTGTGCATTAGCAGATTATCAAGCTTCAAAACAATAACATTTAGAGGTAGGTGTCATTGAAAAGCACACGCGAACAAGTCGAATAAGAAATTGGGGGTCAAAAATTGGAAATCACAATGTCAACAGAGAGTGTGTCCTCCACGTTGATTGATGCATTCGGTGCATCTTCGCCTCATGGATCTTGCAAGGGTACGAAGGGTAGCCTGTGGAATCGGCTGCCATTCCATTTGGAGCCACTGAACCTGAAGAGCTGGTGCAACTCCATGATTGTCCCTGACACGTCGTTCGAGAACATCCCAAAGATGCTCAATTGGAGCTGGCCACTGCATCACAGTCACATTGTTCTGTTGCAGGAAGTCTCTAACGACTCTGGCCCGATCTGGTCTGGCATTGTCATCTTGCAGGATTGCTCCTGGACCAGTGTTGTTCAACTGTGGTAGGACAAGAGGGCGCAAAATCTCGTCACGATACCTCACTCCATTCAAATTGCCTTGAACAAGATAGAGAGGTGTTCGGTGATGCAAACTGAAGCCTCCCCATACCATCACAGAGCCACCGCAAAACCGGTTTCTTTCTCGTACAGTGGCATCATCATAACGTTCTGCAGGACGTCTCATTACCCTTACCCTTCCATCATTATGCTCAAGACAGAAACGGGACTCGTCAATGAAGAGAACTCTGGACCATTGTTGATTATCCCATCTCAAATGTGTCCTGGCCCAGGCAAGTCTTGCAGCTCGCTGATGAGGACGAAGATGAGGACGTACAGCTGGACGACGTGACCTTAAATGAGCAGCTCTGAGGCGGTTCCTGATGGTCGATACGCTTACGTTGGTGTGTTTTGCTTGTCAGAGTTGCAGTCTCAAAGCACTGGCTGTTGTGAACCGGTTCCGAAGCAAGCACAACGTATCGGTCATCTGCCCTAGATGTTACTCTGGGTCTACCAGAACGCGGTCTGTCCTGCACTCTCCCTGTTGTCTGGAACCGTTTCCTCAGTCTGTGAATGACAGACGGTGACATTTGAAGACGACGTCAACATTCCTTATGGATGCACCATCCTGTAGCCACGCTATGGCCCTACTCCTGTAGTGAATGCTTAACGGTCTTCGCTGGGGCATGTTTAAGGAAATGTGTAACTTCACAGTGTCTGAAGCTTCTTTATAAAGAAAAGTTGCCACCAACTGCATGGGAATTCTGACTTTCACATGCACTAGGTTGTTGTGTTTTGGCGTTTGAATCTGACATGGCGAGGGAGTCTTTCTGCACCCAAGTTTTTAATCAATTTGTTGCACAAAAAGTTGCATTTACTGAAGTTCATAAATGACCAAGCCACGTTAAGTTTTATACATGGCTATGAAATTTAGGGGTGTTCCCATAATTATTGTGTGTAGAATAAATTTCTGTTCATTCCTTTACGAACAAGTTTATTTACACGTTTTGTATATATTTATCGACTATCGGTAATGGCGGACTGGTCAGTACACATGAGAAAACGACAGTGTATATTTCCATTACATTTATGACGTTCATTGAATGAAATTATAACCATCATCACTCTAATCATCTCAGCGTTAATATCGTGTAACACTTATTTTATGCAGAGCTACGGATTGCGAAATATAGCGAGATTAGTAAAGTGGTAACCGCGCTTCTCGATCTTTTTCTGCCATGTTGAACTTCATGCGAATGAAGGCAATTTTTTATTATGCACCCATGTCACATACACGTTACTATTATTATATCAGACAGACAATTTGAAAAAGAAATCTGATCGGACTGGTCAGAAAGATTTACTTGTCCCCACTGTACAGTTATTGGCGTAAGAGTACTAACGTTTAGTCGGCCACGGAAGTTTTTAGTTCAAGTATTGCATATGCTTATCGACTGTGTGTCATGGCGATTTAGCACGGCGCTAGAGACGAAACGACAGTGCAGATTGTCTTTTTGTTTATGATGCTGATATACAGAAAATATTCAAATCAAAGATATGGGAGATAGCTATAATCGTTTCACATTTTGTCGCAAATGAAGATTTCAAAAGTGTGTAAACAAATTGTGTCAAGGTCGGTTCCACATATGTGGTATCTCGGCCCCCGTTTCTGTCGATGGTACACGCGATACAAACATAATGCAACTACTATAAACATCAACATAACTACAATGATGACAGCAATACCTTTTTTTGTATTTGGGTTAACCGCTTATGGATACGCTGTGCTGTTAACTTCGATTTCGATTTGTTTTTCCTTTCATTGAAACTGTGATAATGGCGCTGTGGTTGGATTGCTGAAATATACTGGTCAAATTAAAAAACTTCACATTTTTAAAAGTAATCCCATATATGATATACAACGGAAAAATGTATCAGAGAAGGTAATTTTTAATCATTAGTGTCCAAAGAAGGATTTTAATTAACGGTGGTAACCATAATTTGTTCCAAGCACCTACGGTATTCGGTAATAACATCAACAGTTTAAATCATAAGTCCCAAGCACGAGAATCTGATGGCACACAAGTTCAGTAGCGTGTATGGCCACCATGTGCGTTTACAACTGCCACACAACGCCTCCGCATGGACCTTGTGATGCTTGTGAACACATGATTGGGAAGACGACGCCATTGTTGCTGCAAAATGGTGCCAAGATCTTGCAAATTCTGTGATTGGTTCTGGAGACTGCACATACTTCTGCCAAGAGCATCCCAGACGTGTTCGATGGGATTGAGGTCGGGAGACCTTGACGGCCAGTCCATGACGTTGACTCCCGCATTCTGAAGGAAATTCCTTGTCAAAATTGCTGTGTTGGGTCTGGCATTGTCGTGTTGGAAGATCAAACCGGGTCAATGTGCTGCCATAAAAGGCAGAAGTTCTGGTGCCAGTACCTGGTCGCGCTAAGCAGCAGCGTTGAGGTTGCCACGGACGACAAGAAGCCTTGAACGTGCATTGCCGCAGAAAGCACCCCACACCATGACACTTCCGCATCGAAATCTGTCACCTTCCTGTACACAACACTGGGCGTAACGTTCATGACGGCGCCTCCACACCCTCGCCCTACCATCAGCAAATCGAAGATTAAATCGGGATTCATCACTGAAGACGACTTGATTCCAATTCCTCTGAGTCCATCGTAAGTGTCGCTGTGCCCACAATTGACGTTGACGTCTGTGTAATTGAGTCAGAATCGGCCAGCAGTATGGCCGTCGTGCTTGAAGGTGAGCAGTTCTCAGACGGTTTCGAACAGTTAGCGCACTCAGTCTACCCCTAAACAGTTCATTTCTGGTTGATGTAGCCGTCAAAAATCGGTTACGGAGGTGAAGTAAGACAATCGTGCCGATGGCACGTTCACGTTGCACATTTGAAAGGCGTGGCATGACAAATGGCCGTACAGACTTTTGTTTTCTTGTGTATTTCTTTTTTTGTTAATGACTTCTAACAAGTATGGCTAAAAACACGTGCGGTATTATGGCCACGTGACCAGTTGCACGTGAAAGAGCACTTTTGCCACTATAGTGCTGTGCACATGATTTTGATCGATTCACCTGCACAAAAACGGGTTTTATCTGAAGACAATACGTGGCCATTACTGTTTAAATACACAATAAGGGCCCACAATGATAACTGGTCAAAATGTTAAAATTTTAGGATTGTGAAGTTTTAATTTGGTTTAGTTTATGTTCGGTGAATAATATGTGATGTGAACTAGATATAATTTAAAAAGAAAGTGTATGGTCGGATTCAGGATTTAGATGGGAAACTTAGGGCACGATTTGAGCGAAAGAAATCTTTCAGAGTTGGAAATTAAGATTGAAAATAAGAATAAGACTGACTTTTTACAACGAAATATTTCACAGCGTGAATAAAGTACAGAAATGTTTTTTTAAACTATACTATTTTCTATTCATTAATTCTAGTGAAATTGATTGATGGTATTGGTTGAATCATGGATTACGACGGTTAAAAAAATAATTTCTAAAGCCTTATCTAACAAGGAATGTGCTGTGTCTGTACGATATGAGCGAAGGAAATCTTTCAGAGTTGGAAATTAAGATTGAAAATAAGAATAAGACTGACTTTTTTACAACAAAATATATCATGGCGTGAATAAAGTACAGAAATATTTTTTTTAAACTATACTATTTTTTATTTATTAATTCTAGTAAAAATGATTGATGGTATTGGTTGAATCATGGTTTACGACGGTTAAAAGAATCATTTCTAAAGCCTTATCCAACAAGGAATGTGCTGTGTCTGTAGCCACGATTCAACTGTGAGAGAGCGACATTCGTCTCAACATAATACCTGTTAAGATAAACTAACGATATCTAAGAACAATAAGCAATGAGGACAAAACAATCAGAGAGTGATAAACAGCATATTTTATTCATGTAAACACTCGTTCACAGAGACTCAGAAACAAATGACTTTTCAACTATAAAACATAGCATATTACAACGTATGACATAATCTTATATCGACACCACCACCACCCTCATGTAGCGTATTGATGTGATAATTTAATGGTGTCGTTTTCCGCTCCTTAGGACTTCTTAGGACCTTCGGCTTTCGCGTAACCATTCAAGCAATTTCTGCTATCATTACATGAAAGTATTTTATTCGTGTAAACAACTACAACTCTGTGCGCACGCTATATTCTATGACATGTAGGTTTTCATTGATAAACGTAGTAAACTTCGAGTACTTTCTTCTTCTTTTCATCGTCTTTTAGTCCATTGTTGATAACCTAAATATGTAATTTTAAATTGTTCGTGGAGATCATTCAGACAGTGTTCTTTTATTCATTGTCCGTTCATTCATGGTTCTGATTTGTGCACGGATGAAAGGTTTCAGACGTAACATCATTTTCCATTCGCCCTGAGTAAGCGTTATACCTTTTATTGTTGGTTTTTCATTCAGAAACTGTGTCACGTCAAGTACGGTGCGATTTTCGCTACGACAAACGACAGCTCGTGTTGAATAGGATAAGACTAACTGTGTGTTCGAGCACTGTGAAGAAGCATTGATAGACTGTAGACTGAGGGTTGGTTCAATAGGTGGGTCGTCAAAAAATAGTTCACTATCTTTTTGCTGTGAAGTTTTATTTTTCCAATTCAAAATAGTAACCGCATTAACGATGGTCAAAATGGTGATTGCTAACATCAGTAAACCAACCAGAGTTCCGACTACAGCGTCCTCCCTGTGAAAGGGTCTGATACATATGCCTCTTCTGCGTTCGTCAGCGACTTGGCTAGTAACGTCAGATCTCACCAATAAATCTCGGGCGCACTTTCCATCGGGAGATGACATGTTGTACAATTTTCGTTCAGTTACAAAAACAGGAAGTCAACATGAATCTGAACAGAAGACGGTGAATATTGCTTCCACTCTAAGCCAAGAACCAAACTGGACTGATCGTTAACTTTTAATCATAGTATAGTTCAATGTTCGACCGTCGCAGTAGTATGTTTACTTCGAAACGAGACGAAAAAGTCGATTCTACCTCGGCGATTGAATACGTACTTAACGACCCATCAGCTGTATAGCGTGTGCGTTCAAGTGATGTCCAACAATGAACAAGCTGCTTTTTAATGGAAAAAAAGTGTACACGCACACTGTAACAGGAAATATAAAATAATCCAAAGATGTGAAAGAAAAATATTGCTTCTACTCCCAAGCGCGAATCAGTGACTCGTGATTGAATAACGAGAGAGGCTTGTCGACGTTTAAATATGGCATAATAGATAAAGTCGATGATTCCCCGCGAGGTCGTGGAAAATGTTCACCATGTGCTACATTCCGCCAGCTGTGGTTGTGGGGTACTTAACATTTCAATCTAACATTGTTGTCGACGCGCGTTTCCTTGTTGTTGCAATACAATTGCAGTGATTCCTTTCAAAGCCATATTTCATATTTTTTTCTACACTAGCGCAACTGTGGCTTGACTATCGCGGCAAAAAGGAGTTACAAACAAGGTCATGTTTTGACTGATTGTCTGATCACAAGATACTGTTTAAGGGGGTGATGGGAGAGAAAGGGACGAACCCAAGGACGCTGTGTACACTTATGTGTAGGGCGTGTATCTAGGCTAACAGTCAAGACAATGATGCTTTACCGTAACGTAGTAGAGATTCAGCGTTATGGTCGTTGAGATAGGGGTCAGTGTTGCATGTGATGGAAAAGGAAGATGATAGACAAATACTTAGATAACGGCTCGATCTCTTCTTCAGCTTATGACGAGGTTTACGTTTTCTTCACGTACATAGCTTTTGTTGAATATATATCTGTGTAATGAAACTGGGGATACACATTCGCGATTTTCTATAATAAATCAGGTGCATTAGAAGATTGTAGACACTCCAGACATTCTACAACATTCCATAAAAGACCAGACGTGATATAACATTTAAGACGTTCCATACCCGTTCTCAACATTCCGAGCATAACAGAGCAGACGTACAATACGATTCTAGACATTCTACAACATTCCAGACATGCCAATACTCATTCTCAACATTCCATAACAGAGCAGACGTACCATACGATTCCAGACATTCTACAACATTTCAGACATGCCAATACTCATTCTCAACATTCCATAACAGAGCAGACGTACAATACGATTCTAGACATTCTACAACATTCCAGACATGCCAATACTCATTCTCAACATTCCATAACAGAGCAGACGTACCATACGATTCCAGACATTCTACAACATTCCAGACATGCCAATTCTCATTCTCAACATTCCATAACAGAGCAGACGTACAATACGATTCCAGACATTCTACAACATTCTAGACATTCCATAATAGACCAGAGGTGCCATACCATTCCCCACATTCCAGACATTCCTATTACCACAAAGGGAGGTTTTGGGCCTTGTTCTGACCATATACTAGTTTTCTTACTACTTTAAAGTAGAGGATTTTTTAAATAAAACTATACTATTTTTTATTCACTTATTCTAGTGAAAATGATTGATGGTATTGGTTGAATCAGATGAAAGGTACGTCTGTATTTTGTAAGACAAAGCAAAAAATATATATTTCCTCGTAGTCGACTCTGATGATCAAATGGTGAATGAACTCTCCTACATTCTCCTCTTTGTCTCGATGACGACATACTAGTATTCATTGAGTAGCTATATCAAGAGATCGAGGTCTGTTTTATTCTTTCACGATAGGGTGACATTCCATTTGTTGACGACCTTTCTAGTATACATCTAAAGGTATCTACCCCGACTACATACCACATAGCTGGCATTCCTTAAGAATTCCTCAACTATGACATTTTTAACAAAGGCCGCATTCTTCACATTCTTAACATTCATGCATAATGACGCCGTTCTTATTGTGACGTCATGCATGTCTATTAGCATAACATTAGGCTCATGAATATTCATAGGGCACCTTCCCCGGAAGGTGCTTGAGGTATTACTTTTAAACTACTGGTCGGTGATCTCACGCCGCTGTGAATTTGTCGTCTGGACAGGTGCGCGTCATTTGACCTCGCGTGTTGTGACGTGGATGACGTCACATGGAACAGCTGATCTAATGTTGTGGTAGTATAATGGATACATCTGGTTTCATTTTCCAAATAACAATATTCTCTTTGACTGAACTAGAAAGCATATCTAGTACATCACGATTGGAAAATGTCTACGGCGACCGACGAGTGAATGAGGCCGCTAATCATTTGACTAACAGTGTTAGAATATTTGGCGCAGTTTTCTAATTTTGGTATGTTGACATGTGCTTTTCATATCTGTTTGAAGGCTTGATATTCCCAAAAAATAATTGAGTAAGGGAATGTATTTTTTACAGTGCGAAAGCTGTCAAAATTGATCCAATATTTAATAACCTAGATTTTTAATATTTTAGCTTCATCTATTAGAATCTCGAATGGTTCAATTTATAACATCAACAGTAAAAGTACTTAGATCTACTCACAGTATATAGATAATCGATTTCTGAAAGACAAAACGTTTTCAGTGTAAATGTGATTTCGTTTTGATGTTTTATATAGTTTTATTTATGTCTTTTTTCACTCTGCATTATCTAAATTACCAAATACTTCGATCAGTGACATAGTAGTAATTACTTTGTTTTTGTATCCTTAGTATGAAATATATTTTTTTTTAAATATATATTTGTCTGAGAGCAAAATCAATGCATTCTTGTGGTTCTCTTTTCACCATTTTAATTTGTATATCTTCCCTCCAAGCTGTAGTTTAGCTAGGCCAAAATTAAGAAAAAAGGAAAGACGTAATAACTGAAAAACATTTATATTAAACATTTTGCTGGCTAAATTTTCGAAGTTCAATACCAAGAATATATTTTTCCCTTTATGACAAATAATTCAATTACTTTCACTGACCTACGATCATGATCTATTTCAAACTTTTCCTTTAGCAGAATAGGATGGAATGGGAAACAAGTAGAAATAAACTATGTCCTTGAATGTACGTGTACATACCTAGTTAGGTGTAAATACACTTCTAGAGTCGTATTTATAAATGAAATGAATAAATGAAAGAAAAAGTGGTATTTCATGGACTGGCCATACAAGTATATTAGCAAAGGTCTAAGTAAGGCAGCCAAGTGCGAAATACTAGCTGAGACGAGGATGTATGTTTTCTGGTGGTCATAGTGAAACAATGACATATTTCGCCCGAGTTGCGAGTGATCGAAAATAGGTTTGTTGAATAGATTTGCTGCCCATGAAAACGTTTCAACAATTTCGATTGAATCTACATGTACTTACTCTTGGGTGGTATAACGTTTGTAGAATTTTGTCAATTATTAAGAAATAATAAAGATGCCCGATATTGAGCGATGTCAATTTGAGTATTGTTAGGGCTGTTTAGCGATCTTTCACATTTTGTCCTTTGAAAATGTATGATGTCAATTACCCCGAAGTTGTTTTTATCACTAATAAAAGAGCACGGTCACTGAAACATACATGGACGTAACCGGGATTTCTTCACGATATACACTCCAAACTGTCATTCGTATTGTGACATAATATTTGAAACAGTCTGCGTATGAATTAATCACGACTACTTCCGTCAATTTTGTTTTGACGTCAAAAACACGCACAATTTCATCGGGATTTTTTATCGGTAAATATAACTCACGGAAGATTCGCAGTGAATGTTTACTTCAACATAAGTGTCATATGTCTATCACTGTTAGGTCATGCACTTGCAAATGATATGAATTATTGGACATTTAGATTTCAAACAAGGGCACTTACTTGACTTTGCCTGCCATATTCGGGTGCGTCCATATTAAGATTAATGTAGAAAAGTAGGAAACTTGTAATACCAGCACTTTTATTGATGGCTAGGCAGTGCATAGATTTTTGTATTTGGTGACTTTAGATACTGATGGAAAGACAATCAACAAAAGTTGCATGTTATACAATTTGGTTACACTGTGTGAAGAAATAAAGACATTGTAACACCTTTGATACAATGTATACGCTTTTGAATTTGCGACGTCATCATAGTGCGGCACTGAGCGGTATGCAGGCTGACTGACGTCCAGGCACCATGAGGGTTAAAGGTCCACGAACAGTATGGCCAAGGACAAGGTCAAAAGGACTAAAACATAAGGACTCCTGAACTGACTCTCTCACAGCAAACAACAACAAATGAATGCCTTCATCCCAATCCTTCTCAATCTCAAAACAGTAAGTCCTTTTTATATTCTTAAGAGTCTGATGAAACCTCTCTGAAGCTCCTTCAGATTCATGATGAAATGTACTATACTTGACCTTGAGTTATGCCCATAACTGATGCATAGCCTTTTAAAAAACACCTGACCTGAAATTTGAGCCCTGGTCTGACTGAATAGTCCTAACTTGTTTATCCAGAATTTGTTATCTATATGATTTTATCTAGGAATAATTAAAGACAGCTCTAACACATGGAAGTTAGCGATAGTTTCGTAACCGTTCATGTTTAGTAATTACATGGTTATGTTTTCCTGTACAGTGAATGGTCTACAAAGCAACTGAACGCTCTGCAGCAACTTGGGGGCTAGAGCTTAACCTAGATCAGTCAAATATAGTTGTATTTAGAAATGGTGATAAAGTTGCGCAAAAGGAAAAATGGTCGTTTCGTAATGTAAATATGAGAGTTGTTTCCTATTATATATATATATATATATATATATATATATATATATATACTCTTCAAAAAAGAAACGCAAAGCCAGATTTGTGTGAGGTAGGAAAATACATTTATACGAGGAACCGTACGAGGTATTGAGCCAAAATGTTGTGGAAAGAACACTTGGGGATTGTAGTCATCTCAGTTATCGGTACATAGGAAAAGACCAAGGTGAAGGTCAGCTACCATCAATAACGCGTATGTCCCCCGTTGGAATCGATAGCGGCCTGACATCTCCTGCCAATGGGAGAGACGAGTATGCGAATCACATCCTGGGGAATGGTAGCCCAACCGGCCTGCAACGCAAAAGCCAACTGCTGCAACGTCTGGGGTTGTGGTTGACGTCAGCGTAGCCGTCTTTTCAATTCATCCCACATGTGCTCTATCGGGGATCTTGTGTAGACAGGCTCGTGTGATCCGTGCTGTATGCAGTCGAGCGTTGTCCTGCTTGAATACACCGTTGCTGTTGGCTGCAATTTTGAGTACGTGTGGTAGGAGAATTTCTTGGATGTATCGTTGAGCCGTAAGATTGCCCTGGACATAGACCAAATCTGTCCTTCCATGATGAGAGATAGTCGCCCACATCATAACGCTACTCCCACCAAACCTGTTCCCTACGTAACGTTCTCCCCTACGTCTGTAGACCCGTGCTCTTCCATCCCCTCGCCGGAGGAGAAATCTTGATTCGTCGCTGGACCAGACATCTCTCCATCGCAGTTGACGCCATACCCTGTGTTAACAACATCAATGCAGTCGTAGTTGATGATGTTGTCGACTCAATATGAAGCGTCGAACAGGACGTCTTGCTCGTAGACCTGCTGCTCTTTGATGGTTTCGTACGGTCTGATCGGAGATTCTGCACAGTCCGGGTATTTTTGATACGTTTGAGGTGGCTGGGGTCTTCCTTTCACGTAGGTGGAGCAGTCGAATGTAGCGATCTTCGGCTGGGGTCGTTACTCTTGGTCGTCCCAACCTTGGCCGATCATGTGTTGACCCATGCCGTTGAAACCGATCCCATAGCCTTGTGATGGTGCTGGGCGCTACATTGAAAAACCTGGCAACAGATGATCGGGATTCCCCTACCTGCAAGTGACATATGGCGTTGTTTCTTTGCACTTGTTAATGTTGGCATGTTGTTGAACTGTCAATGTTCGATTGACACAGATGGCAGGCACTCAAAAACCCTGCACTTTGATACTGTTCGTAGTGCAGCTGCACGTGCAGTACGTGCAGCTCCATGGTTCTTTTGTTAATGCACTGGGTGCGTTTTTTCTGAATCGTACATGTTCCTTACCTCTTCATTTTGCACCTCTTCGTTCCGCTGCTTTGTTTTTACGGCCAGAAATATCCGTATTGCGTTTCTTTCTTTTAAGAGTATATTTAGGTTTAATATTTTCCTCACGGTTAAATAAAGCCATACTAGGGGAGACTGGGCGCTATACTATATTTATTATACCCCCGTTTACGAAGTAAATCGGGGTATATAGCGTTCCGTCTGTCCGTCCTTCAGTCCGTCCTTTTGTACGGCCCATAACCAAAACTTGCTACACACATTAACCACAATGAGTACTTGTGCCTTTTGCTAGTTTGAAGATTCTGAATTTTTAAATTTTTGCCGTTTCCATGGAAACATTAAGGAACTTAAACTTTTAGGGTGGGTGTTTTGTACTGCCCATATTTTTATAATTATGCACCCTAGCTTCACCAAACGTGCTACACCCATTTACCACAATGAGTACTTGTGCCTTTTGCTAGTTTGAAGATTCTGATTTTTTTAATTTTGGCCGTTTCCATGGATACATTTAGAAACCTCAAGAATGTATGTTGTGCTAAGCATTGATTATCCCACACTAGATTGAAATATATTTGCAAAAACATGTGTTCATTTCAAACATAATGCATCCTCATGGGGTTACAAAGGAAAGGGCAGTTCCTCTGACTTAAAGCAACAGGTATATTTCATTAATTAACAAACTATTTACTATTTGTTGTTGACCAGCGGGGATAACGGGGGTATGTGAGCTTTGGTCACTTCTTTCTTGTTCGAACTCAGATGAAAGTAATTAAATATTGGATCAAACGTATACGAATGCCATATCGTTACCCTTGCAAGAGTTACCGGTTGCTAGAATCTTCAGAGAAGAATGGCAAACATACATGGGCATCTGATGTCAGAACACTATTATTTTCATGTGTTTTTTCCTATGTTTGGATAGCCCAAGATGCTGTTTTAAACACATTTTATTGACATATATGGTCATTGGGATTGTGCAAAGGTTATCCAACTATGGTCATTGGGATTGGGCAAAAGTTATCCAACTTAGGTGGTCTTTTCCCTCATGTATATGTATACATATATGTTTGTTCACACTTACATATAACACATACACATATTTACTAACATATACAAACATAAACATACCCGTATACATTATGCTTACAGACAGATTGTAACTCATTCCATAATTTGATTGAAGAAGGTATAAATGAATGCTGTTCGTGCATGCGGCATATTCATATTGTTCTTATTTCGTAACTCATATCTACTAATAGTTGATACTTTGGGTGGTAACGTATCATGTAAATGCGATGGACCTACATTATTAACAATACTGCAATTGTCTCAAAACATAAATTCGAACTTGAGGAGAATTCAGGGAGACCTGTTCAAGTTTCATTTCAAGTTTTCGGAATTTTCTTGACTGCAGTTATCCCATACCTGAAGCATATTCTAATATAGGCCCTATGAAAACGAGATAGATTTTGGACAGGATTGGTCTGTCAAGTAAATATTTAATGGTTCGGTATAAAGAGCGGTATTGTTATAAGTTTCGTAACCGTTTATGTTTAGAATTTAATTTGGAGTAGTATAAGGAATGACAGTTCAGGACCACTACCACCTAGACCAGATTCATCCCCCAATAATGCTACTACAGAGGTCATTTCTTATGCAACGCCGTGATGTGATCCAATCATCATCTTGGATCAAGATGCATATCCAGGAAACTATTTATTCTTAATCTCCAACCAGTTCTTTTTTTTCTCGTCTTCACTTATACCACTAGTCTTACGAGAATTTGATCAAATCTCCTGCTTCACTGCGTTGTATTTGATGAGTTCTGACAACACTAAACGAAACTCCTCCTCAGATATCTTGCAATCAGCCAGTGCTGTTGAAATATGATCCTCAATTATAGTTGATTATAAACCAACACCAGCTGCACCAAGTCCCATGCTAGCTGTCACAAGTGCAGTGTGTACTCCGTCAAGAGCATTCATAGCTCTGCAATACTTTTTATATAATCCAAGTCTAGAATCTGACTCCTTCTCTATTTTATGTTTTATTTCACTTATTTGATGTAATCAAAATCCATCAACATTATCCATCTTTTCAGATGCTTCATTGAGCACTGGATATAAACCCATAATATATTTTATATTATATAACAGTGTTTAATTAGTCGACTGATAATGTCTTTAGAGTATACATCAGCCTTATTGTGTGTATGCTATATGGCATAAATATCTTAGTAAGCGAAATGCTCCCCTGCCTGTTGTCACAGATGGTGGGGCAATGACGATATTCAGTAGCCATTCGATTTTTGGTTCGAGCATAGTCCATTTATTGTTATCGTTGTGAACAAGATTGTATTAAGTGTTTTTATGGAGTCCAACATCACTTAAATCTCCTGAATCAGGTGCTGGTGCTGTGAATATAACGTCTTTCCACTTGTATACATTATCTTGTAAGTGTAAAGCATATAATTTGCCATCAGTACCGGGTTTATCAAATCCTTCCGTGTCCCCAAGATCGGAAAGTGCAATTGTATTACATTGTCTAAGGTTATGCATTCCAGGTCCAGAAGAATCAACCATTATTTATAATATTGAGTGACACACTCAAATATCCTATATGTACAGGTTGATGTTTTACATCTAATACAGAAATTTTGAGCTCTGTTAAAATACCCCGCCTCAACTTCTTATACTGTAATGATGAGAAAGATTCTGTTCTACCACTATTGTATTTTTCATCTTGACTGGAATAGCTCTTAGCAGAGTTGAGGGACTTTCGAGTTGGATATTATCCGTTGTACTGATCTGCTCAAGATGGATGCAAGTGTATTTGCTAAGCCCCTGTCAAATTTTATAGAATATGCTCCACTGCTTAAAATCAGGACCTCATTAGACTATTTTTGTGTGAGACTAGCTCCCAAAAGATTAAAAAGTTCATCATCGAGTGAGCATACACTGTAATACCAATCAGGAATAGTACAATGTTCTATATCTATATAGAACGTATTTATTACCTCTCAAAGTACTTATATTGGTCTACTGTCGGTAATATGTTATAGCACAGAGATCAACTTCAAGTTGCCCCGCCGAGTTATCAATAGCTTGAAGCAGTTGAATAGACTGACCATTTGTTATTCCTGGGAGTGTAACATACATATTAAATATACAAAGAAACTATATCATAACTTAAACATGAAATCAACTTACAATACGAACCAGTCGATTTTAGAAAGTGGCTCTGGTGCTAGGATTTTTGTTCATTTTCCTGATATCTTTGAAAAATACGGGGTCACAGCAACTAGTGATGAAATGGTGCATGATTGGTTCCACAATCCAATGCAATTTTGGCAAAACCAGTGCCATATGGTTTGCTACAACAGGATATGGTGTATCTCTTTTTGCCACCAGCTTTGAACTAAATAAGTCTGTTTTATCAGTTCATGTTTACTATCAGATTAGATGTATACTAAAATATATTAGTGCCCCATTACCGCAGGATCAAGCATGGAATTCATCAAACAATCCGTACAATAGGTGGAAATATGAACGTATTTGTCACGAATTTGTTATTTCTACGAGTAAAGATTGGCGTATTAAAGGACTTAACCATGGTCTAGGTATTTCGTATTGTGGGCAAAGAACTGTTAAAGAAGAAAGGGATTATTTAGTTTTTAAATATCATCAAACATTCAATCCATTGAAGTTGTTACAGAAAACCAATATTTTGGTAAGAATGCATAATCTTTATCATGGCTGGGAACTTTCAAGTAACGATTGGAGAGAAGATCTTATGAGCTTTAAAGAGTGGTTTAGCTTATATTGTTACAAAGTTTGTGCAACAAAACGATACCGCAAACGCATGGAATTAATTTCTTAATGATAAAACAGAAAATAATTTTACAAACCCATTATTTATAATAATGAAATCAATAAGAAATTATGTATGGGCAATCCTTGGTGCACAGTTGCAAACATGAACAGGAATAATTGGTTCTAGGAGGGCGCTTGATACACAAAAACAGTTTGTTGCAAATGTAGAGGATGCTATTGCTTCACCATTTGACATACCATCTTCTATAAAGCGTTATCAAGATGTATTACAGTACGGTCAATCCAAAGTAGACTATGTTTTTGCAGCAGGACTATACATGTCTCCGAATAATATGGAACTTAATATCAGTAAAAAGTTGTAGGCTATAATCATAAAATTGTTATTGCTTCCGATCAACAAAAAGCAGGTGTAAATTCAGATATTAACACTGAAATATTAACACAAACAATTACAGGCAAAACAGGAAAAGTAAAACCACAGTCATATACTGTAACAGAAGTGCAACAGCCACAAGTTGTAAAGCCACATATTGCGGTAAAAAATCAACAACATATCAATGAAAAAATAACGCTTACAGTAGGTGGAGTTACGGGGGGTTTACTCATGATTTGTATGAATAGTCTTAGCGGCTAGTACACAGCCCGACTATTGCTACTATCACCGCCAACAAGTTTTGACTAAGCCAAGTGGCGGTCTTGGCTAATAAATTCAAGAGCCAGGATACAATGCTCACTATTATACCAGGAAGTGCTGACGGGCTTTCCCAGCGAGCTTTCCTAGTGCTTCTCCTAATGCCTTTAAATGTTTTTTTATCCACTCTTTTACAACATCCTTATCACTAGGAGGTGTGCCTCAGTTAACACGAGAGGTAAAGTTTATATAATAAATCCCAATGCGGTTAAAATACAGTCGTGCCTCGTTTATACGGACACTTGCGTCATTTCACAATTCGTCCGTATAAACGATTTTCCGTATAACTGAAAGCAGCTTCTTACTGGAAGAGTTGACAGATGACAGAGCAAACAAAGCAAACAGATACATCCACTCAATCTTTATTCAAGACATACACGTTTAAAAAAATCTGTCATGGAAGTTTAAACATTTTGAGGTTTGAATTTTAAACAATTATTCCAAATTGTCCAGATCGCCTGTGTTCTCGTAATATATAATCAAGGTCTCTATACAAGCACAAGCTTCCTTGTGAGTGACTGTAGTGGGTTGGAGGGGCTGCTCGTCTTGGACATCGTCTGAATCTTGCTCCGGCTGTGTTACGGCTTGCAAAAAGTCAATATCACTGAGGGACTCGCCAGTCACATCTTCCTCATCACAGTTCACATATTCCTCAGCTGAGATCGGCTCAGCTGAAGGCACAGAGCCAACATAGGATTTTAGCACATCCCGAAGCTCCGACAATGCCATGTCCTTCTCTGGGTCGTCACTATCAGTCTTTGAACCCATAATGTTCACATGGCGAAAACAATTCGCGATTGTACTTTCTGTCACGGCATCCCATGCACACTTGATCATCCTAATTGACAATCTCAGGTTGATGTTTGCTGTGGGCCCTGAAGGCACGAATTATGCCCGCATCCATCGGCTGAATGTGTGCAGTGGTGTTTGGAGGTAGGTGGTAAATTCTCACATGTGTCAATTTTACCTTCGGGGCGTGGCTAGCGGCATTGTCCATCAAAAGAATAAAACGCCTACCTCGCAAACGCATCTGCCTGTCAAAGGACTGCAACCAATCAGAAAAGGGTTCTGATGTCATCCACGCGTTTGTATTGTTGCCGTACCTAACATAAAGTTCGGGATTGAAACCACCACTGAAACATCGAGGTCGTCAAGCTTTTCCCATCACAAATGGCTTCACTTTCACACATTCGCATTCGCACACAGAGCCACACTTACACGCTCCTTGGATCGTTTCATACCACTAACAGGCTTGGACGCAAGTGTTTGATTTCGTCCCAACTAAAAAAACAACCTAGTTTCATCAATGTTAAAAATTTCTTGCTCCTCATATTCTTGCAGTACTTTTCGAAGATCTTCCCTTCCTCTCACAACAGCGTCCTTGTCGGCACTAGCAGCCTCCCCTTGAAATTTCCTACATGATACACTATGTCTGGATTTGAATCGAGAATATGCAAAGTCAGAAATGTCCATTTTGCCACCAAAATCGCGAGCTTTCTCTATCAGCTTTTCATCATTAACGGGCATATTACGACTTGTCATGTCACACAACCAAAGATATAATGCATCTTCCATCTTCTGGTGTTTTGCTACACGGGATGGTGATAAGTCATGTGAATTTTCCGGGAGATTTAGCCACTTCTGTTTGTCTTTTAAAATGTCATCAATTGTCGATTTTCATATGGTATGTCCAAATTCAGTGCCATAATACTTACTGATGGTTTCCAAACTTGCCGACGGGTGTTTTTCCTTAAACAGACAAATTTCCCTTTTTTCGCATTCTGTAACTGCGTGTCACTTACGTTTCGCTGGTTGACAGGCCATACTCAGTTTGAAGTCACAACTTTGACCTCTGACCTCATCAGACGACATATTTATCGAATGGGATTACATGTACAATAAACAAGCTCGTCTCAAACGTAACTCAGTGTCACTTGGTTAATTGACTTCTCACGAATCAAAGGATTACCACCAGCGGAAGGATTGCCACCAGCGGAAGTGTATTGTCCCGGTAAGTGAGACAATTTTGTGTGCATTTCAGTGGTTTGTGTATGAAAATGACCATCCAGTTCCGGAAACTGAATTTCCGTATATACGGGTAAATTTATACAGTAATTATTTCGTTTTGAGTGAAAATTGTCCGGGAACTGAGGTTTCCAGATATCTGAAGTCCATATAAGCGGGGCATGACTGTACTGGTAATAGTTATCCACTGTTATCTGAACAATGTTGTAATTCTTCCTGCCAGTGTTGTATCATCATTTAGGACTTGATCAATAGTTTCTCGAATTCGGCTGATTTGTGAACGAAGTGCTTCTCTATTGGTGGAAGCTGCTTCCAAGCGGGCTGATCTTTCGTCTTCTAAGTTACGCAATATTCCTGCTACACAGCGTCTACTGAATTGAGTGAGTGAGTGAGTATGGTTTTACGCCGCTTTTAGCAATATTCCAGCAATATCATGGCGGGGGACACCAGAAATGGGCTTCACACAATGTACCCATGTCGGGAATCGAACCCGGGTCTTCGGCGTGATAAGCGAACGCTTTAACCACTAGGCTACCTGACCGCCCCGTCTACTGAATTGATCATCTGCCTGTTCAAGTTTTGTTTCCTCATAAGCTATATGCTTGTCGAGTTCATCTAGCTTGGCTATATTATTGAAGAGTGATCCCCACATTGTTTGCATTCTCTAATTCTCTAATACTGTACTCCAATGATGGTGCCTGTAATGTATAATTATCATAGGCTGCCAAGATTTCTTCAAGACCATCAGAGGCCTCCTTTGCATGTTGTGGTATGTCTTCCAAATTATCTTTATCTATGGCAGCCGCCGTTGCAACAAGTTCAGTCCACACAGTCTGAAGAACCTTAGTAGTCTTTGGAGAAAGTTTTGATGTGAGTTGTCATAGTCTGCAAGACCTAATTCATTACGAATAATGTTGATGCCGCCACGACCCCCAGCTATTGTAGACAACACTAGGGGTTTCCTTGTACGAGAATGCATAAGATCAATATCTGGAGAGCCAAGTATGCGCAATATTCCTTTACTATCTTTTGTAAACTTAACAACATTAACAGATGATTGCAAAAGTTCCTCATTAAGATTCATAAAGCTGGTTTCATCTGTTCCACATTCGACTGCAGTAGTATCAGTTAGGTTATCTACATTAATATCATCCATTTTTGTATAAAACATATGGAAACATAATTTCAGCATAAACAATGTCTTCGCAATACGGACGCCAGTTAAATCCACAATGTAGACTTCGGGATCCATTAGGAGTCAAAGCAATTCGCCAGTCTGTAACTATAACTAATAACCCGAGTACCATTGATCAGAATCAAACACTTTTAGTTTGCTTTCCTAATCTCGGCGGGGGCGGTCGGGTAGCCTAGCAGTTAAAGTGTTCGCTCGTCACTCCGAAGAACTGGGTTCAATTCCCGACATGGGTACAATGTATGAAGCCCATTTCTTGTGTCCCCCGCCATGAAATTGCTGGAATATTGCTAAAAGCGGCTTAACACCATAATCGGCGCTCATGACTTCTAATGATGTTAACAGAGAGCTTGTTCAGAACATAGGATGTGCAATTGCAAAGAAAATCACGATTAAAATTAGCGGTAATGAGGTTTTGAGTATTGACAACAGACAACAGATGTCTACTTCTGTTACATGGGTCTCTGGAGAACAGCAAAAGAATGGGAAAACTTACAGTATCAAAGTATTTGTGATGAAAATTCAATGAGACTGCGAGTGGGTGGTGATATTGGTGATCATACCATCGTAGAAGATAAGGCTGTTGCTGATACATTAGGTAACAGATTCTATATTCCCCTTGACTTTGAATTACTAGCTAGTCACATGCCCTTCTATCAAGCATCCCTAGGTGATAGGTTAGAATAGGAACACACTTTTAATGACTACCACAGAGTAATCAAAGCCGCTGACGAAGCTAGCTATTACATTGATCTCAATGGAGGTTTTGAGTATTGACAACAGACAACAGATGTCTACTTCTGTTACAGGGATCTCTGGAGAACAGCAAAAGAACGGGAAAACTTACAGTATCAAAGTATTTGTGATGAAAATTCAATGAGACTGCGTGTGGGTGGTGATATTGGTGATCATACCATCGTAGAAGATAAGGCTGTATGTGTTACATTAGGTCACAGATTCTACTTTTAATGACTACCACAGAGTAATCAAAGCCGCTGAAGAAGCTAGCTATTCCATTGATCTCACTGGAGAATGATAACAGATTCTGAATTAGCCAGACAAATTCGTAATCAGTAAAGCGGAGACAAAAGTGATACAACGTGGAATATCAATCTAAACGTGCCCGCTAAATCATTGAAGGGTATTTTAATGTTGGTTGAGGACCCTTCTGAACCATTTTTAAGAGATACCGAGGCGTTCTACGATCAACCCCAAAATTACAAAAATAGAATTGACTATCAAGGGCGTGCCTAATCAACTATATAGTCAAGGCATGCGGACATACTCCCTTCTATAAGACGACGTTAATGCGGTTGCAAAAGATCTGGCTCTTGGGAATGTATCGCTGGCTGAATTCCTTACCTCAAAGTATGCACTATGGCTCGACATGCGAACCACAGATGATGACCAACTACACGGTAGTGGGCGGAGAATAGAAAATGTTAGTGAGGGTGTTACTATACAGATAACAGGTAAATTAAACTTATATTTGTACGTGATTAAGGACGCACAACTGAATATACAAAATGGAGGATTCGTGCAAGTGATCTATTAATAATCTTTTACCTAAGAACAACACTGCGCTATTATCTGGGGGCAAACGGGGTGTAGAAAAACAGCTTTTATTCCAGATATTTTACAAAGTCATTATCACAAGTTTTTCACCCATATCATTATTCTGTGTCCAACTATAAACGTTAATGAAACATACCTTTCAAGAGATTGGGTAATGAAAGATCCCCGGGTGCACAAAGTTAAATCTGGGTGATTGTTTACTGGAGTTTATGAGTATGTCACAAAAAATTCAAAGGAGAATCAACACTCTTCATAATAGACAACTGCAGTGCGAACCTAATTTACCCAAAAGAAAGATATGATTTCATATTGAGCATTCTCCGGATGACATATGGAGCATAGCGTTTGTCCTGAAACTGAAAGATCTCAGACAGCAGACTAAATGGGTTGCCCTATTTCATTGCAAAGACCAAGATTCATTTGAGGAATGTCTATGCGAAAAAGAATGTTATTTCTACCAAGCTCGAGCGAGATAAAGTCAGAAAACTGTTAACGGAAACGAAACATTCTAAACTTGTATTAAAAACTGACCAACCAGCTTCTTATGCAATTGCTTAGCAAATTCTAGCAACTGCTCAGCGAATTTCAGCAAATGCCTAGCACATATTAGCAAATTTTACCAACTGCTTAGCAAATTTTAGCAAACTTTAGTGAGTGAGTGAGTGAGTGAGTGAGTGAGTGAGTGAGTGAGTGAGTGAGTGAGTTTGATTTTACGCCGCTTTTAGCAATATTCCAGCAATACCATGGTGGGGGACACCAGAAATGGGCTTCACACATTGTACCCATGATGGGAATCGAACCCGGTCTTCAGCATGACAAGCGAACCACTTGGCTTCCTGACTGCCCCTGGAAACTTTAGCAACTGCTTAGCAAACTTTAGCAACTGTTTAACAAATTTCAGCAAGTGCTTAGCAAACTCTAGCAAATGTTTAGCAAACTTAAGCAAACTTAAGCAAATTTAAGCAACTGCTCAGCATATTTTAGCAACTACTTAGCAAAATTTTGCAAAATATAGGAAACATATAGCAAATTATAGCAAAAATGTGCTAAATTGAACACAAGCAACCATTTAGGTAATAATGTGGTTGGAAATCCTCATTCTTTTTTATCAGTTTATTATTTTGGGCTGTATTGGACATTTCAGATTTCATTATATTAGACTTATATATCGGCTAGTGTGTTATATTAAAAAGAAAAAATTAATAACATGACCGATGAAGAAATTAAAAAACTATACGCACGACTGGGAGCTACCATGACTTGGCTATTGTACAACTATTCACAGCTGTACCTAGTATGTTTCTTCCTATCCCGCCAGAAAATCACTTGTATTTATGCGAATCTCTCGAGAAAGACCCATTTATTGAACATGCTTTAAGCGCAGTAAGCTGTGAGTTTTACCATAGAGATGGAATGTTCTTAGCACCACTTACCAAACAGCTTTAATAACGGCTAAGTATTGTCAATTTAAACATATGTGCCCACCTAATAATATAAAGAGAGAAGTTCAAATAAATACTGGAGGCGGAAATCCCACAAGTGAATGTGGAAATGCCACAACTGAACATGGAAACACCACAAGTGAGAGTGACTAAAAAACCCAGAAAAGTAGCCGCTGGTAAAATGGGGCTATTAGCAAGGAAGGCAAAAATACACCATGAACATTATACACAAAGGATTAAAACTTGGGCTCCCTATGCACTAGGCGTTATAGCAGTGGTATGGTTGTTTTTCAAGACTGGAGAAGAGAAAACACCACCAGTTCAAAAATTGGATGATGTTCAATTAGAGTTAAGCCCTCATGTAATGTTATAAAAGCATGACTACTCCAGTTACAGACGGTAAAATGTTGGTAAACACAGTGTTTCATTCGGCAGTTGTTAGTGGCTTAGCAATAGTCTATGCTCGTATAGGTAAAATGATTACTAAAGCCCAACCACCCAAGCTAGATTTTGATGGTTATGATATTGGTATGATGGTTCTAGATGTAGGCCTAGCTTTGGCTACTAAGGAAATGCTAAACAAACAAGGACTTATCCCAGAAGACATAATGAAATAATCAAACATTTGAATATTTATGAACATAGTTCAAGCATAAAATGGCATCAATTGTAATGATGGTCAGTGGAGTGATTGTTAATGCTCTAGCTTTTCGGGGAGTAATTTTATATTCTCTTCTACGAGAGGAGCAGAAATGACATAATAAAGCATTAGAACAACTCGAAACAGCCCAGTCACAATGGACCAGGAAAAGAATGCAGAGGCTTGATTTTATCAATGAAGAGCTTCGTAACGTTTAAGGATGTTGAAACAGCCATGCACAAATACTGGGAAGACACTTGACTCAATTGGCACAAAGCCAACACTCACTCAGTTCTATACACCGTCAGAGAAACAGAAAGACCGCAAGATAGCATTTATAGTGTTGGGATTGTAGGCAGTTGCTATTTTTAGCCACGCTATTAATAGTCATGACACAAGGCAGAGACTCAGCTGACATGCATTTAGACAAATGATACTAGAAGTGTATATTTATCACAATGGCGAAGGGCACATCCAGATGTAAATTCATACGCATGGGCCAATCCCAAAAATATTGGGTTAACTATACATGTTCTGTATGTGGGATTGGGGTCAAAGGTCATTACTGTTTATGCAAGAGTCCATAAGCGCATCATTAGATGCATCAATTCAGCAAATACAAGAAACTTTAGAGCACTGGACTAACAGAGGTTTGGGTTAGGGCGTTGTTAAAATCGATACTTCATATTTAGAAAGAGCAAATTATATGCTTTTGAAAGGTGGATCTTATGTAGATTAAGGATCTTATTAAGATTTAGAAGAAAAAAGCCATAACTAATGTAAAAAATAATGATGATAATTGCCCTGTTTTCAGCAAACATACATTCTGATAGACCTTTGAGCTATCCCCAAAACAATGGACTCAAACTTGAGATGGAAAAGCAAAATAATTTAGCTCAGTTTTCAGGCATGCTAAAGGGATTGTTGTACACAGGTTGAGCACCGCCCCAGAACATATTCCCAGAATCAATTCATTTCAGGTCGTAAAAGATGGTAAGCACTTATAAAACGGATAGAAAATACCGAACACAGTACTGAATGTAGTTTCACATACAAAACTCAAGAACATACTCCTTGTGGGTTTGGATATATAGTTGTAAGGTATGATTGGAAAACAGGAGAGGTGAGCATAACGAGTATAATTTGAAGCTTAAAATGAATCTTCAAACAATACCAATCCCCATGGTGTTTCATAACCTTAGAGGATATGATTCTCATCTCATCATGAAAGCTATCTCAAAGACTGATGGTGGTTTAACGTGCATTCCTAATAATATGGAAACATATATATCATTCGCGTTGACTTAAACTATACATTATACGGACATGGATAGGAAAGCGAGAACAAAACAATGTAATGGACCTAGATCCATAGACTCTGTACAATTTCTGTTATCTTCCCTGGACAATTTAGCTAATGCAAACAATCATGCTTTGTTAATAGTTTAGTTACTGATCCCATAAACTCGCGACCAGGATCTACTTAAAACAACTTAGGCCATTTTAATGGTCCACCTTTATATATGCGGCTCAGTGCATTAGCTACTTCGGTTGAATCTTTCGAGGTAAATGGCTCAGCCTCTTTAAACAGACTAGCTACATCTACTACGGTTAAAGCATATTTATAGGCTTTGCGTCTTACCTTATCATGAGGAAGAAACAAGAGGTCAGCCTGATGAACTTCATTTGTTGTGAAAATATCAAACTTTTTCCTCGGTATATAACAAGGGGGCTGGTAAGTATATTTGTCATATTACTTGTTTCTTTAACCAATCCTTGGCAACATCTTTAGATACCTTAGCTGCAGTGGCCAGTTTTTGTATTGCTCCTATACCTTTCCAATATCCTCGCGGGCTATAGTAAATTTTATCCATTATTAATTAATTTGATCCATGACGATCATTGGATCGCATTGCTGCATTGCATAAAACATTACCTCTGTAGTAGCTTTATTGGGGTACTAAACTGGCCTAGGACGCAGTGGTCTAGAACTGTCATTTCCTATACTACTTTTGGCGATGTAAGTCGGTCTAAACAAATTGTGTTAGAAAATAAGCAAAGAATCCTAAACTGTCGTGTTCTTAACAGCATCGAGGTATGATTTCAGCACGCCATGTCATACAGCCTAAAGATCGCAACCTTAGCGCTACGTTTGACAAACGGAATTAAGATCGAGCTACGGTTGCTTTGTCAAACAAGCGAAACTTCAGACTAAGTTAACCTTAATTCTAACAATAGTGGTTGAGGTTTGCCTAACCTGAGGTTGTTTTGTGTAAAGGGCCCTGATTTTTGCTCGTATGCAATTACTCAAAGTATAGCTTATATGATATACTTACAACAAAAGTTCCCAAAGACCTCATGACTGACATTATACGAACTTCATAGTGTGTACTCAATGAAGAAAGGAGGTAAGTTAAGTTTGCCAGACGTGTAAAACAAGAATTTATTTCACCTGTCACTTACTTTTTTGTAGTTTTTTTTAAACTAAACTTAAAATGCCTCTAAATCATTAAATATTATCGAGTGTGCAATAGGAAAAGTTGTGACCTTTTCGTTTTTTTGGTCGAAATTAACAGTAACTCTACATCAGAATTTATACTGCTACTTGAACATTTATCTGTGGTTTATAAATAATTCCAAACTGCAAATAATAACTCCAAAAAACTCGAATTTACGAAGTTACCGACAATCTACAGGAAGGATTTTACGTGCGCTAACCCTTCACGTAAAATTCAAAATGATATCATAGGTATTTTGAAAGACAATAATATTGGGGGGATTCGAAGCAAATGAGTGCAATTTAAGCCGGTTTAGCAATATAGCTGCAATATCGGTTTGCTCCTCACGTGGTACATACATTGAGAATGAAATCTGGATCAGCGTTACGTACCAATCGAACGCTTCAGCCACAAGGCTTCCCAATCTCCCAGTGCCTGAATGAGCGAATTATGCTTTACGCCGCTCCGAGCAATACCCCTGCCATATCAAGGCGAGGACTGCTTTAATGGGTTTTACACAATGTATCCATATGTGGAATCGAACCCGGCTCTTTGGCGTGATGGGCCTTTGCTTTAACCACTACCCCATGACAGACTGATCTCATTCTAAAACACAAAGCTAATCAAGAAAATAATTAGGCTGGCATATTGTAATGTATGATAACGTACTTGATACTGATTGATCGTAGAGTGCGCGTAAACAACAGCATATACACCTACCACTCAAGCACCAGACAACGCTTGTCAGGCATGGTAGAATGTGTCGTAGCTTGGGTTCCCTTGATAGAAACTGCAAAACAATACATAAAACAATAAATACGCCAAATAACGATTGGCACGCAGCAATAGGTCTGCACAAAATAAGGATATTTATATCACTTTAAAAACGAGTCTTGATCCGTTGGCACGTCAAAGGTGATATACAATACGATACAAATCTAGGCATTCAGCATTCCGACATTAGAAGTAGTGACTACTACAGTCCTTGGATTTGTTATCCTCAAATTATCCTTTTGTGCTTCCAAATTCACTGTTAATCAGTCGTTCAACACTTGATGACAAATCATTCTCATATCGACGCAACTTAATTGCACTCTATTATTGCGACTGTTTTGGTGCTTAAATAAAGGAAATTCATGTAATATATTGATTGCGACTGAACGAAGGAATTCATATTCCATTTCTCTCTTGTATGGACTCCGTACTTTCAGTGAACCCGTAGAAGACAGTGACACAAACCATGATGGTTGTTTAAATACAAATACAGACAAATCGATGTACAGGCCGAGTCAGGAGTGGGTTGTATGGTTTCAGTAATAGTCCATCTCAAAACAATATCAAACGAAAATTATTATCTCCATTTGAAGTGGATCTTGTGGGTTTTTGCAATCAGGATGTGAATGCATTTCACGTAAAAGTGTTTTACTTGTCTAGTGTGACAACGGATCTGACCTATTTTAAATGTGCAGGGGAAAATGTATGTTTCTCGACATATCTCGAGCCTAGCAACGTGAAAATGACAGGTAATTGAACTAGTTGCCGATGATATATACAGCAGTGTTTCTAAGATCGGTGTGTAACCGGGATAATCGTTTGCAGAAAAACGAGGGGATGGGGTTATATATTGGGGGACCTCCACGATGATTAGGGCAAATCATCATTTCAAAGTTTGCTTTGAAAAAATACTACACTGGGACAAAATTATTATTGTTAAAACTTAACAAATGCCAGCTGATTTAACTATATGCTTTCGATATAGGCAAAACACACTACAAAACAACATACTGAGTTAACCACGTTTCTCAGTTTCGGAAGAAAATGTGTGATGCTTTTTTATGATATATACTCTTAAAAAAAGAAACGCAAAGCCAGATTTGTGTGAGGTAGGAAAATACATTTATACGAGGAACCGTACGAGGTATTGAGCCAAAATGTTGTGGAGAGAACACTTGGTGATTGTAGTCATCTCAGTTATCGGTACATAGGAAAAGTCCAAGGTGAAGGTCAGCTACCATCAATAACGCGTATGTCCCCCGTTCGATTCGATAGCGGCGGCGGCCTATCATCTCCTGCCCATGGAAGAGACGAGTATGCGAATCACATCCTGGGGAATGGTAGCCCAATCGGCCTGCAACGCAAAAGCCAACCGCTGCAACGTCTGCGGTTGTGGTTTACGTCGGCGTAGACGTCTATCAAATTCATCCCACAAGTGTTCTATCGAGTTCAAATTCGGGGATCTGGAGGGCCAGGGGAGAACATCAAGGCTGTTGTTGTGTAGACGGGCTCGTGTGATCCGTGCTGTATGCGGTCGAGCGTTGTCCTGCTCGAATACACCGTTGCCGTTGGCAAGGAGAATTTCGTTGATATATGGTCGAGTCGTAAGAATAATCGGATATGGACCAAACCTGTCCTTCCATGATGAGAGATATCCGCCCACATCATAACGCTACTCCCACCAAACCTTTCCACGTCCTGTACGCAGTTTCCGGCGTAACGTTCTCCCCGACGTATGTAGACCCGTGCTCTTCCATCCATTCGTCGCTGAACCAGACATTGGGTGCGTTTTTACGAATTGTACGTGTTTCCCGACTAATGGTTTGCATGTCATTGTTGTCATCATTTTGATCCGGGAATGTGTCACTGACACTATAACACATTAAACCTCTACATTTTGCTTTTATGACCCAAAATATCCCTATTGCGTTTCTTTTTTTTAAGAGTATATGTTTTGTTTTTTTAAAGATCTGATATGTGTCGAATTGAATAGATTTGACATTAAACAACACAGCAAGACAAACGTCTATGTTAAAATATTGCTGAAGACATTAAGACTAGTAAGAGTCCTGAATGTGTTGTTTCTATTCATGAAAACATACATTGCCCTATAACAGTCTTCTTGTACTTGCACCTATTCATACACAGCTTCAGGTTAATATTAGCCATAAATAATCACATAAAATACGGCGGCACATATTCACAAGTTTTTACATTTATACAAACATAGTTTTAAAAAGAATTTCTATAATGAGTATATTTAAAAAACACGCTTGTGCGGAAATACCACTAACATGAACATAGATATGACTCATATAATATTCATGTCCCTGCAACTGAACACAACACGTGTGTGTTGGGATCCGCCTAGTGTGCGGCGCAGCGTCATCATGGGTGCTTTATAGGTTTTAGCATCTGGCTCCAATATAACAATAGGACTCAAATATAGAGAGCAGAAAATTAGTAAAGGTCCTTGTGTTTTTCGTCAATTATAAACGCGACCTGACATAAATTATTTGTAAAGATGACTAAGGAGAGAACATGTTTCAAGCAAAGTCATTGGTTCACAGATTTTAATAACGCCAGAGCCATTTCACTGCATCACATTTATCTGTACTTGAAAAACAAAGTTCACATAGAGAAATGTTCTTACAAGTTTAAAACACACCAACGATGTTTTTCGAAGAAAACAAAGTTATTTAAACAACTTAGATGAAGAAATAAAGAAAGCCAAACATACTCGTAAGGCAAGTTTAATGCATACGTACCATCGACCGGCTGGACACAGAGAACGTCGTGACAGGTAAGCTGATTTGGAGCTCTGACAAGAAAAACGTTTGAATAAATCTAATATATAGCCGGCATTATCTCAGCAATTGGTTGGGAGGAGCAACAGATACAAGCTGTAACTTGCTTCAAGTGCTATGTGTTGGCGTGTGCAGATTGTTACCGAGCTATTTTTGTTACACCATTCACTTGACCTTTCAAGACAGCAGTCTGATCAGATCCACTGCGACAAAAAGTTTCTGGAGCACATGAAGGAGCAAGTTACATCTTATTTCGCACAATAATTCAAACTTTTACATTGTGGAATATACGCTCTCTCAAAAAAGAAACGTAACCCCTATATTTTCAAGGTGTTTATCTCAATATTCAAGTTATTATAACACATTTATTATTGAAGACAACAATATGAAATTTGGCATGGTGGCAGTACACTTATGCAAGTTTAAGTCCAGACTTCGACAGTTCTCTCACTAAGATTTACATGACGCAAGGGGGCGTCGTTCTCAGTACCTCGTATGAGCGCCACGAGCTGCGATCACAGCATTACACTTCCTAGGAACAGAACGGATTAGACGCCGGATTCTTTCCTGAGGGATTGCTCTCCACACTTCCTGCAGTGCAACGGCTAGTGCATCCAACGTCTGCGGCGGCGGTGTACGTGCACGTACTCGTCGGTCCAGATAATCCCAAAGATGTTCGATTGGGTTGATGTCTGGTGATCGGGAGGGCCATGGTAACACGTTGACGTTAGAATTCTGGAGAAAATTCACTGTTGCATGAGCAGTGTGCGGCCGGGCGTTGTCGTGTTGATAGAGCTCCCTCTGTTGGTCGGTAATCGGCAGAAGATGAGGCTGTAAGACGTCATTGATATAGCGCTTGGCTGTCAAATTGCCACGAATGATCACCAAGTCTGATCTTTGGTTGTAAGACATGGCTCCCCACACCATGACGCTCCTTCCTCCAAATCTGTCGACCTGTCGAACACTGTTCGGGACAAAACGTTCGTTTCCTCTTCTATAGACACGCTGTCTTCCGTCACGGCGTTGTAAGAGAAAACGTGATTCATCACTAAACCAGACGCGCCTCCAGTTTCTGAGGGTCCATATCCGAACGTTGGTGCACCACAGAGTCGTTGGCGTCGATGTTCGTGGCGTAAAACAGGTCCAATAAGTGGTCTTCTTGCACGTAGACCGTAGACGGTTCCTAATTGTTTGTGCGGACACTTTTCTCAAACCTGGCACCTGTGTTGCAATGACGGTAGGTGTGGCTAGCCAATTACGTAGGTGGGTGACCCGGATGAATCGACCATGAGGTGGTGTGGTAACCCTTGGCCTACCACTTCTGGGTCGATCTTCAGTTGCATGAAACTTGGTGTATCGGCTCCAAAGTCGGGAAATCGTTGTTTTATGAACATTGATGTGCCGGGCAACGTTTCCAAAGCTTTATCCGGCCTCAATACGACCAGTGGCGATATTTCGATCTGCAGCACTCAACCGTGGCATATTCGACCTTGTCTTTCGATGAAAATGATAGAGTGAATCGCTAATCAACACGTGCTTTTATAAACCCATACTTCTACTGCTCTTTCCATGAATTGCACGTGCATGAGGGTTTTGGCATGGGCCACGTGAAAATTTGGCTCACTATGATAAAAGTAAAATGCCCTTGTGCACGAAAATTGGTGTGTTTGGGCGCTTACGTTAATAAACAGAGTACATGGTATAAGTGCATATCAGAACAATTGTATTTACTATCAATATCTTTCTTCTCGGGGTTTTCTCACATTTTCAGACTGGGGTTGCGTTTCTTTCTTGAGAGAGTGTATGTGAAAAAGGTTCACAGTGACAATAGGTTCTGACATACATACATACATACATACATACATACATACATACATACCTATAGTAATAATTAAATAAGTGGAGTAAGATTGAACACAGTTCAATTAGAACTGTGTTCAATCTTACTCCACTTATTTAAGTTTAGGAGAATGTCTTACTCCACTTATTTAAGTTTAGGCGAATGTCCGAAATCTCGCGATTATTTTCGCACGTGAAGCTTTTTCGAGGCCGTCAGCCTCCTACATAAAAACAAAGTTCGATCAAGTTAATGCCTCAAACTAATCTTCAAGTGATATTCACGTGTGTGTTCTAGTTGTACATAGTCATGACAAACCAAGTCGCTAAAACACACCAATAAACGTGCAAAACTACGGGAGCGTGGTGTGTATATCTGCACATGCCACATCATATTTTTCGATTTTCGATGAACGACGTTCGACTCGGTAGGGTTGTCAGCATGAGTGCAAATGATTCCGACAACGATGTATTTGTCACACAAAATAGTTTCACGAACATTTTTGAGGTGGACGTTAATTCAGATTTTGAAACTTTACTAAATTTGGATTCAAATGAACTTCCAAACTTTGATGTTGGTAAATGTGAGTTGATTGATCTCGAAGGGTTTTCCTCAGGTTCCGACACTGATCTGTACAAAGCAAGCCAAGCAATTGAATCTAACCTTCTAAATTTGCTACCTTGAATTGTAACACTCGCTCGCCATTAACTTCATCAGAAATACCTCAATCACGTGACGCTTCTGAACAAAGCGTAGATTCAAGTTCAGCAAGGTTTGGCAAGCCAACATCTGATATTGACATTAAGAAGTTGTGTGATTCAGCATACTCATCGAATACTGAAAACAAGAGAATGTGGGCAGTTCGCTTGTATCAAGGGTGGGTGAAGGAACGGCGTAAGTGGGGCAGAACAGAGGACATGGTATTGAACCCTGACATTGGTCACTGGCTCAGGAGGAAAGGGAGTATAAAATATTGATGTATTTTATGATTGAGGTCAGAAATAAGAAAGGCGATGAATATCGCGGAAATACTCTTTATGAAATTGACTCATATCTACAATATTATATCATAAGAAACGGCACTCAACTGATTTTTTTCGAATCCCCGATGTTTCAAGGATTAAGGTCCGTGCTAGATGCAGGAATGAAATATTTGGCAAGAGAGAGAATCGGGATAGAGAAAAGGCAGGCGGAAGTTGTCAGTGTGGACCAGGAAGACATGTTGTGGGAGAAGGGGATGCTGGGGGAGGGTACCCCCCACAGCTATTAGATACAATTGTGTATTCTATTGGCCTCAATTGTGCTCTGAGGGCTGGTGATAAGCACAGATATCTAAGAACAGGTCCGATTCACAGTTCGAAATAACAGTAGGTGCTGATGGGTTGAAATGTCTAAAATACATGGAAGATGTGTCCAAAACAGAGGTGGCTTAAAACATCGACAGTGTGAACGAAAATGCGTCAAAGTGGGCCAGAACTTGGAACGTCCAGAGTGGTGCCTTGTTCGGCTTTATGAAAAGTACATGTCACTCAGGTAAGTTATCAATGAATTTGACAGTAAAATTGAATGGTAATGATATCAGTGAAGTAACTTTTAAGAGTATATTGGCAAGTTGATTTAACTGTCTTGGAATTTTCAACTCAAGTGTTCATAACACGTCACCTATTAATTATTATGACTTCATTTAGTGACGCACTTGTTTGAAAAATACACTAAAATATTGGTGTTAAGGAACTTTATTGTTGAGTATAATTTGAAGCAATACATATTTTAGCATCGATGGTTAACTTGAACAATATTTAATTATGATATCATACTACATTGGGCGTCATTTAGTTAACAAAATGAAGTTCACACCCCTGTGCGCGGGGCATTGTCATTACTCACTTGAACTCGATGTTTAGATATTGAAAACACATGTGTTTATATTAATTTGTATTTTTATGTTATGTTCAGACCTAAAGACGGAATATGCACCGCATTTTACTTGAAGCCATTGAAATTTGTGAGAGAAAAATACATGGTATGCTGACATTCCGATTGGATTGCACCCTTTAAGAGGCACTTTCGGACGACTGTGTAAAGTGGCAGGTTTTAGTGGTTTTTATTCCAACCACTCCCTGAGGGCCACCACTACAACACGTCTGTATGACTCTGGCCTAGACGAACGGCTTATCGCTGAGAGGACAGGGCACAGGTCTGTGGCAATACGAAGCTACAAGGTATGGTTTGTTGATACATTTGCGCTGGCTTGTATTATATGCCTGTCTGTAAAATACTACTAATATTATTAATACGCCATCAAGTTATCGAACAGAAAGCTCAGTTGTGTGGGGGTCGCTTTGAAAAAGAACATATTTTCGTATATGTGTGATATCCAAATCATGAAAATGAAAAATCTAGTATTTAGTTTAAGTATAAGGGATGGTAGTTAATAAATCGTAGGGCTTCAATTTAATATCTTCCTCAACTGGTTGGGAAGTTAAATTGAAAACTAATATCTACTCCAAATCAACGGACACCCATCAATACTTACAATTCGGTTCATGTCACCCCAGGCATACAAGAACTATTATTCCTTATTCACTTGCGCGGAGAGTAGGCCTACGTACCATCGTGTTGGAAACGGATAAAAGAGAGATGAGATTGAAAGAATTGATGGGATATCTCAGGAAGCTAGGATATCCGCTTCGCGTCATAAATGACGCTATAGAAAAGTCGTTAAAAATTCCAAGAAATAATCTCTTGAAACCTAATGAAAAGTCTGTGGGCGATCAAATTATACCGTTTGTGTCCACCTTCAATCCTAATAACTGTGATATCATGCCAGTCATAAGAGACAACCTCCCAATTCTACAGCCATGTGATAAAATGAAACAAGGACTGAATAAATTCAAAGTTATAAAAAGTACCAGGCAACAAAACAATCTCAAGCAAATGCTTTGTCTATCCAAATATTCTTGTACAGAGAGTGTACCATGTGTAAGTAGATGTAACACACCAAGATGCGGCACGTGTAACATCATTAGTGAAGGTACCATTTTCCTTTTTGCAAATGGCAAGGGTTTCATTGTGAAAGCCGACATGAACTGCCGCAGCAAAGATGTGGTGGTGTATGTTATGAGATGTTCGGAATGCGGCGAAAACTACATCGGCGAAACCGGCATGGAATTTAAAGATAGAGTCACTGTACACAAACAGCAGATTAGAGACACTAATGTTCGATGCTTAAGTGTCAGCAAACACACTGATGATTGCGGAAACGGATAATTTAGTATTTTTCCGTTTTATAAATTGTATACCAGTAACAAGCAGCAGAGACTGGAAAAAGAACAAATGTTTATCCAATTGATGAAACCCAAATTGAACTCTAGAATGTATTAATAGATTTGTCATTTCAATCGTAAATGTTACACTGCTACTTTACATATACTGTATATTTTAATTCAAATGTCTCCCTACAATTGTTAAATTACTTGGTGTCGTCGCTGGAGTGTATAAATACATTATGACGTCACAGTTGTAATTTATGACGTCATCATAAGTATGATTGGATAAACTTTAGAGATAATTGCTAACATTATCAAAAGAACAGTCTAATATACTGAAAATCTGTGTCTAACTGACGTAGCTAAGGCTTTTTACAAGTTTTGGCAACTTTGGCGATATAAATTTCGAAACAATTTTGCCAAGGGCACTAGGCCCCCAGCAAACAATTCTACGTTGTGACAACGTTTTGACAACGTTGACATTTCGTTGTTACAACGTTGTGATGTTACGTTGTCACAACGTAAATCTGTAGACTCCCAGATTGGTTGCTACAACGTTGTGCGTAAACCAAAATACAACTAAATCAAGACGTTGTCACAACATCCATTTTTTACGTTGCTACAACGTTTATACAAAACGTCGCGACAACGTAGGTATCGCATACATATGGCGACACTACAGCCATTGCAGCACGTTGTTGCAATGTCCATGTAGATTAACGCCTGTGTTATTCCTCAATACCTCCCAGGCAGCATGAAAAGTTTGTACCAATCTAGTTAAGACATCAGGTACCAAGCAATGCATTCTGCAAACTGAATTCACTTTAACCCTATCCATGAAACAGCAAGTCAATGAAATGCACTCTCCTTTTGGCAGAGTTTGAAATACGGCCAAGATAAAATTCTAAATGTTTGAAATTACATGTACAATTCGGTTATATAATATTTATTTTCCCAAACAATTTTCAAGGCTAGATCTGTCACATTGTGCAAATTGTTCACAAATGTTTCAACACAATTAATAGATATTTCATTTTCCCCTAGAATTTGCAAATTAAAAACCATCAAACAATAAGCCCTGCACAAATTGAAACATTTAAAATTTCTTGGCCTTACCCCATACATTCAGCATTGAGAGCAACCACATAACATAATAGTCTATGCATCTGATGTCCTAAGATCCATTTCCCAGCAACGAAATGACAATAGATTCTGGATGAGGTGACCTTTATTTATTTGTTAAATGACAAGTCAGAACTTGGGCTGAGTGGCTGAGGAGCCTTTTCAGTCCTCAAATGAAAAGTCACAGGGATGATCTTCAACTGTATCCATAGTCTCTCCTTATGCCTTGGTAACTGAATAAAAAATGACATAAATATTATAAAATGGCAAGGCAAGGGACATTTTTCTGACATAACAAAATAATGGTTGCATTCCCCAAAATAATATTTTGATGTCTGATGTCAGTCTTTAACCTTTAGCCTGCTGAATTATTTTCACACTTCTTACCCCTGCCTGCTGGATTAATTTTAGCATAAGGCGCTCTAAAGAGGGTGGGTGATTTCAAACAGTCGGTGCCTCATTAAACAAGGGCCAATTGAAGAAATATTTTGCACATTTATTCCTGATAGAAAACTACACAATTCTATATAAAAATATCCTGGTGTTTTCAATCATACCAAGGTTAAGACCAAAGCGAACTCAAAATTTGTTAATTTTCTTGAACTTACCTGAATTGCGTTATTGAAGGTGGTTTGCATTTCATGCTAGGAACCCTCTAATATCGTAACATTTTTGCAAATTGATTTCAATAATCATATCTCCGATATCATAATTTTAATTGAGTAAAAATTCGGGATTTATAATCGGCATATATCAGCGCGATGGTAAATTATGAACCATTTCATTGAATGTATTATCTAAACGTTAAACAGAAAATAACTAAATTTTCGAGGTCATCATGTCGGTTGCAGAAATACGAATATTCGGGTTAATCTGACGTGTCATGTTATATAATTTGCAGGAAACAATTAATGACTTATAAATATTCACTAATCCTAATTTCAAGCGTTTTGGTTGAATATTTACGATATACAAAAATAAACAACCCGTGTCATGATGCTAGCAGACGTCCTAAAATCAAACATGGCGCGCTTCGCCCGACCTCCGCACAACTTATTGCTATTTTAATATCAACAAAGTTTACATTGCCTTTATAAATATAACTTGGCGAAAGTTGACGATCTTCTCAATCGAAGAATGTTTTATTCGTCATATTCCAATAAATATGACGAGAGAAAAATGAAAATAAAGATCGTGAATTCTGACAGCACTACTACAATTAGTGCAAAGGTCACCGGATGTGATGTCACAGACAGGGGTAGTCTGCTGATAAGCTTTCGAAACAAAACAATTACAGTAAATTTTGAAACAGTTCGCCTATCACATACAGCAAAAATATAAGTCGATACACAGTATCAGTAATCACCACTAACATGAAATAAAAATGTGACTTTGACGATATAATTCGCGTATTAGTTAATCCGTTTGACCTTGCATGCTCCCGTGACCCGGAAACGGTAGACGATAAATCAACATGCCACATGCAAGTTTCTCGGTATCTTTAATTTGAACTTCTGTTGATATTTAAGAATCACCATTCTATGTTGTGAATATAAATGGGACATGATTCATATTTCTGCGATGTACATGCTGATAAGTTTCACTACAACAAGTGTATCCCACGTAATACGTCTATGGATATCGTCGATCAGCAAGATCACCCTCAACAACAGGTGCGCGAAAATGGGCTTGACAAATCGTGTTTCAAAATAACATCCCCGCGTTGCTGAAAATGATAGGGTATATATAAGCAATAAAATTCTACGTACATATTTTCGGTGTTAGTTCCACATTACATTTAGGATAGTTTTCCTTTCGGGAATACATTCATAGATACTAGCATGATTTTAGAACAGTTTCACGAAGGATTTCTAAATTTATTCCAAAAATATGAAGACCACCATGATTGCGCATTGATGATAGATTTGTAATTGTTTAATTATTTGCAGCTTTTTACAGGTTTTAAAATTTTAAGTTATTTTTAATAGTTATTTTTCCCACAATGATGGTGTGTGGGGACAGTAAATATTAGTTTTTGCATCAGCAGAGTGTAACTGATCAAACTTCAATTATTATCTTTAGTTTCAACATATTTATTCAACAATTATTATCTTGCACTATGAAAATCAACTATGTGAATAAGTAACTCTCTGATGTCATCATTTTAATTTTAGTATTCCATGAATAATGATTAAATCAGATCCTTAACAAATACATACTAAACTGATATGGACATTAATTTTGTGCATTATGTGGTTTGTTTCCAAATAAAACAATTCTGAAATATAATTTAATAGGAATTAATTTAATTTAATTATAGTAACAGTACTTGTAACAGTACATGACATTTTTGTTTGTTTAATCACAAGAACCATGGTGGCACATAAGCTGGTAAGTTTGCCATAGGTTTCTTAGAAAATGCTATCTCAGTCTTCTGGTTGGAATGAAAAGAAACATGCCTGTGTACATGTTTACCCTTGCCAGATGTATTTTTTCCAGTCAGCCAATCCATTACTTTTGTTCACCTTATGTGGTCTATTTTATACATACAGGTACTGCTTCCAAACTGTTTTTTCTTTGTATGCAATCACAGTATCACAACTTCCTCAGCTGGTGTGTATAAAAGTTCCCCTGTCATCATGAAAAAAGAATTATAAAGGAAAGTCATATTTTCATTCAAAAACATATCTGTCTTTCCTTGAATACTCTTTGTCTAAGTGCCAGAAATGTAAGTGTCATAAAAAAATTAAAAAAAGATTTTCATAAGGACTTTTCTTAGATAGACCTAGATCTAAGTCAAACCATGTGACTAGTTAGGTAGAATTATAACCTTATAAGCCCTCATTTCTGAGGTGTCCATATTTTTCACATTTTTAGGACTAAACGTGATCCGTGTAGATCTGCCTGTGTTTTGTTATGTAAAACAAATTCTTGTCTTGAAAAATGAGAAAAGGAATCATTCAGACGAATTTTTTTTATCCCATTGATTCACGAAAATCAGTTGAAACGTACAGTGGTGACTTTTGTACCCAAAATTTCTAGTAATTTGTTACCCAAATGGGTATGTGATTTTGTAGATCTACCTAGAATTATTTCAAAGATATACATTAATTTGGGGTCTTAAACTTAACATAATATCACTTTCCTATCAAAACAATTCATTCTAACTTAGGTTTAACCAACTTAACTGGCCTCTCCTTCAGTGACAAGACGTCAATTTTCTCTCAAAACTAAACAATCAATTTCAAGGATCAGTCATAATCATATTTGGAACTTGATGAAATATTTTATTATGTGTTCTGTTCATCTACATTAAAACATAAATATAATTATAGATCTATTGTCTTATTTTCTTAGGTACAAATTCACAAAGTATTTTGGGTACAATTTAATTTGTTTTGGGTACAAAATCACACATATATATAAATAGGAGCCTAGAATCTATATATATTTACACTACCTCGTTGTGTACCAAAATGTTATCGGTTCAGAGGACGGGAGGTTCTCAGAAAGTTTTCAACAACATCTTTAATATTTAAATTGTTCTTTTTTTAATGTTAGACCAATAACAATATTATGTTATTATTATGGCATATCAATACGTTGGATCGCTCTCCGTTGCGCTCGTTTATAGAAAATATTTTAAAATTAAAATCATCGAGCGTGAAATCCATTACGGGTCCGGATTTAGACTTACACATTTTATGGCGACAATCACGAAGAAATATGAAACAAATAAGAGTGAAGACTGCTCTCCAGATCAATAAATAGTAAATAGTTGACGAAAAATAGTAAATTATGTATTTTCTTTTGAATTTGAATCTATTTCGGAATTTCTTTATGATAGCTTACCAACTTGTGCATATTTTGCTTCCATGTGTCACATGCGGTACGTGCTTCCGGTTTCAGAAATGATAGCTAAAATTACAAGTATTTTGATTATTTCTCGTAAAATGCATTATTTTGCTATTGAATAGTTTACCTAGAATGTATATCAGTTCAGATTTTGCGTATCATCCAATATTTGTCATTTTTCGCAGTGTTTGTTGACTTTGTTCGACTCAACAAATCGCGAGTTAGGCCACGCCCAAACGTATCACTGACGTTTGTCGGCTTGGCAATGTGTCGGAAAGTTTATCAAACGAAATCATTTGCAAACTCTTTTAAAAGGAAATTCTTTTTACAAAGATTTATACATGCGTGTCAATAATTCTAGAAAATTAAGTTAGATGTAACAAAATGATTGTAATAGTCTAACGGGATAACTATGCATGTGGAGTTGTTTGTTTACCGCCGTTGCCATGATCGTACAAGTTCCATCCAATCGATGATGTTACGATTCAGATTGGTTTTGTTTACAATTAATTACACCGAAAGTTGCTAATTTTTAGAAATAAAGGAACATGAGTTTTTTCCTTTCGTCAGCAAACCAAAAATTATGATCGAATAAGAAAAATGATGAAATTATAAAGAAAATATCGGACTGCATGCCGCTCAACGTGAAGTGCCAAAAGTCAACAATGGCCGTTCCTGGTAGATGTGTGCCGAGAAGTTTGGCCGAAACTTTTTTAACTCGCGATATTTTCTTTTTGAGGTAAATAAATGACTGAACGTTTTGATATTGAACAAGCTGAGCATTTATGCATGTCATACGTAATTTAAATGTTACGCAAAGCCTTCTTGGTAAATAGATATGGCGAGTTTTATTTTGGGCTGTTGTTATGCTATTCGCCTGTCGAATGGGTTCGACATCAGATGCACGGGGATGGACACCTCTGTCGAATGGGTTCGACGTTAGCGTGCAGAGCTTTAAACAATTAAAAACTGCTGAAAGTGCGAAGAAGGCGCTGACAGTAATACCATGATGCTCTTGGATCATACATAGGCAGAAAAGCTTTTAGCACTGAATCATTGGTGTAACTTTATACCCCCGCCCTTTTAGAATTGTGGGTATAATTAAATAAGAATCATCTAAATTTTAATTCTTGAAGATGTTTGTATATATTATTGCATTATACATACCTTTCTGTCAGTGATGTACTTTAAACAAATATGCTCCCACAATACTGTTTTCTCCACCTGAAAGAAAAACAGAAACCACAAAGTATCACATTTTTAAATAAACCAGTACTGTATAGATAAATCACATTTACTTAGAGTATGATGTAACTGGTGGTAGTATTGGCAAATAGTTTTATCAGTCAATAGATCAACTGTAGTTATTCAAAAGCAGTAACTTTATCTTTCTGCTGTACATCACAAACTAGTGATTCAAGTGAATATGTTGGCCAAGTTTCTAAAACCTTATTTGAAAAATATATACATAAATGAAAAATATATATTGACAAATATAATAAATAGTTCCCATATTTGAAGCATGAATATTGAATATGAATTATGAATAGAAGTTAACACTTTAGGGTATTTATCCTGATTAAAATTGTGATTATTTTTTTTAATACTAACCTTAATATTTTCCATATTAATATGCCAGGATATGTATATATGTTCTAACATTTACAAAGATAGAAACATGGGAAAATTAACAAAATGCAATAGCTTCTACAATACCAGACGAAGTTGAAACAGCTCTGTAAATATTTATTGAAATTTATTTGTTACTACGTTTATTAACATAATACAGTTCAATATCGTTAAATATAATTCTGTAGTATGGTAGCCTACGTGGCAACATATGGAGATCGAAAACCGAACGAATATTGTTGCTATCAATTCCATTGTATTTTTCATTGGTGCACATTGGCTACACCTATCTCACCTTAATAATCAACAAACGATTACCAACTCACTGACAATATATGGTGATATTTAACTTTCGACTATCGACTAGCTTATCATCACCAATATGACAATACCGCCAACACCCCGTTATAGCGCAAGACGAGAGACTCGTTTTACTTTTGCTCGTTTTCATTAGAAGGGAGTCGGACATAGATCTAATTATCAGAAAATGATGAATTGATTCTTTTTGGGAAATAATAACAATACACCATGATAAGCGCCTTGCTAAAATAAACTTTATAGACAGCACCAACAACCTGATGGTCCACAGGCTACTTCAGTCAGTGCTAATTAGGCCTTTTCGGAAACAACAAGTATGTTTCTGTATCTTCCCGAAAATACAATTTTTCATAACATCATTGAGCGCATTAAGACTAAGGCTATAACTAGTAGCCTACAGAGAGTCGATCTGATAACACTTCCATTGTTTTGATTCCCTCTCTTCGCTGTATTAGAGAAATCTACTAGCCTAAACCTTTCCCATGGCCTGAATGAGCCACATTGTTTCACAAAAATCAAAGTCAGAAGATTAGTAGATTCTACATGTAAACTTTAAATAGTAATGATTTCAGAAATAACACGGAAGAAATGGCGAAAACTATCAGTGGTCAGTAGGTGATGCATAAGTTAGACCTATTTACAGACCTACACGTTTTCGATCGAAACCCGAACATAATATGACGGCCACAAAACGCCGCCAGACTGAATTCTGGTCAAACATATACTGCTTGCCCTTGGTAATTACCCTTGGTATAAATAAAATAATAATATGGAAAAAAGTCTTGGGCCTCCTTCACCTCTATATACATCATGTTCTGTGTATCAAATATTAATATCAACACTGACGCTCAGTGAAAGTGACCGGCAAACTGCATTCTAAACCCTGCCACTGCTGAATAATACGATACATTTAAATCATTTGACGATCTGCATGTACAGAAACATATCAACAAGCGGAGGCTGCTTCTGAAAAATTAACTTACCTCATCCGAATTCACAGATCATCTGTCCAGTTCCAGTTGCTGCACAATCTCTTGGTTGTAGACCTCTAATATGTCTAGAGTGAGCTTGAACTAAGATGGCTGGTGACAACAAATCTTCCGCGACAATGTGACGTCATTCTGACGTCAATCACGAGGCAACAGGCTAAACTTTTCAGCATGCAGTCGCTCTCACGCCGCAAAAAATGGGCGCCAATTGTTTTTATCTGTAATATTGCTTGTGACAACATTTAGTAGACAGATAACTTCGTTACTAGATATATATGTTTAAAAAAATAACACTTAGAGATGGTAGATCTACAAGTGGTTTCCTAAACATCATTTACAAAAAGTGTTGTAATGTCCAAAGCACAACGTTATCACAACGTTAATTTGCAACGTTGTTGTTACGTTGTGGAATAACGTTGTCATAGAGATACACAATTACGTTCTGGAAATTTTAGTATTAAGAGATGAAAATTCAAATGCCGAATATATAGAAAGGTAATGCATTACTGCCTTGGTATTCTGACAAATTCATGTTGATTTTGATAAAGCAGTTCTATTCCTTCATGACTATCGAGATTCAAACTCTATAACGTTTCACCGACGTTTCAGAAACGTAGTTACAAAACGTTGTGTGATGTCCAATGCACAACGTTTTCACAACGTGAATGTGCAACGTTGTTATAACGTTGTGAAATAACGTTGCACGTTGACGTTATAATAACGTTGTGACAACGTAATATCACGACGTTACCAATCCACAACCTTTCCACAACGTTGTGACAACGTCGTGTGTTAGCTGGGGGCCTAGCCAAGCGGGATCAGTAGCCATATCTGTGCTTGTAGACCTCTGCGGCTTGAAACCTTTTCCACAAATTAAAATAGCTGGATTTGGCCGAAATATGTTTGAATTGTTACCTTGTTTCGTTTTGTCGCTGTGTACATCTGACTGCACTTCTTAACGTTATGACAGGACAGGCCGACTGTCAACAACGTCTGAACGTGCCCGTGACGTCTCATAGACTAGGGTTAGAGTAGCTTCCCTTTGACAAAGGGCAGTTACTCTAGCGGACAGACCAATGGATTGCCGCGAAATGCAAGTAAAAACAATTGTTGGAACTATATTGGCTACTGTCACTGTCCGACTGACACATCACTTACCCTGTGACGTAATAAATATTAATGCGCGCATTCCAGGAAAACTCGCAATGTTTCTGTAATGTTTGTGAGAGAAGGAAAGCGATTTTCAAGCACATATTTAAAGAATGACATTATATGATAAAGAGGTTATCACGCTTGTGTGCTTGGGTATGGTAAATATCCTGTACAAACAAACTGACTAAATGTGCAATATCTCTCCAAAAATATCCTCTCAAAGAGCTATCTGCCCTATCGCCAACACTCTGTTTCCTGTCAGATAAAATTCAAAAATGATAACTAATGGTGGCCTATCAGCAAATATTTCCTTGTGTGTAGTGTTGAAACCAATCCTGCTCCTGCTCAAGTTGACATTGCCTAAACTGATACATCTTTGGTTCATAAAATTAGGGTTTTCAGATACCGTTTAGTACACACATGCGATACCTCCAATCCAGTTACCCTGTTATTGCACAAATTGAGGGAACTTACCGTTCAATAGTTATGTATGTCAAACTTCAACTGATAGTTAACCCAACAATGTCATCATATGTCAAATCAGACAACACACTTTAGACGGATAAGATTATTGATTCCAGTGTGTTCAAGCAATGTGGGGGGTAAGTTTTTTTCAAAGCAACTGTCTCTGAAGGGCTGAGGCTATTTCTGCAGCTGATTTCTCTCCGGGACTTGGTCGACATACGAAATATACGTGCCGGTATATAGCAGGCTCAAACCAATCCCTTAAAAAATCATTCCAGAATGCTTTCAGCCTCGGCTCTGGTCACGACCCTCAACTAGGCCCAAAATACTCACTCACAGCTCAGATCACTCCCCGTTAGGCTCAAATCAATCCCTTACATTTGTAAAGTTCTGAAACTTTCAGATTTTCATGTCACCTCCTTACCCGAAAAGGTGTTTGTCGTTGACATACCTTGTCACTTGCAGACAGCAGGTAATTGTGCATTAAATGATCTGTAAATATTACTTTTGAATTAATATGGGATATCAGTCGCTCGTTACAATTCTGAAAGGATGTATAATTTTACCCTTAAAAGGGCCGGATCGCTCAAAACACAGAACACTTCTTTACGAGCCTTTCTTTCCATAACATACACGTGTAGAATCAACCCACGTTTGTCGTGTTTACCCATTATCAAGTACCGTCTGTTGTTTCCATCTTCTGCTCATCCCCGTTTCACTAAAGTTTTGTACAGGTGTAAAGACTATATTTTGTGTTCAACTAATTGAAATTTAAAGAAAAACCCAATGTGAATATGTGAAGGGAAAACAAATTCAATGCCCTCGTTTACAACACAAATCTTACAAAAAGAGAAGATGAAATTTTAAGTACTGAAATTACATAAATTCGTCATGTTAGAATAGTTTTCAGGATCAATGACATATTTTGCAAGTACCGACATTAATAATGATGTAAATGTTGTTTTAGAAGTTACAAAGTATTAAGGAATTTATCGTGTTATGAAAGTGGGGACTGGGGTTTTAGTCTGGAAAAGATTTTTTCACTTCTCCGGTCGACAAAATATAATTTTGAAAATAATAATAATGTGCATATTTTAAAGGCTCCAAATCCATACCCTACACCATGCTCAAAGCGCTGCATTATTACCCCAGTCACTTGATTAGTGTGCACACGATTTGCATTGTCAGCTCCCGGGGGAGCATACAACCCAAGCTGCCTTTCCGGCGCTTGAAGGTTAACAGTCACATTAACATATCACCCTACCTGGCTGAACAGAGGCTAAATACTCTAAATACTGAACTGCTATGTCAAATGTTACCAACCACGTACGCCTGTATTATGAAGTTAAAAATGTAAATTAATATAATCCGTTCTAATGATATTCAAATATTTTCTTAAAATGATACAACAATTATATCGACGTGATTATCGATGACCGATAATACTAATTCATCGGAGATTTGTTTCCCTAATCAAACATAGGGAACAAAGTTTCTTCTGCATGATAAACAATACTGCTAACAAGCAATAATTGTGAAGTCTCATTTACAATATGCTAACATATTCAATGATATGTTAAGGCAATTTATTGTATCAGTATATATTATTCGCACGATAATGCATTGTTTCATTCTCAAATTCTGAGAACTACTCCGTGCTCCTCTAAATTTTAAGAACTACTTTATGCTCCTGGATGTTTTTTTCCAGAGCTAACATGTGAGGTGAAGGGTTTAACGCTGCGTTCAAGGCTATTGCACTTATACAGGTACGTGCATCCACGTGTGTGTCTCTGTGTATCTGTGTGTGTGTGTGTACTGGTTCGATTTAATAGTGATAGCCCATTGCGATGCCATGCCGCAGTTTAACATGAATATCCCACTCAGACACAGTATACTGACTCCGAGTTGACCAGTCTGTTTTATCCCTAATGACTAGCGCCAGGCAGGTTAACAAACAAGTACCATATTTTAACGTCTTGTGTGACGCGGCCGGGGATAGAACTCCGACCTTCTGTTCTCCGGGCAGACGCCAAACCGCTTGACCACGGAGGTTTAGACGTGTACGTACATTTCCTATGAACTCGTGAGAGTGGTTAAAAAAAAGTTATAAATCAATTTTACACTGTTGGTGTCATTCCTTAGCAACATGACAAGGAAGTATAAACCTAACGCGAAACAACAGACTGGTAGCTTGGTAAAATAATCTCCTTTACTGGGGAAGGCACAGACGCAAGTCGCTTTCGTAATGTGGATAAAAAAATATGTTCACAATTTTAGCAATGACATTCTCCAGAAACATATGAAATGACAAAGAAATTATTTTTTTATCCTTAATATCACTGTAGTCATGTAGCACTGTACTGTATCGTACTTGCTGTATTCGTGTAGCACTGTACTGTATCGTGCTTACTGTATTCCTGGAGTACTTTTCTATATCTTACTTGCTGTATTCGTGTAGAACTGTGCTGGATCGTACTTACTGTGTTCGTGTAGTACTGTACTGATGGATACTCACAGTATTCGTGTAGTACTGTACTGAATCGTACTTACTGTATTCGTGTAGTACTGTACTGAATCGTACTTGCTGTATTCATGTAGTACTGTACAGAATCGTACTTACTGTATTCGTGTAGTACTGTACTGAATCGTACTTGCTGTATTCGAGTAGCGCTGTACTGTATCGCGCTTGTTGTATTCGTGTCGTACCCTACTATATCGTACCTGTATTCGTGTAGTACTGTAATGTACAGTGCATGATGTATTCGTCTAGTACTGTACTATATCGTACTTGCTGTATTCGTGTAGTGACGTAATGTATCGTACTTGCTGTATTCTTATAGTACTGTACTGTATCGTACTTGCGGTTTTCGTGTATCACTGTAATGTACAGTGCATGCTGTATTCGTATAGTACTGTACTGTATCGTACCTGCTGTATTCGTGTATTACTGTACTGTATCGTACTTGCTGTATTCGTGTATTACTGTAATGTATAGTGCATGCTGTGTTCCTGGAGTACCTGTCTATATGTTACTTGCTGTATTCGTGTTGTTGTGTAATGTATAGTGCATTCTGTTTTCCTGGAGTACCTTTCTATGTCTTACTTATTCTATTCGCGTAGTCTGCTGTGTCGTACTTGCGGTATACGTGTAGTACTCTTCTATATCGTACTTGCTGTATTTGTGTATTACTGTAATATATACAGCGGTAGAAACTAAAACTTTTAGTCCACTAGTCCTTATAATGATAACATATAGCAAAACCCTTAAAGGGGCAAATTTCTACTAGTCCTTAGGATACCTTAACTATTGGGCAGTTTGTCGAGGACTATAGGACTAGTGCCAATTTCTAACGCTGGTATAGTGCATGCTGTATTCCTGGAGTACTTTTCTATATCTTACTTGTAGTACTATTTGTGTAGTAATGTTATGTATAGTGCATGCTGCATTCATGTAGTACTGTCCTGTATCGTACTTGCTGTATTCGTGTAGTAGCCAACTGTGCTGTATCGTACTTAGCGACTACAGTCTCATGGGCTGGTGATAACAACGAAATTAAGGAAAATATACAGTTTCTCTTTGCTAATCACGAGTATTTAAGCTGGGAATAAAATATCCTCCTAAAATGGTCCTCCCTTGAGCTATGTGGGTTGTGAATTTAAATCTAAATTTAAATGCCATTACTGAGAAGAGGCACTGAACATACGAAGATTACCAGAGACACAGGGAAATATATTTATTTCGTCGTCAACGAACTAATCGTACTGATCAGGTTCCAACTTTTATTTATTTATTTATTTAATTAATTTTGATCGATTTATTTTATTTTATTTTTTTATTTTTTGGGGGGTGGGGGTGTCGGCATGACCAATTCAAATGGCATCGCCTTATATATATATATATATATATAGATTTTGGACTTTGTATTGAACGCTGGTAACAAATCAATCACACCATGAACTCGGCCTCGTAGACTGCTCAGCAACACAACCACATAGAGTGTGCACTTGCTCCACTTATATATCTCCATGTTCCTGGTCTGGGGGCCGTTCCACGAAAGCCTCTAAATATCTGTGACGTCCTTAAACCTTGCAATGTGAACAAACAATTTAGACTTGCTTGTACTTTCAGATAATAAACGTCATTGTGTCATAGTTGATTTGTCAATCGCTCCTGTTTTTTTCTCTTTCCAGGTCCAGCCTCTGTCTTTGGATGTCACCGAAGTCCCTCTGTACAGACAGAATTTTTCTCAAGGAGAGATTTTTCTTCTCTCCTCCTGGGCTTGTAAGGACTTTATCTCTCCCAGAATGTCTTCAGAAAATATTCAAACAATTTTCGGTTAAATTAATGATGTTTGGATGTTCATTAATATTATTTGATTAAACATTTATGATCACATGTAATACTGATACTACTACATTATGAACAAATAAATACCATACCTTCATTAGATGTTTTCTTGATCCCTTTAGGTTTTCCTTGAAATAAAATTTGTATTGTTATTAACTAGAATTGATTTTAATGTTAATACTAATTTACTATTTAATAAAGTTGCATAATGTTTAATACATACTGATAGCAAGAGTTATCATTATATCCTCCAGACTGGCTTGGTTCTTTTCTGGAATGTATATCATTTTTTAAGATAATTATAACTGTTAACATCTCACATGGGATACCGGTATTCTGTTTGTTCACATGTATTTACAGCATAAACTTGGATTTTGTGAATAATATAGCACCAAGTATACGAATTTATTCATCATGTCAGTGTAAATTGCAAAGTGTAACATTTGATTGTCTTTATTATTAATATTTTTTCATACCTGTGTTAGTTCCACAATCAGCTTCTCCTGTGCTCGTAGCTGTCAATGGAGTGTAAAACACTTCCTGTGGAGAATCTGATATTTATCAGTTGTGAGTCCATTAAACTATTTGTATTGAAGGTATTGGTTGATTGTGCCTGACCGTTAAGGGTATTGAGTAATTTCATTTATGTTTTTTTTATACATGAGTTCATTTATAATATGACCAGTGAAGATTCCGGGGTAGAATAGGTCTTCAGCAACCCATGCTTGCCGTAAAAGGTGACTATGCTTGTCGTAAAAGGCGACTAACGGGATCGGGTGGTCAGGCTCGCTGACTTGGTTGATGCATGTCATCGATCCCAGTTGCGTGGATCGATGCTCATGATGTCAATCACTGGATTGTCTGGTCTAGACTCGATTATTTACAGACCGCCGTCATATAGCTGGAATATTGCTGAGTGCGGCGTTAAACAACAAACCAACAACAACAAATCATTTATAATATATTTAATATGTAAGGGGAAGTTGCCAATATGCAGGAGGCAAAAAGGAGCAATAGTGTCTACAGATAAATTAAAATGTTATCAACAAGATATTACAACACACACTAAGAAATGTTAAATAAATATGACATAGAAGAGCCACACTTTAACATAAAAGGTTTTGAATTTGGCAAAAGTTATTATATTTACATCTTCAAAACAAAGAAAGCAATGAGTTTGCAGCAATATTTACCAAAGACTAATGCCTGTGTAGCTTCTTAAGCTTCATCAGCTACTGAAGGAATCATGCTAAACACTGTTAAATTAATGGAAAAAAATCATTTTCATTTGTGTTATAATGAACAAATACTGTCAATATTCTATACATTTACCATCACATAAACATATAACTTGATTAAATTACATTCTTTATTGACTTTAATACACATGTACATAAATCACAAGAAGGAAGTGTCATCATTACCAGGTGTTTCCATGCCTCCTGAGATCCCCTCAATAGCACAGGAAGTAATTAGTTTGTAGAATCTTTTTAAAGAAGGAATTGGCTATATATTACTATAATAACAGATTATTTTAAAATGTGTAATACACAATTAGTTTTTCTTGAATTATGTCTATTGTTACCAAAACTCAATATGTTTCAAAACTCAAGACAACATTACTTTATCAGTTACATATTGAAACATTTTGTTTGTAGTCTTCATAATAACATGAATCTACGTTAATTATTTACCCTCTTTTCCGTTGCAGTTAGGTCATCTGGGGGTGGTCCACCACCAGTTCTCCTAGCATTCAGCCTCCTGGCTGACTCTGCCTTCCTGACACTTCCCTTCATATCCGTCCATTTCATTTGTGCTTCCTCATCATTCTGGGTTATGTTACCTGATATTTAATATTATTGTTATTATAATAATGATAAGTAAGGGTGTTTTTTGTGAAACATATTTGAAATTAATTGGTATTTTTATTTGAAAATAAGACTGTACTGTTACTTTATGTGTTCATAAATTATAACACTTCCTGTTATGCCACGAAAACTGGCAAGATTGATGATGTGGTTTTGAGGAAAAATCACTTACCCACTCTCCTGTGAGAGGTTAATAAAATTTTGAGGTGAAGTGGTGGTTAGTAGTCGTTTATGTTATAAAGAGAAAACAAACATGAAAATAATCTGAGCTAATTTAACTATTACTACATTATGTAATCCAGTATATGGCCATCTTAACCACTTCTCTCAAAAAACTTTTCCCCTATTTCCAATTTGTTTCAGTAAATGTCACAAATTTATGACCCTTGAAACACATGACAACTTCTTCTTACGTTTATGAACATTCAGGAAAAAAATATGTAAGTTGAAATAAATGAATGAATGAATATTAACAAAATGTCCCCCTACTTTCATGCGTGAAAATCATATACATCAACTTATAATATTAGCCTCACTTTTAGATCTTATGAGTTTCATTTTAACGTATCATCAGAAAAAAGGCGCTAACTTCGTGTTGATATTGTTCCAGATCTTCTTTGCATTATTTGTCACTGTATTCGTATAGGCGGAATTCTGCGTGTCAAAAGTACTTTCAACACCTGGCACAATGACATCTATGTCAGCCGAGGAGAAGTTTCGTTTTCTTATCTTTAGTGCAGAAGCGCCCATAATATATAGTTCTGTCGTCTGCCGTTTCGAAGGGGAACAACTCTAATATTACAATCTTCCGTGTTTCCACACAAGAGAGTTACAATTTTTTGCCGATGCAGTTTGTTGTCGCTTCAAACCATCACACTCAGGAGCTATTGGTGGAATGTCGATGTGTAACAGACATTTGGCGCTGATATAGAGAATCTCACCCGAGTGTCTTTTGTTATCAGATACATCAACGAGTGTTGATATATTTGATATCAAAAGACACAATTTTTAAGGGTGAGATTCTATTTATCATCCAAATTCATTCTTCCAACTGTCAGTTTGTAGACAGTAATAAGCAGTGTCTTAAGTGTAAAAAGTAGTTTTAACAGTGTGGTCGACTGGGGATTATTGTGGGTAAATGGATATATTTAGGAACTTATGGGTGGGGTAGTTTAAGGGGAGTTGAACTGCTGACGTAGTGCCTATATCTTTGTAGTCCTTTTTGTAGCAGTATCTGTTAAAATACAGTCGGCTCCCGTGTAGATATCGCTTGATCTCACCCAAGTGATATCTCCTCTAGGGTCCAGTTTGGGATGTTAAATGTGATTAGCAATATACAATGGAAGCCAACACTTTACAGAAATTAGCGCTGATGGTATGGAAGCCAGTACTTAAGTTATCATAGATAAGTAATAGGTAATGGACACTGGGCAAACGGGAGGCCGGGGGTAATTAGCACTGATAGGTGAAAGAGTGAGTGGGTGAGTATGGCTTTATGCCGTTTTGAACAATATCACGGCGGGGGACACCAGAAATAGGCTTCACACATTGTAACCATGTAGGGAGTCAAACCCGGGTCTTCGGCGTGACGAGTGAACCCTAAAACCACTAGGCTACCCGACCGCCCCTATAGGTGAAAGAATGGACATAGCAAGCGCAAATTTAAGCCAGCTAGGTAATTATAGAAACCGAGAAAGATCAACAAGAATCAAAGCAATAAGTCCCAAGCACTAGGTAGATATGTTCTCTGGTCACGGTTCATGACTGGCTGGTGTCTCCTGACGTCAATGGCTTCTTGAAGTTTTCCTTGTCGCCTGTTGGTAGACAGGACTTTGGTGGCTTCCCACATGATGTTATGGTTTTGGTTCTTCAAGATGTGTTAGGTAATAGCGGATTTCAGGTCGAGTTTGTTAACAGAGGTCCGATGTTCTTTGAGTCTGGTGTTGAGGGGTCTGAGGGTTTCTCCAATGTACTGGTGACCACAGTTGCAGGGGATCTGGTATATTCATCCTCGGGGGTTGGGACTTGCGCTGCTTGTGCCTCTGCCATTAGCTTGTAGATGGGTCTTGATGGACTTCCCACTAGTGAAGGTGACATCTATGTTGTCTTTGTTCTTATGAGTGACAGGGCCTTGGTAGGGTATGGTGATTCTGATGGGCGAAGGAGATGTTTTGGCCTGGGGTAGGAGTTCTTGAGGGTATTGCGGATTGTATTGGAGACTAGGTGGGCAGGATAGCTGTTGAGGGAGGTGAAGGTTTCCTTGAGATGGTCCAGTACTGGCTTCCATACCATCAGCGCTAATTTCTGTAAAGTGTTGGCTTCCATTGTGTATTGCTAATCACCTATCAGCGCCAATCATCTGTTGGCTTCCCTTGTTAGTTTCTACCCTTTGTTATTTTCCACCTTGTCTCATCTTATTAATTTTGTTGACCTTTCATGTACATATATATGCTCTCTACCTCATGGCATTCATTAACCTGATGAAGGAGTAAGCATATACTCCGAAACGTTGTGTTCCTCATAATTAAGAGGTTGACATCCATATATTCTCCTCCTTATCTGTATCACTTCTAAATACCTTGAATTGCATAGTATTGCTATGCATATTAGGATGTCGTAAATCGTAATCTCACTCTCATCTTAAGAGGGGCTTACGATGCCTTTATGAAACGGTCGTAAAACATGTCGCTAGGACATCCTAAACTAGGTCGTAGCGGTTAGGGTTTCGTTGCGCTAAGAGGCTTTCGTGAATAGGTGAGACTAAATAGGCATACATCGAAAGGTGCCTTTCGTCCCGTACATGTCCAATGCTGCACCATAACCAGATAAGATCTACACTTAACTGTTTATAGATAACAAATATCTGGTTTCAAACCTGCTTACGTCCATCTTTTTTAATTGATCGTTTACAAGATTTGTATTCATTTAGCAGGATCATCAGACAAGGGTGACGAGCCTGTTTTAAGAATCTGCATGTATACTAAAAGAAAGAGCAGTAAGTGATATACGTCCACGGCAAGCCTTTTTTTTAGAAAATGCGAAAAAACACGTGCCGCTGGGGCAGCCGAATTTACACGTGCAGTAGGGGTATATAAATACTACGGACGGCATGTTGGACACTCACACCGACAAAATTAAAAACACTACAGAAATGCCATGACGTAAGCGGGCTCTGGGTATGATACCCATGGGAGCCATCCATGACCACATGGCTGGAACTATTGGTTGCTCCTGTGCTGCTGTAACTAATCTGATGCAACGTTACAGACATAAGACAAGCCAAGAACAGGCAGACCCATGCTAACTACGCCCAATGAAGACCGATACTTGCGTACTTTGCATCTCCGGAATCGATACAAGTGACGTCATCAGTGACGAATGCCTTACTCTACAGACAGTGGTCAGGCCATTGAAGAAATTTAGGCTTACAAACCTTACAGAGGACAGTTATATTGACAGCGCAACATCGTCGTCAGAGATTGAGATGGCCGCGACGTGACTAGCAAAGGGTCATCTGCACTGATGAAAGCCAGGTCTGTATGTTCAGAGTTTATGGAAGTCGGCATGTTTACCGTCGAAGGCAGCATGTTGCATTCAGGAGGTCGTACGGTATGGTGGAGGGAGTGTCAAGGTGAGAGGAGGAATTTGTGGGCAGGAGAGACCACCTTTGGCCGTCGTTAACTGAAATTAACAGTTCAGCCTCAGATGGATGCCATTCTTCGTCCCACTCCTACCTTTTTGTCCACAGCTGCCACGTGGTGTCCTATCTCAGCATGACAACGCTAGACTTCATAAAGCCCGAATCGTACAGAACTTCCTTGCAGCCAACAACGTGAACGTGCTGCCGTGGCCTGCACGCTCCCCATTAGAACACCTCTGGGAGGTAATGGATCGTGGTGATCGACAGCGACGACATCCTTCAGCCAAGCGACAAGAACTTATCCAGGCCCTCCAAGAAGAATGGCGACGTATCTAACGTGACGTCATCAGACGACTGAGTTTTCACGCCCTTGGTGCGACGTGTCACTGAACTTGATTGATTTAAGTTATATGTGTCCTTTGTCCATTACGTTGAAAGCTTGTTTTTACTTCCCAACTGTCTATCAATATCGAATTTATGTTGAATTCGTTGAGATTTTTATCTTTTCAATACATTTTACTTCATGCATTTATCTTTTGTGGTACCTATTTGGGGATTCGAACCCGATACTTTGGCGAGACGAACTATCGTTATAACCACTAGGCTTCCCCAACGCCTTTGTCATCAGTTGAATCCGGCAACCCGAGTTCAAACGATGGCTGGTCAAAAAGTTCTGAGTCTGACTAACTTTCAATTATGGGCCATAACAAAGTGAACTGGCCAATGTAGTACATTGTTTAAGCAGTTCATTGCAAGTGTATTTGGTCTGTTGAGGCCGTTTGTATATTATCGACAGCCAGTTAAACGCGATAGGGGTCCAAATGGACACAGAAATGGAAACGAACGAGTACCGAGCAGTAATTAAGTTTTTGACTTTAGAGAAGGAGATAGAAAACATATACTGTCTGATAGACAGTGCTGAACTTGAGGAAGACACAGGTCTAAGCCATGGATCCATTGAAACTATTATTCATGAATGAACATTTACGGATTCTGATCTTAAGAAAAAAAGAACTCACATTGCCAGAGGAAATAATATGGAGCTAATTGAGGATTTCGTCAAATTCCAAAAGAGATTAGTATCGGTTGACGAAACATGGGTTTACCACTACGATCCCGAGTCAAATGCATGGAATGGCACCATACCACTACCCCAGCACCCAAGAAATTCAAGTCTTCAAGATCAGTGAAGAAAGTTATGGCCTCTGTATTCTGGGATGCAAAGGGTGTGATCCATGTTGATTACTTAGAAAGTCAAATACAATTACCGGTGCCTACTATGCTGATTTGTTTCATCGCTTGAGATATTCTATCAAAGAAACGCGTCGAGGAATGGTGACTGCTGGAGTTCTACCATTTCATGACAATGCCTCTTGTCATACCTCTCGACTTTTAAAGTCTGCTGTGCGACAATGTTGGTTCGAAGAGCTTTCTCACCCTCAATACTCGCCAGACCTGGCACCAAGTGATTTCTACCTGTCTCCTGAACTGACAGAACACGGTACCTTCGTGCATGGAAAGAGCTATGGCCACAGCGATGACCTATAGCCGTGTGTGGGGTTTTCAGGGTGGCTTCAGAAAACTTTTTCCTGACTGGAATTGATAAGCTTCACTATCGATATGAGAAATGCAGTGAGATTATGTTGAAAAATAAAATAAAAAATTGTTGGTTTGTTTGTTAGACTTTTTGACCAGCCCTCGTATTACGAAAAGACAAAGCGTCCTCAAACAACAATGACAAAGGGTGTCTTATGTTAGATGAGGATAGACTTGTTGAACGATAAAACTCCTAGCTGTCACGTAATACAACTCTATAAACAAAGCTGTCGCTATATGGCTGAAATAATGCCGATGAGACGTTTAATTTTAAGTCACACCCACTATAACAAAGCTAAGCTGTTTCTGACAACTATATTGCCCTTCAGTTACTCGTTGGACAAATATTCGTATAATAGCAAAAATACCAACCCATTGGAAAATATATTTGAAACTTAAATAGTTCGAGTTATCTAAAGTTCGACACAGCCGAAAATGATAAATAAATAAGGGACCAAGCTTTTACTTCGGGACAACCATAAGTTCGTCACATCAAAGTTCGACACAGCAGCGTCTAACTGTATTTATTTTGAGTAGGAATGGGCAACTTTGGCCAACCGAAGAATGACGTAAACAAGTTAAACGAGGTAACATTGGCCAACCATGTTTAACGCTGGCCGTCAGCTGGCTTTGCATACCGCTCTTTGCCGCACTGTGATGACGTCGCAAATTCAAAAACGTATACATTGTATCAAAATTGTTACAACGTCCTTATTGCTTCATACAGTGTAACCGAATTGTATAACATTCAACTCGAGTTGACCGTCTTTCCAACAGTATCTAAAGTCAACAAATCCAAACGATCAATGCACTGCCTAGCCATCGATAAAAGTGCTGTTATTGTAAGTTTACTACTTTTCTACATTAATCGTAAAATGGAAGCACCCGAATGTTGCAAGTAAAGTCAAGTGAGCGCCCTTGTCTGGAATGCAAATGTCCAGTAGTTCATATTATTGGAAAGTATATATCCTAGCAGTGAAAGACATATGAAATTCATGTCGAAGTACACATTCACTGCGAATTTTCCGTGATAAATATTTATCGATAAAAAATCTCTTTGATAATGTCAGTGTCTTTGACGTCATAACAGACTGACGTAAGTGGTCGTGATTTGTTCGTTCGCAGACTGAATCAAAGACAATAATGTGTCTCAATACAAATGACAGTTTGAATTATATATCTTGATGAAAGCCTGGCTACGTCCATGTAGGTTTCAGTGTCGATCAGTGCTCTTTTATCAGTGATAAAAACGACTTCGGCGTAATTGACTGACATTTTCAAAGGCCGAAATGTAAAAGATCGCTAACAGCCCTAACAATACTCAAATTGTCATCGATCAATATAGGACAGTATTTTTTCTTAATAATTAACAAGATTATACTAACGTTCTAACACCCAAGAGTAGGTACAATTAAGAAGATTTAATCAAACTCGTTGAAACGTTTTCATAGACAGCAAATTTATTCACCAAACCTATTTTCCATCACTCATAACTCAGGCGCCATATGTCATACAATCGGCTGTGCAATCACACAGACCGCTTATTTATACTTCCAGAGTTATGATGTGTTGTTAATGGTTTAAACATAACTTATAAAAAGCGTGAAACGAGATGTAATTGGACAATTTTAATACTTGAATTTGAAAGCTCAAGAAGCATAGAGGGGAGGCTATATTTATTTACAAGGAAGCGATAACTTGCACTGGTGAAAGAAGGCAATATTACGGTTTTTACGGTACAATTATAAGTTATATCTAGATTAAGTGAAAAAGAAAATTATGAAAATATGAATGACTACGATTAAAGTTGTATTAAAGTTCAATGTATATACTGTTCATGTGCTCAAAACTAATTTGTCTCACTCTGGCAACAACCAAAAATACAGCCTCACCTCAGCTTGTATTTAGCACTTGGCTGTCTTACTTAATTAGACCTTTGCTCAAAATATACTGTGTGGCCAGTCCATGAAATACAACTTTTTATTGTATTGTTTTATAAACGACTTTAGAAGTGTATTTACACATAGGTGTATACATATATACATTCAAGGACATGCGTGATAGTTTATTTCGAGGACAGTTTCCCATATTTGTCATACAAGGAAAAAGATTCTTGGAATTGAACTTCGAAAATATAACTAGGAAACCTTCAATATAAATGGTTTTTTTAGTAATTGTATCTTTCCTATTTGTTTTAGGTCTAGCAGCTTGGAGGGAACATATACAATTTAAAATTGTGAAGAAAACCCACAAGAATGCATTCATTTTGACGTTTTTACAAATTATTTTTCCTACTAAGGATACAAAAAAGTAGTTATTACTACATACGTATGTCACTGATCGAAGTACTTGATAATCTAGATAATGCAGAGTGAAAAAAAACATAATGAAAACTAGTTAAAACATCAAAACTAAATCACATTTGGTTGGTTGGTTTGTTGTTTTACACCGCACTCAGCAATATTCAAGCTATATGAAGGCGGTGTGTAAATAATCGAATCTGGATCAGACAATCCAGTGATTTATATCATGAGCATCGATCCACGCAATTGGGATCGATGACATACATCAACCAAGTCAGCGATCCGTTCGAAAATCACATTTAAACTGAAAACTTTTTGTCATTCAGAAATCGATTATCTATATATTGTGTCTAGATCTAATTACTTTTACTGTTGATGTTTCATTTGAACCATTCGAGATTTTATCATGCGAGGCTCAAATATTAAAAGGCTGTTTAATATTGCAAGGATCCATTTTGACAGTTTTTTTCACTATAAAACATTCCATTCACTTGCTCAACTATATGCACATTATTTTCTTCAAATATCAAACACAGATATAAAAAGCACATGTCAACATACCGAAATTAGAAAACTGCGCTAAAAGGTCAGTCCACTAATATCTCGTTTACCCGTCGGTAGCCGTGGAAATCTTCCAATTCGTGATGTACCAGATCTACTTTCTAGTTCAGTCAAAGAGAATATTACTATTTGGAAACTGAAAACACGTGTATCCATTATACGACCACAACATCGATCAGTTTTTGGACGTGACGTCATCCACGTCACAACACGCGAGGTCAAATCACGCGCACAGCGGCGAGAAATCATCGACTGTCTATTAGCCTACACAAATAAAATTGCAGTTTGTAACGTCATTGAACGAAAAACAATACAGGTAACTCATTACTGATAACATACCAAATTAAAATTGAAGACTTGAAGATAATCGAGAGTACAGTCGATATCAATAATTTGTAAATTAATTCGATCTAATAACCTGTCGCGTAATGATAATATACTGAACAACAAAAGTTCCTGTGACGCTGAATAAGATTTAATGCAAAGTTATGTTTTTTACCAAATCTGAAACAATTTCGGTTTGCAACAGATAAAAGACTCCTGTAAGTGTTCAAATGGTTTAATTTGCCATTCTGACTTCAGAAAATGCGTGATTTCATGAAAAAACACATGAACATGCCAAAATGTCAATTTACAAATCAATAGCGTGTGTGTCCACCTCTGGTTGCGATGCAAGCAACACATCTTTGTCTCATGGAATGGACCAGGCGTCGCACAAAGTCCTGTGGGATATCCGTCAATATATGCTGGAGCATGTTTCGAAGTTGCTGGAGTGTCTGGGGAACACGTGGTTGACGTCGAAAGCGCCGATCCATCTCATCCCACATGTGCTCGATTGGTGAGAGATCAGGGGAGCGAGCCGGCCAGGGGATGACAGTAGTATAGCTTTAAGAAGTATCCCACTGGCGACAGCCAATGCCTCATTAATATGCAAATGTATACATGACGTCATAGGTCAATGAGGTTAATAAAGGGTTAACTGACCGGATGCAATTAATATGCAAATGTATGCATGACGTCATAGGTCAATGAGGTTAATAAAGGGTCAACTGACCGGTTGCAATTAATATGCAAATGTATGCATGACGTCATAGGTCATTGAGGTTAATAAAGGGTCAACTGACCGGATGCAATTAAGATGCAAATGTATGCATGACGTCATAGGTCAATGAGGTTAATAAAGGGTCAACTGACCGGATGCAATCATGCAATTAATTACTTAATCATTGGTTATTGAGATCAATACCAATCCTCAAAACGTGACCATAAGCAATGGATCTCCATTCTCAATCGTCATCGCCATCCTCAAAACGTGACTACGAGGAATAGATGTTAATCCTCACTCCTCGAGACGTGCTCTTCGCTCTGTCGTATTGCGGTTCGGGAACAATGGCCCCCTCCCCCTTACGTGTATTGTTATACCAGCCATCGTGTTGGGGTTTGGGGTCAATGAACCCTTTAACGCCCGTTGATGCAATACGTGATCGCATTCGCGCACTCCGTAATATTTCGCATCGCTGTCATTTATCACACTAGAGAGAGATTGTGAACTTATCAACACTGTTATGGTGTAATGTCGGTTTAGATTATTCTTCTTTAGGTGTGTAATCCATAACAAAACAATATTTCTGTGTTGCAGAACAGTTTAATTTCATTAATCACATATGTATTATATCATAACGATATCTGTAGATTACTTTTAGTTATGAGTGCGTGAGTGAGTCAGTTGGGTTTAACGCCGCTTTAACAGTATTCCAGTTATATCGCGGCGTGTCAGCTTAATGTGGGAGGAAAGCCCGAAGTGATGCAGGTCTCAGACGTTTACCACTTCGGTGAAACCCACGAGCACGGGTATGGTGCTGACAAACCTAGAAACATAATCGGGGCGAACCGGGATTCGAACCCACAATCATAGGTTTCTGGCGTGCCCAGGGGACGCAACTCTGCACAGCGAATCGCGGCGCCCTAGACGACTGGGCCACCCGTGCCCCCTTTTAGTTATCAAATCATCAAATTAAGAAATATTGCGTCCTCACACATCAATATTCCATACACAAGATTATGAATTGTCCCCTCATACCATACCGTACCTTTACACAAGATTATAAATTGTACCTTCGCAATAACAAACAGCAAACAGAATGTAATGAAATATTTGAATCAGTTCATCTAGTGCATATGAATAATCGTCTTTGTGTTCAAAATTAAATAATTTAATCTTGCATATAATGCACATCAGCCATGTAATCATGCATATCAATCACCAAATCATTTAAATTAATATTCAATAGAATCAAATAAACTATTAGTAACGTACAATTTGAGATATATGGTGTTAAAGATCGGAAAGGGTAAGCATAGTAATGTCTTTCCGTATAAGGAAGTGTTACTATACGTCTTTGTTACGGGAACACAGGCGAATTGCCGGTGAAGCTAGTGCTATTGTCTCAACATCACGTTTTGGCCACCTGTCGGGGTTATCTCCTATTAGTTAGACAACCAATTGTCAGACACTGAAGTAGGTGATTAATTAGGGCAGTACCCATAAAAATGGTACAGTCCTACTCAGTGAACAAATTAGACATGTCTTAAGGTTCATTGTTTGATCTTTCTCTACTTATTTTCTACTTTATTGTTACAGTTATTTACTAGATTGCTACTCCAGTTGCATGTTGCACTCTGTTTATAAGTTATTGTGTTAATCCAATATGTAGTGTTTGATCTTTAAAACTTGGAAAATGAAGAACTTCTCAACTAGACTACGACTTAAGTTACACTTGCTCTTAGCTTCTTGTTATAATAACATTCTTCATATAAAAAAATAATCTTTTACTATCAATTTGTCAGAGTCTACTCAGTTTAACCAACTGTGATATAAATATTATTACTGGCAGATCATGGTAGCATTATCAGAATGGCTTGGTTAAGGAAAGTGGAATATATTATGTCACAGTGAGGCACACCTCAGATTCTTCTGAATGGATATCTCTACAACCGAAATCGAGAAAGACAGACCAGCACCCACTGGAGGTGTGTTACCAAGACCTGCACTGGTAGATGCACAACAAGTGACGACTTCCTCCGGAACCAGACTGAGCACAACCATCCACCAGAACATGTCAACAAACTCAAGTTCCTCAGCACACTTCGAAAGCGCGCCCGTGAAGAAACAACCAAGATGCACTCCCTCTACAATGACCAGCTAGCACAAGAAGATGACAACGAGATACCCCTTCTGCCTTCCTCCAGAGGTCATCAGACGTATTGAACATGCGGAAGGGAAGCAAACTCGTCCAGGTCAACTTTGGAGCAGCACCACCCAGCCACAAGGGAGTGTATCGCGAGATCGACCACCGGATCATCAGATTGAAAGACCATCTATGCCTTGGTCAGAAGACTCCAGTTCAGTTTTTAGATGCCGTGGACCACCTCCTGAAACTTGCCAAAAGACCTTAGTCTGACAATAGGATGAACCGAGTATGACGTGTACATATCATGATTAAAATTAATATATGTGTATATACATCTGAGGTAACAGCCTAATCTGAGATGAACGTTTATAAAATAAGTACATCTGACTTAACACGTCATTTTGTTTTGTTATATCTTGATGTTTAGCTATGGGTCATTCCATTATCAATCAAGGTAACAGCATTGCACTTTTTTGTGCACTCAACCATACAATTTATAATCTTGTGTTAAGGTACGGTATGGTATGAGGGGACAATTTATAATCTTGTGTATGGAATATTGATGTGTGAGGACGCAATATTTTGTATGTGATGATACCACAACATTGTTTTGTATCATATTGAAATTTGTATTCAAACTGAAGGAATAAACTATTATTGCGACTAATTGCTTCTTTTTAATAATAGAGAGAAACACATATGGTATGATGATGATTATAATGTATTGAATGAATAAAAAAATAATTTTGATATATGCATACTTACACATGTCTCATAGCTAAAAGGGGGCACGGGTGGCCCAGTAGTCTAAGGCGCCGCGATTCGCTGTGCAGAGTTGCGTCCCTTGGGCACGCCAGAAACCTATGATTGTGGGTTCGAATCCCGGTTCGCCCCGATTATGTTTCTAGGTTTGTCAGCACCATACCCGTGCTCGTGGGTTTCACCGAAGTGGTAAACGTCTGAGAGCTGCATCACTTCGGGCTTTCCTCCCACATTAAGCTGACACGCCGCGATATAACTGGAATACTGTTAAAAGCGGCAATAAACCCAACTGACTCACTCACGCACTCATAACTAAAAGTAATCTACAGATATCGTTATGATATAATACATATGTGATTAATGAAATTAAACTGTTCTGCAACACAGAAATATTGTTTTGTTTTGGATTACACACCTAACGAAGAATAATCTAAACCGACATTACACCATAACAGTGTTGATAAGTTCACAATCTCTCTCTAGAGTGATAAATGACAGCGATGCGAAATATTACGGAGTGCGCGAATGCGATCACGTATTGCATCAACGGGCGTTAAAGGGTTCATTGACCCCAAACCACAACACGATGGCTGGTATAACAATACACGTAAGGGGGAGGGGGCCATTGTTCCCGAACCGCAATACGACAGAGCGAAGAGCACGTCTCGAGGAGTGAGGATTAACATCTATTCCTCGTAGTCACGTTTTGAGGATGGCGATGACGATTGAGAATGGAGATCCATTGCTTATGGTCACGTTTTGAGGATTGGTATTGATCTCAATAACCAATGATTAAGTAATTAATTGCATGATTGCATCCGGTCAGTTGACCCTTTATTAACCTCATTGACCTATGACGTCATGCATACATTTGCATCTTAATTGCATCCGGTCAGTTGACCCTTTATTAACCTCATTGACCTATGACGTCATGCATACATTTGCATATTAATGAGGCACTGGCTGTCGCCAGTGGGATACTTCTTCAAACTATACTACTGATGACATTCACGTTGTTTTGTTGAAGAGAATCCTGAACAAGTCGAACAATATGAGGCCGGGCGTTGTCATGTTGAATGCCTGGGCCATGACGACGCAAAAACGGTAGAACAACAGGGCCGATGATCTCTGTCCATTGAGATTTCCCTCTACCACTATCAAACGTGTCCTCTGTCTTGCTGTAATCCCACCCCATACCACAACGCTGCCGTCCCCGAACCGATCTTCTTCCATGACACAATGATTGACGTAACGTTCACATCGACGTCGGTACACTCGAATCCGTCCACCGCTGTGGCTGAGGTGAAAACGAGACTCGTCAGTGAATAGAACTTGTCCAACTGCATGATCGTCCAGCGTAGATGCTGTCTGCACCACTGTAGACGTGCTTGACGGTGGTTTCCTGTCAAAATGGGACGTCTGGCGGGTCTTCTTGCGACAATCCCAGCACATCTATGGCGGCGACGTACGGTTTGTGAAGATATTCATCGAAGGCCAGGGATGCTTCTTGCAGTCACTGTTGCTGGCTGGAATCGATTCCGTAGGTGGTGTTGTTCGAATCCAGTTGTCTTGTTGATTATTGGTTACGCGTGGCCTGCCACTCCGAGGATGGTCTCTGACTGCATTCGTCTGTTGCCAACGGTGCCATAAACACCAAATGGTGTTTCTGTGGACGTTAAATTGTCTTGCAACATCACGTTGACTCGATCCTGCTTCAAGCATACCAATGGTTCGCAGACGCTCATTTTCGGACAGGCGTGGCATTTCGTAATGTTGAATAATTGCGTAATTTTGTTGTTTTTCTGAGTGGTTGTTGTCAGCACGATGCTAAACAATGCATATGGAATCTCGTTTTAACGCACATTTTTATATCCATTCTTGGGTAGTGAAATGCATGGGGCTTGCATAAAAGTCAACTTTCGCATCGAATGCATGCTTTTCTGTGGCAGTTGCGTTTTTGTGACTTGATTCCATACATGTACTACAATATTGAAAACCAAACTTTACCTGTTTGGTGTCACAGGAACTTTTTTTGTTGAGTATATATTCCATTTTCTAAGGAGATTTATAATGTGCATTTGATGATATATACACATACACAATTGGTTATCAATTATCTTGTACAATCACAGCATGTACCATGTACATTAGACCCACGGAAAATACTAGTTCAGCAAACCAATCATAGCGCGAATATAACAGTTTCTTTGAAAGCAAAGTCAAATCGAAATCGAACTTCACAACACATCGCATGCATAAGCGGTTTACCCAAATGCAAAAATAATATTGCTATCATCATTTTAGAAGTTACCTTGATGTTTTTGAGTAGTTGTATCGTGCTTGTATCGCGTGCACCATCGACAGAAACGGGGGCCGAGCTACCAGATATAAAACCGACCTTGACACAATTTGTTTACAACATGGCGTCGACTCACGTTAGATGTCGTGGCCACACTTTAGAAATCTCCTTTTGCGACGAAATGTGGAAAGGTTAGGGCAATTTATTCCCACAGCCAGGTAGTTGGATCAATCACACGTGACTTTTAGTCATTTCACATGAAAAATGCAGCAGTAATTTGACGGAACGGGCGAGCAAGTAGGACAACTGGTAGACACGGCACAGCTATGATGCGAACGTGCCCTTTCGATCATTTCGGGCCATTCGATGTTTACGTTTTGATCATGAACTCACTGCCATAAATATACACTATACAAACCCATCTTTCCTAGGCAAGGGAGTTAACTGACTTTAAAAGTCCAGTTTCCACCCTTGCCGAACTACGCTGGAATTCCTGGGCTTGATCGTAGCGCCACCAGTGTTTTTTGCGAGTTATGTCCCTTCTAAGCCTCTCCTACAAGCTCCTCACAGCGATAGTACGTTCCCGGAGCTCTCTATACTCCTCACAGCGATAGTACGTTCCCGGAGCTCTCTATACTATCGCTGCCACCAGTCAAAACTCCCCACTGTGAATAGGTAGCCACAACCACGCTTGGAGTTGAACTCACAACCGAATGACCGTTGTGTTTACAAACAAGTGTCGACTGTCGTGCGCCGAATACACTTATCGCTGCAAAATTACTTTCTTCGTTTGTCAGTTTGAATTTCTGTTTCATTAAAACTATCGCGTTATTGATATAGTCAGAATGTAAGGAAGAAGTTGGTTGATTTTCCGTTAGTCTGCAATCTCGAACCAATCTGATTATCAAAACAACAAAGTAAATTCGTCTGGAAAACATGGTCAGTCGTAAACCTTTTCAAATTGAAATATGATGGCATTCCCAAAGACATAAACAAAAGTATAAACGTAACTACATATGGGGTTGGAGGGCAAATTTCAAGATTCTTGTAATGGCCGCGCCCACACTGGTGGCAGCGATGTTACCGAGCGTGTAACGAAGGTGTCACGCGCTGGGAAGGAGCCTGCCTCTCCTATGGACAAATGAGATTCCACCTCTCGTATCACTTGCATTTGTTTGAAACAAAATGGCGGCGCCCAGTCAAGACGATCTGATCGGTAATCAAGCCCTATATTGTGATAAAAGGGTTCTTACATCGCGAAGTGCATCAAATCACGTGAGAACCTTGATTAAAAACATGAAAAGACTTGGAAAATATCTGTTGATAACGAGTTGGCGGTGCACATGCTTTGCAAATCAGGCAATCGACCGAAATCCGGACATGTAAAGATCCGGGGTAGAATAGGTCTTCAGCAACCAATGCTTGCCGTCGACTATGCTTGTGGTAAGAGTCGACTAGCGGGATCGGGTGGTCAGGCTCGCTGACTTGGTTGGTGCATGTCATCGGATCCCAGTTGCGTGGATTGATGCTCATGAAGTCAATCACTGGATTGTCTGGTCCAGACTCGATTATTTACAGACCGGCGTCATGTAGATGGCATATTGCTGAGTGCGGCGTTAAACGACATTCAAACAAACAATTGTTCAACACGGGTTCACCCGGGTCGTTCAAGCACTGCTACCCTGCTTACTCTTCCTGAACCATTGTGAACGTTACTTTGAACCCATGCAATAATTAATTTCTTCTCTGAAAATCAGTTTTAAAACAAATTAAGATGTTAGGGTGGTGTATATTCATCACGGACAGTTGGATTGTAAACAGACTCTCTGGGCAGTTGCACATAAAACCTGGGCGGTATTTAGTACAACCCAAGTATTTACATAGAAGGTATATCGCTGTGTTAGGACAAACTGCAATAGCGAGTTTGGAGGTGATGATAAACATGCCCAAATAGCACCTGCCCCCGCGCTGTACGCCTGGCGCTTGTCATCAGGGAGTGTGTATGGAAAAGTAACTAGGGTTCATATAAAGTGGTGTAAATGTTATGTTATTGAAAAAATAACAACATAATAATTGGTCTTTTGTCTGATGAATGATATTTCATAGCAAATTCATTGACAAAACACATACCTAGAGTGCATGACTGGTTACACTCTGGATACCCCATTCAGACACAGTTTAGTGACTCCAGTCCGACAAGTCTTACTACCGAGCCCCAAGCAGGTGAGGTGGTGAGGTGAAATGGGGTTTAACGTAGCGTTCAATATTATTGCACCTATATAGCGACGTGCATGCACGTGTGTGTGACTGCTTGTACAAGTCCAGACTGATGCCGATTTATAGTGCTAGCTCACTGAGATACCATGCCGCAGTTTAACAGGAATACCCCACTCCGACACAGTATAGCCAGCCAGTCCTTGTTTTAGCCCCTTGATGCCGAGCGCCAGACAGGGTAACAACAAGTACCATCTTTTAACGTCTTTTGGTATCACGCGGCCTGGGATCGAACTCCGGACGGAGACCACTAGACAACGGAGGCGGTCGAGCCCCCAGCAGGATAACAAGAAGTATGATCTTGTTACGTTTTGTTACTTGCCTGGGATCGAATCATCGACTTTCCGCTCTCCTGGCAGATGTTCTATCCTCGAGAGGGGGCACGGGTGGCCCAGTCGTCTAAGGCGCCGCGATTCGCTGTGCAGAGTTGCGTCCCTTGGGCACGCCAGAAACCTATGATTGTGGGTTCGAATCCTGGTTCGCCCCGATTATGTTTCTAGGTTTGTCAGCACCATACCCGTGGTCGTGGGTTTCACCGAAGTGGTAAACATCTGAGACCTGCATCACTGCGGGCTTTCCTCCCACATTAAGCTGACAGGCCGCGATATAACTGGAATACTGTTAAAAGCGGCGTTAAACCCAACTGACTGACTCACTCACTCTATCCACGTGAACACGAAATGACATTTTATAATCAGATTCAAATGAACAAAAGTCCTTGTAGTGATGAAGAAAATGTAGTTACATGATACAAACAGGTATGTGAAGGTATCAGAACATGACAAAATAGTACAATAGGTTATTCCACATGATAAACTTGCTGCACAACAAATGCTTACAATAATACATGTAGAAATGGCACCTTCAATATGTTTAATATAGGATCGAAATTCTGTGAAAATGATTTGACACTATTGCTGCATGAGATCATTCATGCAAAGTTTCTGCTTCACACACCTTGTATTTTTTTCGGAGTTCTCGAAAGGTAAGAGTGAACGGTGAACGGACAAGAACACCTTACGATTCAAATAATAACTTTTTATGGTAAAATGTCATTTATACTCATCCTGACTCATACCCGTCAGACTCACCACTCAGTATTTTCTCCTATCATTCATAAATCGAAATCTCATGAGAGAGAGTGGCTGGGAGGGTGCTTCAGTGTATGAGTCAACTCATACTAGTTGCTTGAATCTCACAGTTGGTGGTTGGTCTCACCGTAATGTGTGATTTTGACGTGGTCTGTTCTGTAGAAACCCCATGGGAGCATCCTTATCTATGCTCTGTTGTGTGCGATGTCTGTCGCGGGGTACCACCTCCTTTTTGGATAAAAAGCAGAAAATCATAACATTTTGTGGATTTTGGTAAACTGTCCATAGAATATCATTCCAGCTTGCTTTAGAAAGACTTCAGGGTAAAGAGAAGGACAATCTTCGGACAGCCATTATCACTCATGGTCTGAATTACATTGTAATACAGATACAGGGGAACATGGACTCTCGGTCAGTGGTTATTGGAAAGTATCGTCTCCTGGGGACAGTTAAATGCTGAGCTATTTCTATAAATGGTTCGAATTGATGTATGCCAGTAGTGACATCTTCTGCAGCAAAGTCCCTGAGGTAATGGTTCCCAGGGACAGAGTCGCCTCTTACGACAAGCATGGGTTGCTGAAGACCTTTTCTACCCCAATCTCCACGGAAACTGAAGTCAAGTGCATTTATTTCTGACATTCTGTCTCCTGTGACTGGCTCCAGGAGGAAAGTCTTTTGTGTCAGATGTTCGAAATCAGCTTATTCTAGTGGTTCGGAAACATCACATGTTAGATGTTGCAGCACTATGTTTAAATCTCAAGCTGGAGCTCTGAACTTTTTCTGTTGATCCCCAAATTTGTAGGATCTCACTAGGGCTGTCGGTTGGGAAACTCAGGTGACTTTTACTCTTTTAGTCACAGTTAAGACGGAGCTGATCGCTGCCAAATGATATCCTAGGGTTGAACCCTTGAGGATTACACAAGAAATCTGCAACTTGTGGTGAGGTAGTTTCTGCTGCTGTGAACCCTTTAGTTATTGCAAACTGGTCAAATCTCTTCCACTCGTCTTCACACAAGTTCCTTGCAGATCAACAAAGTGCTAAGTTAACTGCCTTAGCTGCCCTGGTCAAGTTGCCTTGTCTTATGAGGTTGTTTGTCATATGCTTCTAATGTGTAGCTCATAAAGATCTGGTATTGAAAGAAGTTGCTTTGAGTGTGGATGAAGAAGTTAATTTGCCCAGTTTGTGAGCTTTTGAGTTGGTTTTACTGCTAATGCGCAACCAAAAACAGTTGAAGGTTTTTTGTATGCATCATCTTCTGTAAAACCATTGGTATCAGATGTGGACCAACCCTGAGGGTCTGGTACTGGGGAGACGAAGGTTACTATCTGTCTGTTGAACCAGGTTGTGAATAGATCCATTGATGGGCAATCTCGCGAGTTGGAATGCTTATGGATGTGGCATCCATTCTGTTGGTGATGGTATTGAGGCTCTGGGATGTACCTTGCTTTGAATTTTAGATAGATCCTGTTTACTCGTACAGCTGAAATGTTAACCTCATCAGGGTTATTGCTCCTGTCGTGCCTTGGAGGTTTATATGAAAGGCCAAAGTTGATTTGTCTGTTTTTATCATCAGATTCATGTCTCTCAACTGTGGCACCAATTGAGATATTGCCCGGATTACTGCCTCAAACTCTATGTGGTTCTTGTTGAAAAGCTTTTATCTTCTGCAGATCACATCCCCAACGCTACTTCAGAGTCGAGGTGGGCATCCCATCCTTGAAGTGAGGTACTGTATCTATTTGTATTCCGGCTTGTTCAAGTAAGTTCCTCTGCAAACGTTCGACTTGATTTTCAACCATTGGAGATGTTTCTTCAGGTGTTGTGGAAGTTTGGGTTCTTGATAATCTAAGAATGGTTTGAGGAATCTTTCAATGGGATACAGGTGATGTCTGCCCCGTACTTGCTGAGCTTGGCCATATGCCAGTGGTTGACCGACATTTGTTTGTGAATAGCTGCTGGAAGATAACTTTGGATTTTGATTCTGCTTCAGAACATGAGATCTTGTGACGGATGGAGCTTGGACTTCTGATTTGACCTACCATCTTGACTGTTAGTAATTTCAGAGAGAAATTCAGTGGTAGCCTCCATCACTGGATCGTCTGGTTGAGACTCGATTATTTACAGACCGCCGCCATACAGCTGGAATATTGCGACGTTAGACAACAAACAAACAAAACGTGTTGATGTGCTTGAATCCAGTAGTCCAAGTAGAAAGAGCAACATGTAGAACCACGTGCCATTGAAATTCTTTGGGATACCGGTAATCATCCTGCTTATCATTTGTTTTAGTTGTAGTAGATGGATCATTTTGAACTTGTCTGGCTTTTGAAGATATTTCTTGATGAATTCTTTCATGTTGTAGATTAAACAAAACTTCTTGTCTGTTTGCTTATTGGGGACTAAGGAGACAGGTGAATATAAGTCTAAAATTAGGACAGCTGGTTGTCCTATCTCTATGCAAGAAGTGTGCCGATTGCATCTGTCGGTGTGGATTGCAGTGTCTCCGGAAATTGAATAATCAGCGGACTGAGAGAGAGAAAGGGTTCCTCGCATACAATTTTACTGTAGCCCTTTCTCAGAATGTTTGATATGATAGGGTGGTCACGGATGTCCAAATTGCTCCAATATCCAGCCAGTCTTCCACTAACAGTTGATTGCAGTACTGAACGGCTTGGAGTGGAAGGTCCCAGTTGTTCAACAGCTCCCCTTCAACAACAGGCACAGGATCCTTTGGACTTTTTTCAACAAAATCCTTAAATATTCCAAGTCCAATAGTAGTCAAATCCTGTCATGATCCATTGCCTGAGAACCAATTCTTTATTTTTTTTAGCCTAAGCAGAAACTTGAGCAATTCTTGATTCTTTATGTGCGCTATCATTTCAGATAGAAACATCCTTTCCTGGTTATTCTGAGGAATCTTTGAGGCAGTCAGCATAGCTTTATCAATGGAGCATGACATGGAAAGGCCTAAGAAGGAATGTCTAGTTCTTGTATACATGTACAGTTGTGCTAACTTCTTCTCATCAACACGATATGTCCTACTTTTGGAATAAGTTTTATTAAAGTATAATCTTCATTGATCTCTGAGACCAGGAGAAAAGCATCCATGCATGTAAGGGAAACTTCTTGGCATTGAAGTTTGGTGTTGGTAAGCCCTGGGCTTGGGTAGCCTTGGCAAAAGAAGCATGAAGGTTCTTAGCAATGTGAGAGGATGAGCGATGGTCTGTGTCCTGTTACATTTGATCCTAACAATACACCTGGCTTCATTACCTATGGGCTATTTGTTATTCTTACTGTATACATGGCTTCAGTCAATCATATGCACATATACCTCGCTTCATTTGGTTCTAGTCACTCCAGCTTGATAACGGTGTATGAATCTACATCGAAACGTCGCTATATGCAATAATCCAGAAGTTGTTATCGATAAAGTTGTACGTTTTCTTTTTTACCCACCAACTTACGACTAGAATGCAAATCAAACAGTTCTGAGTTTCGTATCAATTTCTAAAGGGACAATGTTTCAAATAGACTCTCTTTTACAGACATCAGTTTTGTTGTCGTTGTTTAGGTGTTGTTTCACGCCTCACAAACAATGTTTGAGCTATGAGACGGCGGCCTCTAAATAATCTAGTTTGGAGCAGACAATTCTGGGATTGATATTGTGACCATTGATCCACTCCGTTGGGGTGTGATGAAACAATCAACATTTATGTTGCTGGGACCAGTTCTTCCCTGGAATTCCCACAGGGTGCACAGATGACAATAGGTATGCATTACTAATTGAACGTTTTTCAGGTGAGGTGAAATAGCGTTTAATGTCACATCAAAGATTATTGCACTTACATGCAAAGTGCATTAACGTGTGTATGTGTGTGTGGCTGCTAGTCCGGACTAACGCCGATATTAATGTGCTAGCCCTCTGAGATACCATGTCACAGTTTAACATGAATACCCCACTCAGATGCAGTACACTGACTCCGAGCCAACCAGTCCTTGTTTTTGCACCTTAATGAGCACCAGGCAGAGTAGCAACAAGTACCATCTTTTAACATGTTTTGGTATGACGCAGCGAACGTTTTTGAATACGCTTTGACGGATTTCAGTTTTGAAAACTCATTAATTATAGGTTTCCATAAACTTATAAAAATATAATTACTCAAACATTTGATCATTTGTTACTTGTAATCTATATATTTTTGAAGATTTTAAGGAATAGTTTGTATGTTGACTTCAATAATATGTTCCAAAATATGCTTAAAGTTACAAATATTTCAATGGCAGCAGATTTAGTGCAAACAAGGATGACTTTATCAACGCGCTGTGCATTATTTATTCACAGAAAGTTGTAAAACTGACAAGTCAACCAGAAAATGACATATGAGGACCTAGTTTAATGTTCCCCCAGCACAGCAACTGTGTTTAGTGTATTTTGAAACTATACAGCATACAACCATGACATTATCCATTAGTTTCATTTCTTGACAACATTTAATGTTTTTGTAAATTTCAAGGTTGATGTATCTTTTTGTATGTCCATATTTTTCTCAATTGTTGACGTGATAGAGCCAGTACTGACATTTACAAGAGTGATATCTTATTTAACTTTCTCAGCAGCCTAAAATCAGATAGCTTGTTCAGAAATTGAATGGAAATTTGTTTACCAGGGTAGCACTTTTTTAGCCCAAACGTGTGGTCATGTGCTGGCAAAAAAGTAATTGCCTGAGAACCTGTTTCTGTTTTGTCACTTGAGGCTTCTGCATCAGGATTCTGTACCTATTTCACTTGTATTCCAACCATATACAGTAACATCCTTAACATGGACCAACACAGAATCACACATACATACATCCTGACTGCTTGTACTGGGGTATGATGTCTCCATCATCTTATAATTCATCTTCACATCAGAAACACACCACATCATAGATTATATTGAGGTAACTTCTCTTGAATCTGTCTGGTGAATATAGTAAAGGTGGCTGCACAGCCTACAGTGACATGAAACAGCATTTGTACACTAGTTCGATGTTCCCACAGATACAGCTGGCACAGACAGATGCTCCCGAGTGTGGCACAGGCAAGAGGCTTCCTCATACCGGTAGGGCAGCAAATCAAGTACACCTGTTGGGAAAGAAGAGTTGTATCAGTGAACATTATGATTCACACATGACATTGGGGATAGCAGCATAACTGAATACTTAATGTGCAAGATCAATATTCTATAAACCTGTGCATCCTGCTCAAAGGTTTCTGACAACAGCACAGAATGTTCAATTTCATGCCAAATTACAACACCCTTGTCCATTAACACTAAGAATATAATCATGGAAACAATCACCATCTATATCTCCAGGGCTCACATTTCGGACAAACAACAATAACCCCTGGATCTATTTCTCTGGTTCTCCCGATACCAAACTCACATCCTATTATATCTAACTAAAAGTGAGATAATCAATCTATCTATAAGAAAAATAAAAACTCCTATCTCTGCCGATTGACGTTAAACTGTTATCATCACTCTCTAGTGTAGAGTCATCACATAATGCTGAGGGTCAATGTTCAAGGCCACACGTGAAGGTCAGTGTTGTGTGCGCACAACACAGTGTTATAAGATGCTTCCCCTAGTAGCTTGCTATCATGAAATCACAGGGTCTCACAATGTATTGTCAGTCGTCAGCTGACTTGGTCAGCCTGTGCCTTCAGCTTGTGTAGATTTCCCACAGTCTGCACTGCAGTGGCAAACAATTCTGTATCAGGATCCAATATTTCTTTGGTATCTGGGAGTGTTCCCCGCAGAACATTTGGGGTATATACTCAGAAGTATGGCTAATTCTGTGGAACCTTGGGAGAATATAATAACTTGGAAAAAAATTGGCAAAAATTATGTAGAACACACAGCAGCGTTGTTTGGTGTTAAAGACATAAATATCTCCAGATAAACCATCAAATCAAATTTTGCCCAGATTATGAAAACTCTACAGGTCACCAAACTTTTTTGAATGTTTTTGTTTCATAAAAGAGACCAGAATTCAGGTGAAAGTGTTAATTCCTATGTGGCAGAACTGAAACATTTGACCCAACATTGTGAATTTGGCACAAATTTAAATCATATGCCCAGAGACAGGTTTACGTTTGGTTTGAAAATAGAAAATATTCAGTGTCGGTTTTTGACTGAGGAACCTTGACTTTTACGAAAGCCATAGAAACTGAAATTGCTTAGGTAACGGCTGAACAAGACGCTACAGAACTTCAGAATAATGCCAAAGCAAAATCATGAGTTCACAAAGTTTCCTTTGGGAACAAGCATCCCAAGGCAAGCAGCAGAAATCAAACAATATGGATCATTGTTTATGTAACAGGATATTGCATATATAGTTTTTAGGAATATAGTTTTAGCTCTTTTCATTTCAAGTAGTTGTATACATCTTCATTAGTTGTAGTACAAAATGTATATGCTTGGGTTAAGAGTCCAAGCGGTTGATCCAATTTATTGAAGGGTGGACAGGTTAGTCTATTCCTGTCCCTTTGTCACCAACTCTCTAGCTTGTCAATACAATAGCTTTCAGCTTCCTAGCTGATTAACATTATCTAACTACAGCTTTCCTCCCTAACATTTGCACACTTTTTATTCACTCTGCTTATAACTCTGCACAGACAGGACATGGACTACATATAGTTCAGGTTAGTTATTTACATTATCTTTCCTAAATAGAATTCTAACTTATCATTTAAATATGTTATCAATAATGTAAAATATTGCAAATGCTTACCTATGATATCAAATAATCAAGATATCTTCTATTTTATCAGTATAAAGTGTTTTACATGTAAATATGTGTGAGAGCATGATTTGATTGGGAGTTTTGAATGTAAGGATTGAATTAGAAGTTGGTTTTCTATAATTTAAGGAAATGGTTGTTATGATGTATGTATGTATGTATGTATGTATGTATGTATTCAGGCATGATAGTTATGTTATTTACTGTTTATAGGAATGCTATAATCCTATATGATGTGGGTTTATAGACACACCCCGGTGTCACCCACAGGGTATTTATAAATCCTTTATTTTATCACTCACTTATGGATGAATTTAAATGTATTAACTATGTGTTATAATTTAACACAACATGGTAGCATTTTATATATATTCCTACTCTTAGAGATAATAAGTATATATTTAAGACGCCACACGGCTACTAGTATTCTTCTAACTATATGGTGTGTAACTGATATATTCAGTTATGATAAGAGACATTTAATATATGTATTACTATTTGAAAGTTCAGTAAATTGTATTTATATAAGTTATCTACAACGGACTAGTGATGTGTAACTGTATGCGTTGCATGTATGGATTAATGTGACTGCTCAAACTAGGAAATAATTAATATGCAGCCGTGTCTTTGAATGCTATTCTATGTACAGTATATAATGTTATATATTTTATTACAGTGTGATTGATAATGGAATAAATGTCACCTCAACAAACACAACTGCAGCTTGTCATTTTTCATAATGAACCACCCCTGCAACATTTATAATTCTAAGAATACTATCTCTATAATCACCTTTATTGCCATTTGTATTTTGGCAGTCATCACAATATACAACTCTTTTAGATCTTCAAAGAACTCCTCCTCTTCACTGTCACCGACATTAATTAGTTGTGTGGATTATAGTTGTCCTCCACCATTGTTCTGCACATGTTTATTTGTTTTTTAACGCCGCACTCAGCAATTTTCCAGCTATATGACGGCATGTCTGTAAATAATCGGGTTTGGACCAAACATTCCACTGATTGATATCAGGAGCATCAATCCACGCAAATGGGATCCGATGACATGCATCAACCAAGTCAGCGAGACTGACCACCCGATCTTGTTAGTCACCTCTTACCACAAGCAAAGTCGCCTTTTACAGCAAGATTGGGTGGCTGAAGACCTATTCTACCCCGGATCTTCATGGGTCTGTTCTGCACATGCAACAGGCAGGAAAACCTAGCTTCTTTCCAAATATCCCACCTCAAACTAGATGCAGATAATTTGAGAAGGTGGGTGGGATTATTCCTCAGGTGGTATTCTTAGAATTATTAACAATGATAACTATTGCTTGCCAGCGAATACCATACCTCCATTACATCATTGCAAGATTAGCTTCAACAAATGGTTCGTTCTGACATCTAGTAATCCTAGGACAGATTACAGCAAATCCTTATTAATAAAGGATGTACTCCATAAACTCTGAAGCCACCATAAAGTATAGAATCAGAACATAACCTCTGAAAGATTCATTATTTGTTATTGGACGGGAAGTGACGTCATTGGAGGCAATATGACAGTAATTCAATGGAATTATCTGTTTATGACGTCCCTTCCGGGTTCTGCTGAGGTCAATTCAGGTCATAATTACATCATTATCGCGTGAATATCACTTCCTGTTCTGACATCGTTTGTTGTTGAACGTCGCATATATGCCAGTTATATGCCAGCGGTCTGTAAATAATCAAGTCTGAACCAGACAATGCAGTGATTGACATCATGAGCATCGATCCAAGCAATTGGTACATGATGACATACATCAACTAATTAGCGAGCCTGACCACCCGATCCCGTTAGTCGCCTGTTACTACAAATAAAGTCGCCTCTTACGGCAAGCATGGGTTGCAGAAGACCTAATTCTACCCCGAATCATCACGGGTATGTTGTAGACATATAATTTCCGGTTCTAATGATGTCATTTCGTGTTTGAATGACGTCACTTCCGGTTATGAAGGATTTGATGATCACTGAAGATTCCATAATGGGGATTCCAGGCATTAGCCCATGAGCTGCCCTACCCGCAGTTGACAAATGATTAGGGATCAACCATTTGTCATTCTTGGCGGGGGTTTTGCAGCTGTAGCTGTGGTGTCTTCAATGGAACCTGCTTGGAAGGATTCCGTGTCTTCCAGAAGGCTCTGTTGCCACCGGATAGATTTAAGCGCACATACAGGACATAGAAGTACATTTGCGTGATCTACAATTTGGTTCAGAGCAGGTATGGAATAGTGTCCATGTCTATGACTTTGTCTAGGAGAGACCATGGGAGAAATGCATAGACAAACATTTCTTTCTAACTCATGAAAAATGTGTCACTTGTAGGGCTTGTGGATCTGTTACTGGACTGATGTAAACAGGGAGTTTGTTGTTCAGGCACATGGCAAGTAGGTAAGGCAGCAGAGTGTCACCCTGTGAAGTTATCCACATGAATATGTCTGGATGGAGGGACCATTCTGACATAACAATCTTGGTCTTTCTAGAGAGACTGTCTGCTAAGATCTTGAATCTTGCCGGTGTAACAGGCCTGAACAGTTTAGGTAATGAAATCAAATGCAAATCAACACCAGTTGAGATATGGACAGAGATATGGAAGAAGCAACTGTTGTCATGAAAAGTGTTTCATTGACATAAATCCCAATCGAGTATGATCCGTGTGAAAACTGAACTTCTCAGTGGAAGTACATTTAGAGCGAGTCGAATCCCTCAGATGATGTATCTAGGGGTCTGACACCTCAAATCTTGATGACTTAAATCTGACTGGTTGAAGGGACCCCTCTTCCTCTGGAGCAAGGATGTACCTCAGCACAGAGAGGTAGAATGAATTTCACTGATCTAGAAGTGAAGTGTGTCAAGAGTCTTGTGATGACAACAATGACAACTGGATATATGGGATTTGATGTAGAACGATTTGAGTTATTCTCAGATTGGTTCAGATTAAAGCGTGTTGTTGTGATGTGCTTGAAACTAAACATAAAGCTGAGAATTAATTTGAAACAGAAGAGTGAGTGAGTTGTGTTTAACGCCGCTTTTAACAGTATTCCAGTTATATCGCGGCATGTCAGCTTAATGTGGGAGGAAAGCCCGAAGTGATGCAGGTCTCAGACGTTTACCACTTTGGTGAAACCCACGAGCACGGGTATGGTGCTGACAAACCTAGAAACCGGGACGAACCGGGATTTGAATCCACAATCATAGGTTTCTGGCTTCCCCAAGGGATGCAACTCTGCACAGCGAATCCTGGCGCCTTGGGCGTACTCAAAGTATGTGATCTAGACTACCAGTTGTCAGACTTTCATTCTTGTGGAAGCCTCAGTGGCTGAGTGGGTTAGATCGCTGACTGTGTGCTGGCGATTAGGTGCCTCACTCTGGCAAGTGTGGGTTCGAATCCCGGACGGGACCTAACTAAAAAAAGTACTAGAATCTGTACTTTACTAAGAAAGTGTTATCCCAAATATAACATGTGTTACCCTACTACTTGTAGACTAGGAAGTGTGCTCCCTGGGTTGATGTGTCAAAGAAGATGCATAGGTCAGTCAAAGAGACTGTCCCACATGTCCCAAACATTTGCTGTTCGCTGTTATTAGCCACCACTGAAGATGCGAACGCAGATGAAGTGGCAGGAGATGTCAGGCAATCATTGCTCTGGATGAAGGGCATAAGGAAATACACAATCAGACGGAGGTGAAGTTGACCCCTCAAAGTGAGGGTTTGCACCTAAGTCTAAACACCAAGGATCTGCTGCCATTTCCCTAACATCGGCCGTTGTTTGAGTGCTTGCAGCCTGTGGCGTTGAATCTTTGAAAATCAATTTAGAGGGAGTAACATCTTGTAGCTGACTATAAGTCTCGGACTTGCCAATATTGACGAGTCAACCGAGTTTGTGAAGAGGATGTTGTGTAAGAACATTTGAGTCTGCACTGGTCTCAATGCAATCGTCCATGTAAGACTCAATCACAATTCCGCAAATTCATCAGCCAGGACATGGTCACTATACTCTCACTTGAATTAAAATCAAACTTACTGCCTTGGAAACACAAAAAAATAAAGAAAAATAATTCCTGAAAAGTTTGGGTGGGGGATAAAAGAAAGTGATTTTATTTCAACTAAACCAACTAATGAAAAAAATTGGCTTGAATTGAAGTAAAGCCACTTAGGCTTGTATGGATTGATTGAGCTTGGTTTTTACGCCTCTCCTAGCAATATTCCAGCAATATCATGCCTCGGGACACCTGAAATGGGCTTCACACATTGTACTCATGTTGGGAATCGAACCCGGGTCTTCGGTGTGACAAGCTAACGCTGTCACCACTATGCTGCCTGACCTTGCCACATCTGATGGTGAAACCATGATGTGTTAGTTTATTGTGGAAAGGCCAAACGTTGCCTTCCACAGACATAGTGCAGACAGATCACAATCACACAAAGTGTGGCCAAGTCTGGGAGTATGCACATCCAAAGTATCATTTTAACCATTGTGTTTGACAGTACCAGAGCGAGTAATAGTCTTATTTGAGATATCAAATTTTTTCATACTTTTATCAAGCCAATATCAATCAAGGTATATTTACCTGATAACCAAAGAATAAGAAGCATAGAAAAAAGGCAACAGCATACTGGAATGATTCACTGTCTAGGCTCTGAAAAGAAATCCACATAATATACCAAATACATCAAATACACCCATGACCAACATGAATGTTTAATGAATGACAAAAAGTCAGGAACAATTGGTAAAAACAACAACTCATTTTGCTCAGCATGAATAATGATAATAGCTAGAAAAACTGTACGTAATCATAGCATAGGACATGTCTACCTATCCATGTGAAAGCTTTAACATGAGGCATATTGCTGGGGGTGAACCCTCTTTTAACCTGTGATGACATAAACTGATATAGTATACTGTTTATAAATACATTCTTCCTGACCAAAGATGACGTTTCCTATAGGTCAGACTGCTGTTGGTGGAGCCTAGTATTTTCCCTCAGAAAAAATCAGAGAGAGAGCATAAGTGAGTGTCCACTGTATGTACACCAACAGTGTGAGAAGAAATAGTAATAACATTTTGGGCAATTGCGAAGCAGATTGTTGAGGAACATAGGTACATTTGCATATTTGTCCACCATATTTGTTTGATGCGTCTAATAATGTGTTCTGTGACAGAGTGTCGTTTTGCAAAATGTGGGATAAAACTCAAAACAAGCATTTGATTAAACTCCAAAATTGAGTGTCAAAGCAATTACTAAACATCGAAAATCAGACATCAACAAAAAAGTTCCTTTGTGGCATGCGGCATTGGGACATGTAGCATGTTTTATTAACTTTGGTGACTGAAAATTATTTACTTATGAAAGAATTTATTACAATGGCTTGTGTGCGGAGAATGACCACAATTTAATTAATTTAGCAACATGGTTAAAAATGGCAGCTGAACAACATAGAAACCATTACTAAGAAAGGAGTTTGTGAACATCCATTACAAAAATGACGGAAGGTATCTGGTATACTGCAATCTAGCAGGAACATGGATTGCTTACATCTATATGGCCATCGTTCATGATGCTGACACCACGGGTGAGATTGAGAAATGAACACAGTATATTCATCCCCACCGACAGCCAACCATAGAGGTCAAGTGAGACGAAATGTCGACCTGATGAAGCTGTAAATGAACATTATCATGATGTAAAAGAATAGTTTTATTTTTAATTGTCACAATAGAATCACAGTGATTTCTACATGTTCCAAAACAATTTATCCCACAAGGCAATGTCCTGTGAATTCAATTATCTTCCTGTAAATTCAAACATCCTCATGAAATGTTTGAGGGTATAGTCAGGAAGGTATCTATTTAGTCAAATACTATACAGTCCAGAACATTCTTGCAGAAGCTGGTTATTTTAATGACACTTTATGTGCAAGGGAGAAAATATATCAAACAATAGTTATCATTGTTAATATTTCAAAGCATACAACCTCTGTTACATCAATGCCTGATTCCCATAATTTGGCTTGTCATCACGCTAAAACAACAATCTTCAGATTTTCAACAGAAGTCCTCTTCACTGTCAACTATCCATAAAAATGCAAGTAATAGTATCTTACCTCCCTTGCCTTTCACACATGCAAAAGGTGGGAAAATCTCACTTCTTCCCATAATCTAAATTCTAGATTCAGGTAATTTGGGTGGTGGTGGGAGTCCTTGAGGTGTACTTGGGGTAGTATTCTTTGAATTATTAACAATGGTGACTGCCTCTGTGAAGTGAGTTGTTCAAATAATGAGCTGTTCATGAACTGTTTATGATCATCATGAACTGTTCAGTAAAAGTTCATATGGTAAGTTCACGAACTTGGTCAAGAGCATTTGAACAGTTTATGAACAAAGAAAAAACATTCTAGTTCATGAACTGTTCGTGACTCAGTAATCAACACTTCAACATGTTCAAGAACACTTCATGAATGAATATAGTGAGTGAGTGAGTATGGTTTTACGCCGCTTTTAGCAATATTCCAGCAATATCACGGCGAGGGACACCAGAAATGGGCTTCACACATTGTACCCATTTTGGGAATCGAACCTGGGTCTTCGGTGTGACGAGCGAACGCTTTAACCACTAGGCTACCAGACCGCCCCTCATGGTTTAGAAAACCAATCGCAGACAATGTACCAGTAGTTTGTCGATGTCATTACAGGAGAAGACACCAAAGTTTGAGCGAGAAGAATGACATTCTGTGGTCCAGGATGCATTCATGTAAGAGTTTTCACTCGATGTTATGAACCTCGATGACAAAGAAGCATATTTGATTCAGCATAGCAGGATAGTAATATACTCAACAACAAAAGTTCCTGTGACACCATTATTTTAGTGTATTTTTCAAACAAGTAAAGTTTGGTTTTCAATATTGTAGTACATGTATGGAATCAAGTCACAAAAACGCAACTGCTACAGAAAAGCATGTATTCCATGCAAAAGCAGTGTTCGCGTTAACGCAGAAACGTGCGTTTTTCACGCATTAAAATCATATAAAATTGCAAAAAATATTTTGCATGCGTGTTTTGCACGCACAGCTTGTGATATACTTAATTTTGTATTAATACCATAAAATAAAAAAGTATTCAAAGCTGATAGCCTGCTTACAATGTTCAGACGAAAATAAATCAAAACCTCGAAATTCCCATTGCTAAAAATAGAATGTGGCCAGATGGCACTTTGAATCGCATCCCTGTAACATGAGCTTTGATTGGTTAACGAATAGTTTGAACATTGTCGTCTGCTAGAATACAAGTGACACACACGTAAACAGGATTCACGATGTCAAAACAGTTCTCTTTGTTACGCTTTGTGTCGCCTAGCACTCTGTCTAATACCGAAGCAGATCTGAGTGCAGACACCTATTCTGATATTAGTGAGTCTACAAGTTGTTCCGAAATAAAAAAAGCTCGCAAATCCCCTGACTATTTACACAAATGGGAAAGTGAATTTCTGTGGCTGAGACAAACATTGTCAAACGATGGCATAGTTATGTTTTGTAGGGCATGTGAAAAGGCTGGAATGTCCAACACTTTCACAAGAGGGTGTAAGACACACCAGCGAAATGCTCTTGTCAGACACAGTGTTTTGGCTGATCATAGACTTGCAATTAGTTCACAAACATTATCACAAACATTATCACAAACATTACAAAAACATGTTCAAAAACAGGCTGAACAATGGCTGTTCAGTATCAGACTATACTTATTGGCAATACTGCGTAAATTTGACTGTTTTTTCTGAACTGAATATAATTGACAGTCAAGTTCTTTGATACGAATGTACACAAAATTAACACAGATAATAATATTACAGTAAAATTCAACTCATTGTTAGTCGTTCAAGTTTTTTTTATTTACATCTTAATAGCAGTCGACGTCAGTACCATAGTCGATTGACTGTAATGCACTCTCTGCATTGTGTTGATATACGGGATAATCTCGCCCTGGTTTATCCTCATGAATCAATGATGTTAACTCTCTCACCAAAACTACGTCACTCATATTTCCATATATGGTCTTTGGGCAACGGAATAACTAATCTCAGACACAGGACGTCATTCGTTACTATCGATGGAATTCCCTGGAAGTTGATCGTTTAATCCAATCAGAGCCCAGCTTACAAGTAATAGTCGGTAATACGAACAATCATAAACAGAGCGACGGAAGAAAACTTCCACACATGGGAATGTGCTAACAACAGTCATATTTATTTTATTAATGATTGAACGTTCATTATATCAAAACTGGACGGTAAGTTAAAGTTTGCATGGTCATAATTATTACCTGTACTAGTACTGATTTTATTGAAATAAAAACTTCACACACGAAATATTTGAATTGAAAATTTAGTATATCATTTCTGCACGCACTGTACAAAAACCTACCGCGAACAATGCTATGCTAACAACAGTCATAGTAGGCCACAAGTAAACAATAATCAACAAGACAACTGGATTCAAACAACACACCTACGAAATCGATTCTAGCCAGCATCAGTGACTGCAAGAAGCATCCCTGGCCTTCGGCGAATATCTTCACAAACCGTATGTCGCCGCCTCAGATGTGCAGGAATTGTCGCCAGAAGACCCGCCAGACGTCCCATTTAGACAGGAAACCACCATCAAGCAAGTCTACAGTAGTGCAGACAGCGTCTACGCTGGACGGCCATGCAGTGGCGACAAGTTCTATTCGCTGATGAGTCTCGTTTTCACCTCAGCCACAGCGATGGACGGTTTGAGTGTACCGACATCGGGGTGAACATTACATCAATCATTGTGTCACGGAAGAAGATCAGTTCAGGGACGGCAGCATTATGGTATGGGGTGGGATTACAGCAAGACAGAGGACACGTTTGATAGTGGTAGAGGGAAATCTCAATGGACAGAGATCATCGGCTCTGTTGTTCTACTGTTTTTGCGTCGTCATGGCCCAGGCATTACCTTTCAACATGATAACGCCTGGCCTCATATTGCTCGACTTGTTCAGGATTCTCTTCAACAAAACAATATGAATGGCATTCCCTGTCCGTCTTGCTCCCCTGATCTCTCACCAATCAAACACATGTGGGATGAGATAGATCAACCACGTGTTTCACAGACACTCCAGCAACTTTGAAACACGCTCCAGCAGATATGGACAGATATCCCACAGGACTTTGTGCGACGCCTGGTCCATTCCATGAGACAAAGATGTGTTGCTTGCATCGCAACCAGAGGTGGACACACATGCTATTGATTTGTATATTGACATTTTGGCATGTTCATGTTTTTTTTATGAAATCATGCATTTTCTGATGTCAGTATGGCAAATTAAACCATTTGAACACTTACAGGAGTCCTTTATCTGTTGCAAACCGAAATTGTTTCAGATTTCGTAAAAAACATAACTTTGCATTGAATCTTATTCAATGTCACAGGAACTTTTGTTGTTCAGTATATATTTATTAACTTGGGAGATATACACAAAGAAAAAAGCTGAGCACACCCTAATATATTTCATTATTGTTTGGTCCCCATATTTGTAACAGTCATGAAAGATATAATTACGGGAAGAATTATGTTTTCTCGAGATGATGTAATCAGTAATGCGTGACGAAAGCTCACATGCCATGCATGGTATGCCCGTGCAGCATGCTACCCTCGAGTATCTCTAAAAGCAGTATATTCAAACGTTTAAATTGTTTTCTTAAGCTCGGTTTTGAACAGTTATTCCATAACATTGTGTGACCATGGCACGAAGCGAATTATCAAACGCCACAAGATGGCAAATAATCGGCATGCATAACGCAGGAATGTCGTGTAATGCCACTGGTCAGAATTTGGGGTATCATCACACTGTTGTAAGCCGTTTAGTCAAGAAACATGCTCAGACTGGTGATGTATAGGACCGTCCCAGAACCGGAAGACCTTCCTTGACGAGACATCGTGAAGACAGGGACCTTCTTCGTCTCATATGCCGAGAACCCTTATTAACAAGCACTCGTCTGAAACAACTGTGATTGCCCAATCGTCATTTCAGCACCAGAACCGTCAGAAACCGGCTGAAAGCAGCAGGACTGAGGGCAAGACCAGCCATTATGAGTCCCTTGTTGAGAGATCACCAAAAAGCTGCTTGTTTAGCATGGTGTATTGCGCGACAGAACTGGAATCTGAGAAGTTGGAGACGGATCCATCGATCAGACGAAAGTCGCTTTCTGCTCCACGTCACAGGTGGAAGAACGAGAGTTTGGAGGCACCGGAAAACGGCCTACACCCCCAGGAACATTAAACCGACTGTTGCATACGGCGGGGGCTCTCTAAATGGTTTAGGGGTGTCTCATGACTGCAGGTTGGATTTGGTCACCATAAGGGGCAACTTAACCACCCTCTTGCTACTCAACCTCAGTACATTCGTTTGCATGCAGTCATGGATTACATGAAGGCCAATGCAATAACGACTCTACCCTTGTCAGCAATGAGCCCAGATTTAAACCCACTTGAACATGTTTGGGATATTCTGGGGCGGCGCATAGAGGCACGATATTCTCCTGTACAAAATTTACGCTATATGGAAGCAGCATTGCATCAGGAGTGGTTGTTGTTGACCCATCAACAGATCCAACGTCTGACTGGCGGCATGAGACGTAGGGTGGAATGCGTCATCCGGGCACGTGGCGGTTATACTTGCTACTGATCTGTTTCCCATGTCATATCAAGTAGAGACTTTGAGGAACATTTTCACACGATACATCAAACGTAACTTGTTTACTTAATCCTGCAGCTCCATATCTTTTTAGGTACTGTCTGAGGTCAAAAACAGTACCTCTGTTACCATGATGTTTTTGTCAGTAAATTTCAATCACAACTCACCTTCTTTATTTGTTGTCAACTGTTTGTTCTATCCGATGACATTGGTATTGCCCAGCTCCTGTGGTCAGTCAGCCTCATGCCATGATTTTTTACATGGTTCAGAAATAGGGGTGTGCTTAAATTTTTTCTTTGTGCATAGTATTGGATACTAACAAGAATTATGTTATTTCTGTTTTTATTTGGTTCAAACACTTATGAATTTTTCAGATATATTCATTGTTTATGCTGCTGACAACTGAACTACAACATAACAAAATGAAGAGAACCAACATTCATTAATTTCTTTGGGACTCAATGCAAATAATATTGGCTTTATTCTCTTACCAGCAGTTCTGAATGATGTCAGTGAAGCATGTTTCCCTCCAGGGTACTCGAACTCATCTGGATGAATGACATGAGGTGGACGAAGTTTTATCTCCTGGCTTAAGGCAGACAGGTCCAACTTTGTAGTCAGTGACCTGGGATTGTTATAGCGAGTCTTTATTTTCTTTATGTTCACATCTGAAATAAAATTCACCATGCCTATACATGCCAGGCTGAACTCTGTGGTAGGGCTCAAATACTGTAAATCTTTAAATTAATGAGTTTCCAGAATAATACCCCTGCTGACACCTAAAATCCAAATTAATGTGACATACCCCCAATCCCCAGAGGAATGTTATATATCAATATCTTAATCCAACCTTACTTTTATCAAATCAAACAGCAACTCCGTAAAATAACAACATCAGTGTCTTCCTAAAAACAACACTAAGTTAATATGTTTATTCTGTCTACTGGCATTAAGGAAGTACAAAGGCAACAAAATAATTGAACAAACAACAGTTCAATGATCTGTATGAGTATTGGGTCGTGTTGGCCTTTGACACAGTGTTGCGTGGGTGGCAACTGTCTGGAATGCTGAAGTACTCAATTATGCCTAGTTTGACGTGAGTGGGTGGAACTCTTGACCCCATTGTGTAATTTCTATTCTTTGAATGGCATTGTTTCATATACTTGTTGTAACTACTGCTCAATGAACCGTGATGTGGAATAAATAGATATTTCTGCATTTTATTCATGCTCGCATTAATTTCAAGATTTACAGTATGTGGTTGACTATCAGGTCTGTGGTATATTTCCTATTTCAGGTAGGTTTTACTCAGGTACGTCAGTGAGTGAGTGAGTTGGGTTTAAGGCCACATTTAGCAGTATTCAAGTAATATCTTATACAACTGACCCAATGGGTAGTAAAGAGTGTTCAAGAGCTGAAAAAGCATAGGAATAAACAAGCACAAATAACGAAAAAAATTGTGCCATGGCACTGTCGCTCACCTGGACATGAAGTCAACAGCGTAAATTGTCAACCGAGACACAATAAAAAAAGGTTGCAGTCAGCAGTGCTACTCAAATATTTTCTGCATGAATACTGAGATAAAAAGTATTAACAAATATGAAACAAGTTGTGAGCGAGTATGGTTTTACGCTGTTTTAGGCAATATTCCAGCAATAACACCGAAGCAACACATGAAATGGGCTTCACACATTGTACCCTCGACAAATGTTAAAGTCGAGGGTAAAATATAGAAACAAATTGATAGAAACAAAGAACTCCATTTAAATTGAAAAAGAGCCCCAGTCAGATGGGAGATTCAGAACCTGAGAAATATCTGGACTGCTTCATTTAGGGCTTTGCATTTCAGAAAGGGCTGGGTGGAAGGGGAAATAATATGGATAAGGGACTGTGAGACTCACTGTAGCCATGTGGGAAATCGTAATAGGCCTTGGAGTGAAACCACAAAGCTACTCCACCGCCCCTATGAAACAAGGTGGGAGAGGTGAAATGTCGTTTAACATCTCGTCCAAGATTATTGCACTTATATAGGGACGTGCATGTACGTGTGTGTGTTTGTGTGGCAGTAGCTTGTACTGATGCCGATTTATAGTGCTAGCTCACTGAGATACCATGCCGCAGTTTAACATAAATACCCCACACAGACACAGTGTACTGACTCCAAGCTGACCAGTCCTTGTTTTAGCCCCTTAATGCCGAGTGTCAGACAGGGTAACAACTACCATCTTTGAACGTCTTTTGGTATGACGCGGACTGGGATCGGACCTTCTGCTTTCCAGGCAGACGCTCTACCACTAGACCATGGAGGTGGTCGTGGGCATATTGGGTTGTAGGCACATTGGCATGTAGGTACAGTAATACTAAACCTTGGTAGAAACAAGCATGTGGTGTTTCAGCTTCATCAGATCAGTGATTTCTGAGATGATGTTTAGACTCCGAAGCAATACATTTTGCAAGAATTTATGTGCATGGTCAAACGAAGGTCAAATTTTAAATATCGCAAATAATGGAACATGCATTGAGTCCAAGAACTATCTATACATGTACCAAATTTCATTACATTTTGTACAAAAAAGGCTGAGAAATGGCCATAACGAGGTTATTTCAATATGGCAGCCGTGATTCAAACCTCTTGAACAAATTGGGGGGGGCACCATTAAAGTAAGAAGAAGTATGTGTAATTCAAGTTTCACTGGTCCAGTGGTTTCTGAGGGAAAAAATATTTACGACTGAAGATGGACGACACTCGACAGACCACGACAAAAGCTCACTTGACTTTCAGTCAGGTGGCAGGAAAAGATTCTTATTTTTCTGAACATAACTTTTAATGCTCAAGGATGCATGATTTTTATTGCCTAACATGGAATGGAATCAGAAGGAATGAAAACTGCATATGACACATGATTTATCTTCTTAGAATAGACACATGATAGAACATATGCATGATAAGAAAACCAAAATATGCCCAATGTAATGTGTGCCATGATCAGATAATCGGTTCAGTACTACAATAATTAGCAAGCATAAACATTGACAGACTGGGTGAAAGAAGGTTTTGGCCAGCTGTCAATCTGTTTCCAGGTAATGATTATCATGGTTATGTCGTAAATGGACGACAAAAAATAAGAGTCAGATTTCAAAATATCACTCGCTGTTCACTGGTGGAAATTCAACAATAGTCTCCAAGAAAAATGATAGGACGAAGAGGGCAATCAACCCTTCTTTCACCCCGTTTGGCTTTTGCTTTCAAATAAACCATCTCCACCCAGCATTATTACTGACATTAATAACTAGAACTTACCAAACTTAATGTAAGCATATGGCCTTAATGATGCCTCATTAGTCTTGTGTCTTTCATATGCCTGTAAGAATTCCTTTTGTATTTCATCCAAAAATGAAAAGGCCAACACAACTGGGTAGGAAGATTCACAAAGCACAAGAAACGTCAAACCAACAGCACTTGTGAAACTGAAATTGACAAGGAAAACAATTCATTGGCTATAGCATGATTAATATATTAAAATAATACTTCAATAACTTCATTTTAGTAAAATTTGAATACTTTTTACATTTTGTATACTTATCCTTGATTACTCCTTAATGCATTTACTGCTGTTTTTTGACAGAAAGATGACGTGAAAGTTTTTCAAACTAGATGTATGAATGCACAGCGCCCACAGAAGTGGTGACGTCATGTATCATCACATTACTACTAGATCGTAACATCTGAAGACATGGTGGGGAGGTAGCTCAGCGACAGGTTGGCCACTTTAGACGTAGTAATGCAGGATAAGTATACAAATGTTAAAAATATATAGATTTTACGAAATTTATCCTGAATTACTCCTTAATACATCTGAACTGGATCTTCAAGAGAGGTAGTGGCTGGCAAGGACTGTTGAATCTCCAGAAACATCCTTCCATGGTGGATCTGATGGAGCAAATGCTGTGGAGTCATCGTAGATGCGACCACCCAGAGCTTGTGCGGGTTGTTTGCCAAAGGATTCAGACCAGCAATCTCATAAGCCAGAAGGATGAACTCTGGGACTGCCAATACAGAGTTAAGGGCCACCAGGTAAGTGGTGATGGTACTGCCCTTGAGGTACAGAAGAAATTGCACCATACCTTGGGGAGAGATGCAGTCGCTGGGTTCCATGCAACGACTCTCAAAGGATCGCCACTTGTCGTCGTAAATTCCCCTGGTAGAAAGTCTGAGAGACAAATTTAGAGCTGTCACTGCTCTGGCCAGTTAACTCTTGGCACCTGAGGCCCTTTGCACATGTACCAGGTGTGAGATGAAAACCTGTCTGTATGGCCAACCTGGTAGTTTGAGGGGGTCGTCTGTGAACATGTCTTTGAGATCCTCAAACCAGCCCCTCTGCTGGACACCAAGGCATGGTCAAAGTCTGAGCGAGGCTCTTGGTTGCCCGGATCTTCTGCATCACCTTGGGAAGCAGTACTGGTGGCCCAAAAGCATACGCTCTTTGTCCTTCTCAAGTGATGCTGAATGTGTCTACCTCCCAAGCTTGCAGGTCTGTGATCGGGGACATACGTTGAGATCTGGTAGTTCTGGCAAGTGGCGAAGAGGTCGATGTTGGGATGACGAGGGAGGCACCAGGAACTGATGGATCGGACTGAGGCGTAGGCGACCTCTGCTCATTAAATCCTGGGATGACGCGAGCAATCCCATGATCACTGACACAGTGTAATCAGGTAGAAGAGCCTGTAGTAGATTTGATAACTGGTAGGCTGTCTTCGAGACTGTAAAGCTGAAAAGTCTTCAGGAGGGTTTCTGATTGTTTTGAGCCATGACGATATGTAGAAAGTTGTGTTCATCTGAAAACCAAAGCCAGATCCCATACAGACTAAATAATGCTGAGGCATAGAAGTAACGGTCATGGGAAGTCGAAGCTGTATCCAGCTGATTATAAACATAAAAGTTTGGTCTGAAAGATCATGATGTACGAAGTAAGGCGATCATATCCATCACCTGGGCGTTGTATAATGCTCCCTTTCTTAATGAAGGTGATGATGAAGAGGGGACCAGGTGCCTCCTTACTCTCTGTGTTGCCATCGGAGTTCTTGGGAAGATTTATAAACTCAATATTTTCAGTAGAGAAGGTTGAATATATAATACTTTGGTCTGAAAGATCATACAGTACAAAGTAAGGTGATCGTTCCAATTCCCTTGGTGCAATATACACGCTCCCGTCTTTTATCAAGGTGATGCTTAAGGGTGGTGTCTCATTACTACGCATGTAGGCTTTGATGATCTACTGAAGTAAGTGACTCGGTCACACTGATATCAGCGACAGGCATCTGATCAAGGGATTGCAGCATAAAGTACAAGTAAGCATGCAAACCAATCTGTAGAAATACACTGCATGGCTGGCATTAGGTTCGTTGACCTAATTCTGGTCAGACATGTTTACAGTCAGAGAGTTCTTGACATGACATTTAAATTACCCTGCACAGTAACCAAGTATCACGCATTTAGCTGGAGATGAGATTCAAGCTCCTATAATGTTCAGACTATGGCAGCTTAGTCAGGTAAAACAGGAGACGACCAGTACAATATACACAGATGATATATATACATATATATAGGTAGGAAACTAATTTTTACAACAGTGGTGTACAACAATAGACTTCCCAGGGACCGAGCATGTTCAAAGGAAGGCAAGAGCAAGTCTGCACACACTTCTTCCCAGACCAATATTAATACTACCCTACATGTATACGTATTATATCATTGGTTTGGGTTAGTTTACCAATCACATCAAGCTTAGGTTGTGGGGACCAACCATATTAGGGATTAACATTTAAGGTTTTGAACTATTTGGAACTTTAAGATGTGTATCCTTTGACACTAACTTGTAGGTGTGTGACATCTCTTGTTTTAGGTGATTAGCCCTCGGTAATTAGGGCGCCGTCTAGACTCATGGAATATAGAGGTTTATTTGTTTGTTTGTTGTTTAACGCCGCACTCAGCAATATTCCAGCTATATGATGGCGGTCTGTCAATAACTGAGTCTGGACCAGACATCATGAGCCTTGATCCACACAATTTGGATACGATGACATGCATCAACCAAGTCAGCGAGACTGACCACCAGATCCTGTAAGCCACCTCTTACGACAAGCATAGTCGCCTTTTATGGCAAGCATGGGTTGCTGAAGACCTATTCTACCCCGAATCTTCACAGGTAGAATATAGAGGTAATCAAGTGGTGTCAACAATGTTATTTTCGGATATTATTCTTATAGTTGGATTATAGGGTCTAAGGTTTGTTTATATTAATATTAAGACACCACAAATTAAGTCATAGCTTAATATGGCTTTTAGATTAAACACTGTTTCAATATAGATAACTATTGAATGTTTTGGGTCATGTGACAATGTATCTATGGTTTGTTATTTAGAACATTGCAAAGCTATTTTATTATAATACTTTATTTATAAATGTATATTTATCATGTATAATGTATGAAACTTTCAGTTTCTAACAGTTATGTTAGTTTAAATTAAGCATTATAACAAAACTTATGTTCATATTCAATGCCCATGATATCACCCTCCAGTCTGAGAAGTTTGGTCTCCAAACTGAAAAGTTACATGACATGGAATTAAACTGATAGATGTACAATCTTTGAAAAGTTAACATTAAATATACTTGTGAATATGGGTACAGTTGATAAAGGTTATTTGATGGCATGCAGCATAGCATGATTTTGAATCCACAAACCGAGTCTTGAAAAGAAGTCACAACTGCAGGCCGACACCCTTGGAATGGATTCATGCTGATTTCCATGGGAATGAAGTCCGTCTTGAGATTTTCTTGCCCATTCCACTGTAGGTCTGTCTGGAGTGTGCATCCCTCTTGTCGGTGTGAAGTGTTTGTTGTTGTGGGAGACTTCGGAGTTTGCTGTTGACTAGTAGGAATTTTTTCTTTCCTACCCTTCTTTACATCCTTGTTATTGTTATTACCTGTGTAGTAAGGTCAGGTGGTGATGGTGATTTATGTTTTCCTTTCTTACCCTTCTTCTCACCTGTTGTAAGGTTTGGTGGGGATGGTGATGAAGGGGCACTTGGAGGGGGACCTGTCTGAAGGTCAGGATCCTCATCAATTTCTTCAGGATAAATGTCATGATCATTACTGATGAGAGGACCATGAGGATAGACTGGACGATCAGCAGGGTCAACATACTATTTCTGCGAGGTTGCGCGAAAACTCAACGGTGATTTGTCAAATTGTACCATGCGAAAATACACAAAAGTGCTATTGGGAGAACATGGATATACAGCTGATTGCTATTTCCTGCTTACTTTACGAGACAATACACACCGTAATATTTATCCCTGCACATAAAACAATGCCTAGCATAACTAGAAGTACAATCAAAATGGTAAATCATCAAGGCTAGCGATGTTTTATCGCAAATTTCTCATTTTCACTGAAAAAGTTTGTTGGTTTGTTTGTTGGCATTATTCTTTCACCAGAATCTATACGATGTATTTTTTTTTACCTACAGAAAAAGAGTTTGAAGTGTAACCCATACATAAACTGACCCCTTTCTACAGCAGGTTTTTCTGGTCCTACAAAATTCGGCTTATCTATGGTCATATATATGGTAGATGAATTTGGGGCCATTCTATAAGCCATCATGATACCTGGTAGGGACTTGGGCCAGTTGGCCTGGGACTCGTCACATTAGGGCTTGCATTGCCTGGCTGAATACGAATCCATCCTCTCAACGCAGCTATTTGTCCGAGGATGATATGGAGATGTGTGGACCTGCTTGATTCTGAATATTTCACAAATGGCTTCAAGTAGCCAATTTACAACTCCAAAACTCAATCGATTGAATAATTAAAAATGGCTAATTAGAACAAAATATGCATGATATTTACAGTAACTAGCAGCCACCATCAAGGGCAATATAATAATGCAATGGCAAAAATAAATAGTAAGACATGAAGTCACAAACCATAGGAATGACATAAATCACAAGTACAATGTCAAATTGAACAACAAGCAAAAGGATGCCAGTAGATTCTGGAGCTTTATTTCCAAACAAAACTTGTCAGTGTGGGTCACAACCAGTAATGTGAAGATATGTGACGTCATCACTTCTGTGACGTATGCTTAAATGCCTTAAGGAGTAAAGCAGGATAGGTTAAAAATGATTATAATTGTAATGAAAACTAAAATCACAATATGATCCTATCTGTAGCTAATAGCCTTGAAAGACTATAAAACTGATAATACTTCAATCAAATCACTAAATATTTACTTTGCTTTTCAGTATCGGTCGGAGGTATTGTATTACTCAGGTACAAGGTGTCTAATCATATATCATGTTAAAGATTCTAATAAATTCTGTATTCGCTGTATTCAGCGCCCTGCTCCACTTCGACCTTTTGACCTGGTTATAGACCAATAAGTAAGTAATCCTTATAAGTGCCCCATACTAAGCACCGAAATTTACATGATAGTCCATATTTTTTGTGAGTAATTAAATTTGTTTGCAGTCAACGCAGCAGCTTAGAAGGCTGCCTATGACTGCCTGGTATTTTGTATATCGAAAATGATGATAATTTAACCTATGATTTGAAGAGCAAACCAGAGCCAGAATAAACTTTGTAAATTGCTACAAAACCCCATTTTGAATAGTTTTGTTTAAATCTTTAAAGAAAACAAAATGCTAAGAAACACATTCTTAATCTTTTGAAGCTGTGAGGGAGTGAATGATGCCATACACGATGACACAGAGAGTAAACTCCAGTTATGGTTAAAATACAATAATAAGGCCAGATAAGAAAAGAACAGAAATGTTTCTCATGGCGGTTTTCAAAACTGACTGAATGTGTGCGTTAACTATTTCTAATTTAATTTAAATGTTGTTCTAATCCACACGCCTCAATGTCTGAATCCAGTGCAAAGATGAAACTTAACTTTCTAACCAGCGCTTTAAGATAAAAAATAAATAAATTAGGGGTGGAGGCTATTTTGGAAGCAGGCAGGTCAAGTTAAACAAGAATATTATTTCAATAAATGATTTGAGTTAGGTATGACATTTACTGAAAATAGACATAACAGAGGGTAAAATGAAATCTCAAAGCAATACACTCAAAAATATGATTGATGACTAACCTCATTTTTTTTTGTAATAAATATTTTACTTAATAATTTACACACATGAAAATGCATATCAGTGCACTGGAGTAAGTGTATGCTTTCCTACTTCACCATTCAAGGTTTGGCACCTAGGATTGAACATAAATTCTCCCTTAGTCTCATGTCCGAACCTACTGATTATTTCAAAACTCAACCCCAGTTTTCAGTATATCATTCCTAAGAACTCTGCAACGATTGTTTGAGAAATGGGCCAAGGTCCCTGAAATAACATACTTTGATGTTTAGGTAAAATGGAGCACCTTTAGAATACAGTACGACAACTTCTCGTGAGGACAATCCCTGCCGTAGGTCACATGTCTCATACACAAGCAGCCAGTTTCTGAAAAAATCTGTCTGACGTGATGTCACGACCTTCGGATTGTTAGACTGACAGCTAACCAACTGAGCTACGTCTACACTGAAACTAAGTGCAAATTTACCTGGTCATGCCTACGACGTTACGGAACTGATCGGATAAAGTCAAATAGGTGATGGACACTTATGAAGGTTACGGGTAAGCATGGTGTCTCTTGACTTTAGTCTACGGACACTTACGAATGATCCCAATGCCATTTTGGCACACTCGTCCCATTCCGCAACCTACAAGATACCGAGTGGTGAGAAATGAGCCAATATGGAGCGAACTGAAAACAGTTCCAGGCGTCAGACGTCGGACATTGAACTCGCAAGTACGCATGAATGACATGGTATTTGATAATTTGTTGGGTGGATTGTGTGACAGAAAAGTGTGGTAGGGAACACTGTAAGGATGATGTGGATAATATTAAGGAACGAGGGAAGCATGAGCATGGCTAGTGATGACACAACGGTTAGTTCGCTGTTGAATCAGTACTGAAAACATGTAATCCGGTGAAAGTGGCTTGTGTGAATGTTCCAGGACAATTTCCAGTAGGCAAAATATTCGACACAAAACCATTTCATCCTTTTTACTCGACGCTTTTGTGGGAAGAATATTAGGAGCCGCTATAGAATCTAGAAGCCACTAAACGGTTACCTAACCCTAATGATCGTAAAGGGTTGATTGATCGTAAGGGGATCCAAGGGCTAAGGATGGAGTTCAGGGTAACCTACCCTAAGATTGGCGACATTTGGATGTGTTCAGTGCCAATATAATATCCCTAATAAACTGCATTCTTGTGCATAATAATGAAAATTAATGAACAGAAAAAATAATACAAGAGTCATCAGAAAGATGACATATCCCCCCGGCAGCGGTCTGTAAAGTAACCACTAGTAAATGTGCAATTCTGTATGTAATGAGTCAACAGTTGAATGTTCTTTAAGAAGCATACATCGTTTACCCACTGAATGGTTTTCGAATTCTGGCCCGGAAATGAACCCGTTCCCGTTTGGAGTCTAGATCCATCTTCTTTCCATAAAAATTGTAATAAATCAAAATTCTTAAAAAAAAATAACAAAAGGCACCACTTCAGTATGTGCCTGATAGCTTTGCCAAGTTTCGATCAAATACACTGAATGGTTTTCGAATTCTGCCCTGGAAACGAACCCCATCCCCAATTGGGTCTATGTCCAACTTCATTCCATAAAAATTTAAAAAAATAAAAATTAGAAAAATCCCAAAATATCAAAAGGCACCACTTCAGTATGTGCCTGATAGATGTGCCAAGTTTCAATCAAATACACTGAATGGTTTTCGAATTCTGCCCCGGAAAAGGAAATGATTACGGACGGACGGAAGGACAGACAGACGGACGAAAGGACAGACGGACTGACAGACTGATCGCTATATCCCCCTGCATTATATGCCGGGGGGATAATAAGTATATTAGCTCCCATTTGTAACCATTTAACCACTTGAATTACAGAAAAACTAAATATAATAAATAATAAAAAAAAAAAGGACTTTCGTAAACTTGCGCTGCAGGCTATATTTTGTAAACTAATATTCAAAACTCTCAACGCCGCTGGGCGTATTCAATGACATTGCGTGTAAGGATGATAGATCACTGGGAGGAGCTTGTGCACAATCCATGACCCCTGATGTCACAGGGCATTGTTTTGCCCATGTGACTTGCAACAAAATACTACAAATCATGTCACACTTTTGAAAAGTTTGTGTTACTGAATTCTAAAGTTAGGCCAATGTTACTTGACTGGCATGAATGAAACATGACCATGGCCATATCTCTCAAAGAATGTTTTATTTTGACTTTGCAAGCTACTTGTGAAATTGTGTTATTCCTTTGGACCGCAGGATACAATTATTAGGAGCCAGAAGTCTTCTTAAAGGGGCACTATGTTCCACAGACTTGAGTCAATTTCAGTCAAGTCGAGGTCTATACTTTGTAATTCGTGACTTGCGTTATTCTCAGATGTTGTCTCTTTGTATTAAGGGGAATGATCAGATTGATATTTGCATCATAAAATTTAAGTTCATAGTCAAAGAATGTCGGTTTAGAATTCATCAAACTTGGTAGGACATTGACTGCCTAATTGCCAGAGCCTGGTTTCACCTTTGAATATAATAACAACCCAAACACCACAACTTTAGGGCCTGACAAAATGGAACAGTATAAGGTGTCCTGTAAATGTCATATAAAGAAGGAAACTTACTGTATGGAGTATGAATTTGGTGTACATGAACATCTGTCGGGGAATTTGGAAAGTTTCTTAGTAATAAATTTCAAATCTTTGTACGCCAACTGATAGTCTTCACTTTGGTCCTGACTATTGATATCAGTTGTGCCACACAAAGGCAACCCGTCGCTGGTTTTCGTTATCATTGAAAACCCAATCATAACTAGAGGCTATTTGACTTTCACTGACATGCCAAGTAATGTCACCGACATTTATGGTATCTCGACCGGCGCCAGAGAATAATCTACATTTCGCTGTTTGGTCGTTTTCAATAACTTTTCACCTATCAACATCAAAGTGTAGTTAAAGTCAATTTGCGTTTCCCTCGATAATAACTACAAGCATATTTCAGTTCAATACGTTCGTGAGGAAACAATATACTTTCACCACGTTGCATATGACAAATAATAACAGGAAGAAGGTAAAAGAAACCTTCGGATGGAAGAGTTACTTCCTGTTACATATACGACATTCCTTTAACTAATGCGATAAGTTTCAAGGATGACAATATGAAGTTGATTGGGTTATTATTGAGATCAGATAAACTAAATTCATATTAGTGTAATGATATCATGGTTATATTTTGTGTTGGCTAGTTACAAATGATTGTTATTACGATTATAGTTTGTTGTAAACGTGTTTAATCATGTGGATGAGTTGAAAGCATAAATATGGACTGGCTCCTTGGCAACCGCGGAACTAAATCCTGCGATTAATACGCTGTTTTTATAAATTCATTTTGTATTTCGCGTTTTCTTTATTGGTATTTTGAATGCATATGTCATTAGTCAATGCCATAATATCCACTCGAAATTATATAGGTGATGGTTTTGAACGTAATGAGTGGTGGCCTATGTTTTGGTTCTCATTAATGTAGTTCCACTGTAAACAACATGGCTACCGGATGGCATCTCAATAACATTTAGCTTGAGTGTGCAGTTGTAATCTTGATCATGAATGGATAACACAATTTGACGACTGTCATATTTCTCTCAAGCATAATGCCTACCCTAGGTGCAGTTGTCAGAGCAGGCTCAAGGCCTGTCTCAGTTGAAATGAGTCCTAGAGATGAATCTGGGATGAGTCGGGATTTATTATTGAACACAGTGCGACTAGTAGAGCCAAGAAAGAAGATTGATATCCCAAACCATCTACTGGAGACGAGTAAGTGTTGATTGTTATAGGACATGTATCATATACATATGGTTATCATGTTGTAAAAGGTGTTCTGTTTTAAAATCTGGATCTGTTTAACCGTGCTGTCCCCACCATGAAAAGTGTCTATATTGATATATTTGACTTGGTCATTGGCATATCTTCAAATGGGAGGGTAAAAGCAATTCGGTAGTTATCTTCACATAATGTGATTTCGGACGTGGTGCACCTAGAGAATCTGAAAGTAAGTGAAAATACCTAGTCATGCCTATGCCGTTACGGAACTGAACATTCAAAAGGTGACAAACACTTACAAAGGTTACAGGTAGCCATGGTGTCTCGTGACTTTAGTCAACGGACACTTATGAGTGATCCTGATGTCATTTGGTACATGCATCCTATTCTGTAATCAACAAGATACTGAGCATTTGCTGAGTGGTGAGGAATGAGGCGATATGGTGCGACTGACAACAGCTCCAGGCGTCAGATGTTGAACTCGCGGGAACTCATGAATGACATGGTGTTTAAGTATTCTTCAGGCAATTTTTGTGACAAAAAATTGTGGTAGCTGTAAGGATAATATGGATCATTGTGAGGAACGAAGGAGGATCCATGGGCTAAGGATAGAGTTCAGGGTAACCTAACCTAACACCGGGTACATTTGGATGTGTTCAGTGCCAATATGATACACCTTAAAAGCTGCATTCCTGTAAATAATCATGAAAAATAATGAATCTAAAAAATAATATGTGTATATTACCTTGGGTAGTTCCCATTTTTGATCATTTTAGCCTCTTGAATTAAGAAAAAAAAATATCAGCTATATTGAGTAAACTTATATTCCAAAACTCCAAACATCGCTGGGCTTATTCTATGACATTACATGGAGAAATGACAGATTACTGAGAGGAGCTTATGCACACACTATGACTCCCGATGTCACAAGGCATTGTTTCGCCGGTGTTAATGGCAACAAAATACTAATAATTATGTCATAGGGTATTGTGAGGTGTTTGAAAAGTTTGTGGTACTGTATTCTAAAGGTAGGCCAATATTTATTTCTGTAAACACTCGGATGGTCAAATGATCATATCTTTTTCATTTTATAGTGATAATGCTATCAGGCACCATCTTGTTACAGTCACATGATTTTGAGCTCTTCCATTACAGTCAGGGTAACCATAGATGCACAACCGATGCATCTTTGGTGCATACGATTGTTCTGACACAAATTATCATCAGATCAAGTTTGATCAAGATGTGAATTGGTGTGAAAGTAGGTTTTGAGGTATGTTTTCATTACTTATTGAATATCTTACCAGCATACCTTGTGTAACATTATTTGCAACATATCTTAAGTGGCAAGTGGCGAACACTTTGATGTATTCAGTAGGATTTGAAGTGTCATTTAACTCATTTACTCTTTTCAACCACTGGCCAAGACGTCATGAGTCCCCAGACACCACAGGCCGGTAGACCAGCCATGCCATAACCACGTCAAGATAGTATATTTTTTTATGAAACTACATGTCATATCATTCTTTATTAAATCTATCACTTTTCACAATGTCTGAAATATATGTTTTTTCATTTCAATTTGTCATATTTTACCGTTAGATTTAATAATTATTAAAAATTTATTGAATTTTTTTCTTGGACACTTGAGTCGACAACGGATCCATATCAATCATGTCAAAAAGCAAAATGTAGACGTTTCAAGCAAGAGTTTGATATATTACATGAAATAATAATTAATATCAACAAAAATTTATCTAAAAGTTGTCAAGGGCCATAACTTTGTAAAAAAAATGTGTTTTTTTTAGGCATCATTTTTTAACTCAAGTTTTGATAAGTATCACTTACACAAGCATGCAAACTTTCGTTCATGTAACGTCAGTCATTTCTGAAAAAACATGTCCCCATTGCAGACGCCATGCACTAAGTTGAAAAGCATGGTGTTTGTAAAATCATTGTTTTAAAATAATAGCCAATAACCCCCGAGCTTACTCGGCTATGCTCACCTTATTCTGTGACAGAATGTGACCACACGGCGGGTGTAGGCTATTCACAAGACCAAACTTTTCCCTTGTTTGTAAACAAACACACTTCTTCTGAAATAAGAACAGACAGTCCTGATATTCGGTGCGTTTTACGTTTTGGTAAGCATAAATATATAGACATACTACAATAACTGCGACAGTGAGGTACATAACAATATAGCTTTACACATCAAAGTGACCGTATTGCTATCCTTTCATAGAGCTTCGATGACAGCACGTTTAGGATGAATACACAAATGAAAATAGTTTTTCATGCTTTAGGATTTGTTCTCAAAACCCAGAGGGGAATCACCCCCCCAAAAGCACTAGAATTGGTACTTTATGAGGAAAATGTGATTCCATTTATAACATTTGACCTCTTTCTAGAAAGGCACTGTGTATTCAAAAACAAACACATGAAAAACACATGAATGAACTGTAAGATGTGATGATGCGATAGAGGTACAAAGCTCAGACCACAAGGAACTCAAGTGTGGGAGAGTGATTGGCCTCTTACAACTGAGGCGTATCTATATTGTAATATAGGCTTTGATAAACACTAGCTTCAAATCTAAACAAACTGCCAATTAGTATGTTGCAACTCATCCATGACAAAAACACATGCGATTCTCTTCAGTTTACCACTTATGAAATAATATGTCTGAAGCCAGTTTAGTTGCACAGCGGTTTCATTGTCGGCTTTGCTGTGCAGAGTTCTATTGTTTTGGTTTGAGAATTGAATCAGCATTTGACGTCCTACTCTGAAATGATTTCATGCGTGATTTAAAAACACACAGAACCGTCGACATACTGTCCCTTTAAGCGAATGGTCACATATTGTTTTGGGTCTGGAAAAGGGGTGAGGCATGAAACCATGTGACGTGGGGATGTATATGAGCATAACTTGTTTCAGTTTCTTGCTGAATATCAATGAAATTCATAAACATCGAAAATCAGTTATCAATATTTTGATAATTACTCGAAAATAGAAGTTCCATTATGGCGTGCGGCAGCCTCATCAGTTACATGCATTGGGGACACATTTAAACACACATGTAGCATTTTTCATTAAATCAGGTGACTGAAAAGGACAAATTTTTATTACAATGGTTTATGGACAGGACTGTGTGACAAAACGCAAGAGTGAAAGAGTGCGCCAAAACGCACCCAAAGGAACATTTAATGGATATGAAAATATTGAGTTCCAATGCACAATGATCTTTTCGTCCCAATACAGGAATTTAACATATAACAGGAAGTAAACACATAACAGGAAGTTAACATATAAAAGTGGACTAATCCACAATTGGTGGATAAAAACTGTTAATAATAGAAAATAGTGTAATTGATTAAATGCGTTAAAAAGTTTGAACATGTTTCAATAGTATACTGTTTTGAATTAAGGGTGTTATCTTCACTCCAGCATGTATTGGGGGCAAGTCGCCCAAACCCCCTGTTAAAATTTAGCGAGACGGCTAAAAATGGCTGCTGAAAAACTTAGAAACTGTTACTAAGGAAGAAGATCTCACACACTCCTAACCAAAATAGTGTAGGTATCTGGTGTACCACAATCTAGCCTCAGCCACAATATGAAAAGTAGCTATATGTCACCATGAATTAAGGGCGGTCGGGTAGCCCAGTGGTTAAAGCGTTCGCTCGTCACGCCGAAGACCCGGGTTCGATTCCCGACATGGGTTCAATGTCTGAAGCCCATTTCTGGTGTCCCCCGCCGTGATATTGCTGGAATATTGCTAAAAGCGGCGTAAAACCATACTCACTCACTCACTCACCATGAATTAATTGAACAGGGGTCACATGATACGTATTAATGTCTTTAAACCTCTTGAAGTCGGGTTTTTTTTTCTGACCCACATTTTCCTAAGATCGGAAAAGTGAAGGTTGTGCGAGAATTGGCTATAAAATTACGCAGAGGTGGAGAATATTAATTTCCTATTAGATGGTGTAAAGTAAACTGCAAATATAAAACCGGTTTTAAAAAAATACACTTCTAAGTGTTGTCCAAGAATTCATTCTGCGTTGAAAAACAGTAAATTTCTCCTCTTTTTAACATACACCGATAAAAGTACTGTGCAACAATTCTTTTTATTTCGAAGCTTTACGGAAACTGTCAGCGAAACAAAGTACTGCCTTATATCTGAACGACATAACTATATATCAAATGGAGTTACATGCATATGTATAATGACATACATTCAATGCCAAAAATAGCATGCCGTAAATGATAAAAACTGATTTTTCTCTATGACGTCAAAAGGCGACAGAGAGGTTACATGCGTACAAAGAAAAGGGGCTATAACTCCGCTATACTTAGCACTAGTTGATTGTAACTCAGGTCAAATGGTGAGAATTAGCTGTGTGTAAGGACAATGTATTTTCGTGGTGTTTCGTTCACGAGGAACCAAACCATTCCAACACAAATATCCATATTGAAACTGTATACGTTTAGTTATAAAAAAACCCATAAGAAATCATGAAATCGTACTTCATAAAAAAGAGGTAATAGAGAAATGGATGGCCCTATCTAACCTATAACTTAGTCCTTAGATTCCAACATTCTCCTGATTGTGTAAGTGTAATTTCACTGATGTTGCACCATTATTCATGGAGTACTAGCCTTATCATCAAATGTAATGAAATACCATATAAATAACACCATTCCTTTTGATGTCATGGCTGGTTTTATGTCTTTGATAACATCGGAGAAAGACGACACTGGTATTTTGATTAATATATATCTCCCATAATTTTTGTTCATGGTATGGAAAATCTTGATGTGTTAAAAAGGAATTTGACGCTTTTTCGACACAACATAAAATTACTGCTTTCACCAAGTGAATAATGTCTTGAATATGTAAACAATTAGATAGTTTATAGTGTATCTTAATTGGACAAGACATGCACCTGTTTGGCATTAATTTACGTAATGAAATACCCAAAAGAATATGTCAAAACAACCAAAATTATATTCAATATTGGACATATATTTGTTCATTATTATGTTATTATTTCTCTTCATCTCGTCTCAGAATTACATGTGTGAAGCCCATTTCTGGTGTCCCCCGCCGTGATAATGCTGGAATGTTGCTAAAAATGGCGTAAAACCATACTCACTCACTCTCAGAATTACACAATAAAAGATGCAAAGAAGGCTCTATTGGTATACAATTATCAGGATAATTGTATGAGGTTGACCCAACGGGGTACTTGGCATGGATTTTATCTAATACATTTTACAATTTCTGGAGAAATTAAGTAAACAGTTTACTATCCTGTGATCACTATATTGAAAAAAGAATAAACCCATTGATTATATAATGCAAAACGAAAGGAATAATTCGTAAATTATTTGTGACTAACGCGCACCTGGCGAATCGTTAGATATCACTGTTCTGTGTATCAAACGACATTAAAAAAACAATTCCAAGACCAAGACAATTCTTTCTGAAAAGTATGCATATATTTTACCGAAAAAATATTATCCATTTTGTGAAAGTAATATTTTCAGTTTTAGTTATAAAATAAAATTAAGCGGCAATTCATGGACATTTCTAATATGAACTTATAATATTGACTATTGCACATCCAAAAAGAAATACGTATATGCTACAGTTACCTTTACACTTCATCTTGTAACACTTGTCCAAAGGAAAGAAATATCGTGTTCGGCACTAAAAACCTATCAATTGTTATGTGAGTGAGTGAGTGAGTGAGTTTGGTTTTACACCGCTTTTAGCAATATTCCAGCAATATCCAGAAATGGGCTTCACACATTGTACCCATGTCGGGATTCGAACCCGGGTCTTCGGCGTGACGAGCGAACGCTTTAACCACTAAGCTACCCGACCGCCCCAAATTGTTATGTAAACAATGTTCAAACAAAAAGAAGATTATCAAAGGTTCGTTCATACATGTTTTGGCCTATATTTACGTATGATATCATTTTGAACATTGACAAATGTCCAAAGTGAAATTAACTGTGTGAAAAAATGTATAAAAGATATGCAAAATCTACATCATAACTGAAACTGTAAACAACATGGTACAATGATCGTGTGCACTCTCATTCAAGGGCCGTCACCTCAAAGAAATTACCAAATATGTACAACAATGTTGACGTATGACATCACTACCCGTGACCCAGTTTTACAAAATGGCGTTTTCACTGTCAACAGTACGCAGGATTTTACGAGGGGACTTTCGTTGATTCAGGGATCGTATATACATAAATGTGACATCTAAGTAATCAGAAACATTCTGACAATCTATGTACTGTTATTTGTAGTTATAATTTTCATTGAAACAAACCGAACTAGTCAGAAATTTCGATAAATACCGTTGTCATTGTGCTTGATTTTGTGTCAGTCATGTGGTCATACAGGATGGTAACTTTGCAACAATTTGATATTTTCAACTGAAATTGTCAATGTATCTATTTTAATTTCCCTAATTCTCCCTACGATTCTGTTCCCATGCATATTCTGAAAATGTTGAGCCAATATATTGAACGAATAGACAAATGGATAGCTCAAAATAGGAGAAAATGCTACACTGTGTAAAATCTGTATTTAGCTTTGTTTACATTCTAAACAAGTGCAGTTTTTTGAGCACAGCGTTCATTTTCACACCTAACTTATTTTGCTTGATTTCATCCAGCCACTTCACATTGGTGACAAAGACCACTGGTCATTTGATTCTAAAATGTATGAGGAATTCAAGGATGTATGTATCGCAGCTAAGTTTGAAATATACGTGATGTTACAGGCGCCTCATAAACGGTGTACCTGAAACGTGATTTTATAAACACTATCCAATATGGCGGAAAGTTCACTTCGGCGTTCGTCTTTGCGTATTTTCCAAAACATTCTAAATGATTCTAGGGTTATTGGAGATGTTTTGGAATGATCATTGGTGTTTTCATAAAGGACAGATACCCGTGATCACTAATATGCTGTTTTTGAAATTGGAGTAAATATCCGAAATTTAGATTTCAAAACATGCTGTAAATAACGCGGTGAGTGTTGATTTAGTAATGTGTAAAAAATGGCAACATTTACGAAGTACCTAATTTTCAGAGGTCATTTTTAGTACTTTTGCTTGGCCTAAAATGCCAGTGGATGATATCACAGAACAGGGAATCTCCCACCTTATTCAAAACTGTGAATTGTATTAGTGTGCATGATGTATTTTGAATTTTATTCGACTTCAAAGTGAGGGCTGTAGAGGATGGACATATATGTCCCTGTGGCATCCAGGGGGTTAAAGGAATTTATATATTTTTAGACTTATAACCTCACACTATGTATTTCATCCTTCTTCTTCGATCCTGGCATGGAAACCATCCCCATTTCCAGCTTCCCAAAACGCCTCACCCAAACACATCCAGTAGTATAGGTAATGGTGATTCTGCAGCAACTCCACTGGAGCCGGATTTATATACATATACCGCTACTACAGGTGTCATTTTTTATGCCAAAATGATTATGCGATTCAACAATAGTCATGAGATTAAGTTAAATTGACTCTAGCTCACCACCACCTGGAGTCAATCAATGATACCATGATATAAATTTTTATAGGTAATAGGGGTTCTGCCGCAACTCCACTGGAGCTGGATTTATATACCGCTACTACAGGTGGCATTTTTTTATGCAAAAATGATTAATTAATAATGAATAAAATTTACTATAGCCCACAAGGATATTGGAAAGGTGTAGGAGCAATAAAAAAATTAGCCACCGCGGCTAAGGTATCTAAAGATGTAGCCAAGGATTGGTTAAAGAAACAAGCAATATGGTAAATATATTTACCGGCACCGCATTATATACTTAGGAAGAAGTTTGATATTTTTACAACGAATGAAGTTCATCAGGCTGACCTCTTGTTTCTTCCCCACGATAAGGTAAGACGCAAAACGTATAAATAAGCTTTAACAGTAGTGGATGTGGCTACATACTTTTTAACAACCTTAGCTTTTCTTATCTCTCCATTATCAGACTTCTTTATAGAATACATCTTAGGTCTTAATCTGACATACTCCGCTATAGGGGTCCCAGCACATTCATCCTTCATCTTACCTAACACCTTTTTATTTACTACGCTGTGCAGTGGATTATCTTTTGGGTAATCGCTCGTGTCGTACATATCTATTTTTTCTGCCATATCTTTATACATCCTCGGTTTGTATTTCCATCAACAAAGAATCTGTGTCGTTATATAACACCTCGCATCTATCGCCGTATTGCTTCTTAAGTTCGTTGTAATAAAAGTCATACATTAAGTGTTTTGACAAGTCGAGAATACTCATACCGACGTACATCGGTCTGTTGAATTTTATATTACTCTTCTGCATATGCAACGCAGCTAAGTCGTTATCGAATATGTTGCTTCTGTTTAAATCCGGACTAGCTATAAGTTTCCTGAGTCTTTCTTCCTCATTAGATCTAACTAATTTAACATCAACACGCTTCCTTAGATTCTCCATAGTTTTACCAAATACTGAGTTATTCATGAGCTTATATAGATTCTTTTCGAAATCGCTGGTAGCTATCTTTCTTAAATCTGTGTTCAGCCTTATATAGGGCTCCATCCAAGGGCTTTGATCAAACTTTAGAACTCTGTGTATTTTCTTTAGTTTCATACCTAACGATAGATATAACTAGAGATTTCTGTAGTGAACTATATATTTTGTCTTATCCATCAAATTTGGTACAAGTTTTTCTATGTTAGCTAACCTAGTATTACCCATCAAGGAGTGTTGATATTCCGACATCCAGTCTTTATTAACCATTAATCTTTCGGGAGCTAGCGGATAATTGTTATGGTCTTTATGTAACGAACTTGGATATTCCAAGTCAACTTCTAGTATGTACCCTTTATCGGAATCTGAGGGGATATTATTCGCATCGATATCATCGACCCACTCAAAACCACCCGTGGGTAAAGGTGGACTCATAGCCCATCCGTACAAATTGTTAGCGTCGAGATATAATATGTGCGTGTCGGGTTTACTCGGATCATATCCTTCCACTAATTTATTATTAGCCTTAGAATACCTTTTCGCTACCATCGATATACCACCTCTTAATCCTTTCTCAATAAACAAGTGCATATCGTTATCAGTGAGTAGTTTTAGTTCTACACCGGTCTTCCTCAACAATGCATCCAAAGATAGTCCAGGACTGGAATAGTACCATGCCGGGTCCAAGCCGTATTGTTTTAAACATGTCTTTCAAAATATCTCGAATATATCGGCGAGTAACAGTACATCGGTTTTTAAGTACAGATCGTGATAATCGCCTGAATTCTTACAACCTAATTTATCCCACACCGTCAGAGCGTGTTCATAATCGGCATCTGTTATTTTAGTTTCTGTTAAGTTACTATAGAATGATTCAAGGGGTGGTAATTTAGTTTCGTCGAATCTAGACTCAATCATCCATATTTTCGTAAGGATATACATCTTTTCTCAGCAACAAATGACGAGTTAACCTATCGGTATATTTTTTTGTTATCGCAAAGTCATCGGTATTGTTCGCATTAGCTAAATTGTCCAGGGAAGATAACAGAAACTGTACGGAGTCTATGAATCTAAGCCCATTACTTTGCTTTATTCTGGCTTTCCCATCCTTGTCCCTATAAGGTATAGTTTAAGTCAACGAGAACGATATGTATTTTTCCATATTATTTTGAATGCATGTTAAGCCACCGTCCGTCTTTGAGATAGCTTGCATGATGAGATGAGAATCGTATCCTCTAAGGTTATGAAACACAACTGGGATGGGTATTGTTTTGAGAATTCATTTTTAGTTTCAAGTTACACTTGTTATGTGCGGCTCCCCGATAATTACCTGTGACGTGGCAATGATCTCTTACGGAATCTCCATCCAGGGGTTTATTACAAACATGACAACTCGTTGACTTCTTATAGGCCCTCCAATTATCCCTCGTCATACACATGGGTTTCTTACACGATAAGTTTTCCCTGATTATTCTATCTTCGTTTTGTAGATATTCTAGGAAATTTCCCGCTGCATCGGGACCTCTGTAAATCACGGGGGGGGTTGTTTTCCCATCATACCTTACAACTATATATCCAAACCCACAAGGAATATGTTCTTGAGTTTTGTACGTAAAACTACTACCTTGATTATTATCTTGATTATTTTCTATGGGTTTGATAAGCGCTTCGAAGTTGGTGTAAATTACCTACGGTACTGGCATTTGATTACAATAATGTTCAAATTTTAATATATTTTTTCCCTCTTTAGGCATATCGATCCTGATAGCAGTCTGTCAAACACCTCTACAGTCTTCTTGATGCGCTTCTAACAGATCTTGTCTGCTGTACCCATTTAGGCATCTTTCGCAGAAATATTTCTTTCCTGCATGTTTTGTTTGATCGCATAATAGTCTGCTTAAACTCTTTATCTATGTATAATGATATTTACCATCTTTTTCGATCAGAAATGAATTGATTCTGGGGATATGTTCCGGAGCGGAGCTTATCCTGTGTACAACAATTCCTTTAGAATAATGTCCGAAAACATTTATATCTAAATTATTTTGCTTTTCCACCTTATCAATTTGTGATATTGGTGTAGGTTTGTCTATACCATCGAAGTTGAGTCTATCGTTTTGAGGATAGCTAGAAGGTCTATTTGCAATTTTAGAATCTACGGGGAACAATGCAGATCTTATCATCATTCTTAAACAGTCATCGGATTTATTTTTTACATTAATTATGGCTTTTTTCTTTTTATAATACGGGGGTAAATCTATATAAGATCCACCTTTGAAGGGCATATAATTTGCTGTATCTAAATATAAACTATTGATTTTATCCACGCCCCAACCAGAACCTCTATTAGTTCTAAAGTGTCCTGTATCCTCTGAATTGATGTATCTAATGATGAGCTTATAGTATCGGATTTGGTTATAACTTCTTGATTGCTTCAGAAATATGGTTTGGTATATTCGGTGCTATTGTCTGCGCTACTTTTACTCAATGACATTTTAATCGTCAGCTGGTATTTTATACTATGTAAATCATCTAACTCCTCGTTAATTTTACTCGATATGATAGGCTCAACATCATTAATATCCATGTTGGAATTGATATCCATCTTCCAACCTCTTAGATATTTACCAAGGCCGGCGGATTTGGGTACAAATATTAATTCTTGTTGTTTTTTATCAACATCGTCTTGTTGTTGATAATCATTATCTAGTAAAGCAATCAATCCAGCTTTTCTCATTCGAGAATAACCTCTCAGCCCACTGTTTTTTGCTTGAGCTTTGAGTATTCTAACAGTCTGGGGTTTGTTGTATTCCAAACAGAGTAAATCTATCAATTCAGCTTTTCTCATTCGAGAATATCCATGTAGACCACATTGTTTTGCCATAGCCTTCAACTCTCTGACAAAAAACATTGTGACCATGGTATATACAAAATGATTTATTTGTTTAAATGGTTATTTTTCATATATGAATACGTATTCTCCCCAACCTATTCCTCTCATTGATGTAATCTCTCTTCCTAGAGTAAATAATCTGCTTCCTGACCTTATCAGCACCGTGACTCTTACATAAACTGTAACTACATTTGACAAACATAATTTTTAAACCCCTTTCATATGTTATAAGCGTGGGCGCCACAGTAAATACCAACGGATGGCTTCTAATATTGAATAGATTTCCCCATGAGTGTATATTTACGCAGATTCATGATTATACACATATCGTATCATTTGTATAAAACGTAAATCTCCACATCTCCACTGGTTATTTATTGATTAGCTGTCACTCTGACTAGGTCATGGTTTATGCGTAGTTATTGTGTAGCTATAAATACCCACAGCAGTCAACGCTATTTATAGATTAGCAGTCATGGTGATTTATTGGTTAGCTGTCACTCTAGGTCATGGTTTATGCGTAGTTATTGTATAGCTGAAAATTGCAACAACTGATAACCCAATTATCACGAATATGACCTTGCGTTTTTTTTGTTCCTCTGACGGTGTATAAAACTGACTCATTGTTGGTGTCGGTATTGGGTCAATTTCTTTCCCATAAACGAGGAAGTATTCATGTATGGCAGATTCGACATCCTTAAACGTTTGAATTGAATGTCCCTCCCTACGCAGTTCTTCATGAATAAAATCTAATCTCTCCATTCTCTGCTGCGCCCATTGTGACTGAGCTTTTTCAAGTTGTTCTAATGCTTTATTGTCTTTTCTGCTCCGAACCTCTCATACTAGAAAATAAAAAATAACTCCCCGAAAAAGCTAGAGCATTAACAATAGCTGCACCGACCATCATCGCAATTGATGCCATGTTCAATAATATAAAATATTCAAATGTTTAATTACTTCATTATGTCTTCCGGGATAAGCCCTTGTTTGATGAGCATATCCTTTGTAGCCATAGCCAATCCTATATGAAGAACGGCCATACTGATATCATAACCATTAAAATCTAGCTATGGAGGTGTGGCTTTAGTAATCATTTTAGCCATACGGACATAGCCAATGGCCAAGCCGGTGACCACCGCTGAATGATACGTTGCGTTTACCAACATTTTACCGTCTGTAACTGGAGTAGTCATGCTTCTTATAGCATTATATGAGGGCTAACCTCTAATTGTACTTGTTGTTGTGACATCAGGGATGAAATTTTCTCTTCTTAGGTCTTATAAAACAACCATACAGCCGCTATAGCAACAACTCCTACTAGTGCCCATGTTTTAATCGGATCAATATTTGAATTATTCATTAGTTTCGCTTTGCAAGCGAGTCCTCCCATCCTGCCTGCAGAGATGTTTTGGGTTTTTTTCCTAGTAACTCCGGGTTGTTTTTGTGGTGTTTTCTCTTTCTCGAGAGATTCCATAAATACATGCAATGTTCTGCTGGGATAGGTAGAAACGTACTAGCTACGACTGTGTATAGTTGTAATATAGCCGACCCTATCGTTTTAGTCATGGTAGCTCCCAGTCTAGACTCGAAACGCGTTTACAGTTTTTTAATTTCTTTGTCGGTCATGTTATCAATGTTTTCGATGGTACAATTTTCCCCCAAATATTGGGAACATTTTCCACCGGCTACCAAAGCCGCGGGTCTTTCTCTATGTTTATCTAAAGATTTATCTGTCATAGGTTCTTCTGCATGTTGATCAGATTCTTTGAGCATTTGTTCGATGAGTTCGTCGCATTCCATAATGTAATACCTAAGGAGATATTTAAGTCTAACATAATATGATATGGCATATCCAATACATCCCATAATAATGAACTGTTGCGAAAGAATGAGGATTTCAAACCACATTATGTCATATTAACTGTTAATGTTCAATTTATCGTATTTTAACTATAATTTTGCTATATTTGCTATAATTTTGCCACATTTTGGCCACATTTTGCTACATTTTGCTACATTTTTGCCACATTTTGCTAAGCAATTGCATAAGCAGCTGGTTGATCGGTTTTTAATCCGAGTTTACAGTGCTTCGTTGCCGCTAACAGTTTTCTGACTTTATCTCATTCGAGCTTAGTATAAATAACATCATTTTCGCGTAAACATTCCTCGAATGAATCTCGGTCTTTGCAATGAAACAGGGCTATCCATTTGGTCTGCTCTTTGAGATCTTTCAGGACAGAGTTGTATTTTTGAGTAAGTACCCAACGCTATGTTGAGTATGCTGTCCAGAGAATGCTAAATACGAAAGCATATCTTTCTTTTTTGTGAGTTCTTTACTCGCGCTGCAGTCGTCTATTACGAAAAGGGTTGATTCTCCTTTGTATTTTTCGTGACATACTCGTAAACAGTATTGTAAACGATCGCCCGGATAGGTATGTTTTATTAACGCTTATAGTCGGGCACAGAATAATAATATGATCGAAAACGTCCCGATAATGAGTTTGTAAAATATCTAGAATAAAAGCTGTTTTTCAACAACCCGTTTGCCCGCATATGATAGCGCAGTGTGGTTCTTTAGGTAACAGATTACTAATAAATTGCTTGCACGAATCGTCCATTCTGTATATTAAGTTGCGCATCCATAATCACGTACAAATATATGTTTAATTTACCAGCTGATTCCTGGAGCTTCGTTATCTGTATAGTGACACCCTCACTAGCATTTTCTATTCTCCTCCCACTGCCGTGTAGTTATCGTCATCGTCCGTTGTTCGCATTTCAAGCCATAGCGCATACTTCGTGGTGAGGTATTCACCCATCGATACAACCCGAGGGACAGATCTTTCACGACCGCGTTAACTTCTGGGCTTCGTTTTATAGAAGGGAGTTTTTTAATCTCATCCCATTGTTGATACGCTAGCATTCCTTGACTATATAGTTGATTAGGAACGTCCTCGATAGTCAATTCTACTTTTGTAATCTTGGGATTGCAGAACTTCTCGGTATTTCTTTAAAATGCATCGGAGGGGTTCTCGAACAACATTAAAATACCCTTCAACGATCTCGTTGGCACTTAGATTGATATTCCACGTCGTATCTTTTTTGTTCCTGGTGATCTTTCGATGTTGCAGCACGCGATCGTACAAAATGGCTAAACTTCCTGTATACTGGTTACGAATTTGTCTGGCTAATTCGGGATCTGTTATCATATCATACTCCAGCGAGATATTGTCAATGGAATAGCTAGCATCTTCAGCAGCTCTGATTACTATGCTGTAGTCATTAAAAGTGAGTTTGTATTCTAACCTATCGCCTAAGGATGCTTGATAAAAGGGCATGTGGGAATCTAGTAATTCAAAGTCTAGGGGAATATAGAATTGGTTACCTAATACGTTGGCAACTGCCTGATCTTTTACGACGGTACCATCACCACTAGAAGCATCTACACGCAGTCTCAATGTGTTCCGATTACAAATACCTTGGTACTGTAAGTTTTCCCGCTCTTTATCCGTTCTCCAGAGATCCATGTAACAATAGTATATATCGCTATCGTTGATACTCAAAACCTCATTACCGCTAATTTTAATCGCGATTTTCTTAACAATAGCACGGCCTATGTTCTGAACGGGCTCCCTGTTAACGTCGGTAGAAGTCAAAATAATCGTAAATGCTAGTCAGACAGTTCCCGGAACTAACAATATCGTGTGACCGAGATTAGGAAAGCGAACCAGAAGCGTTCGATTCTGATCGATGGTACTCGGGTTATTAGTTATAGTTACTGGCTGACGAATTGCTATGACCCCTAATGGATCTCAAAGTCTACGTTGTGGGTTTAACTTGCGTCCGTATTGCGAAGACATTGTTATATTGAAATTATATAACCATATGTTTAATATAAAAAATGGATGAGTTTAATCTAGATAACATAACTGATACTAGTACAATCGAAGAGGGTACTGATGAAACCAGTTTTAAGAATCTTAATGATGAACTTTTACAATCAACCGTTAATGATTATTACGATACCTTTAAAGATGTTAGTCCTATTGGTCGTGACTATTCAAAGTTTGAATCAGATAGTAAAGGAATATTGCGACTGCGTGGCGCTCCAGATATTGATCTTATGAATTCTCATACTCGTAAGCCCCTAGCCTTGCCTACGATAGCCGCTTAACACGGTATCAGCACTGTTCGTGATGAATTAGGTTTTGTAGACTACTCACGAGGAGCAAAACTTTCCGTGAAGACTACTAAGGTTCTTAGGCCTGTGCGTACTGAACTCGGTAACACAGATAATTTGGAAGAAAGCTCGAAAGGTGGCCTCGGACGGACTCGGAGAAATCTTGGATACCTACTACGATAATTCTACAGTCTTGGAGTTCAGTATTATGGAATTACGAGGTCTTGACAAGGCAATGCAAACAAGGCGGGGAGAACTCATCAATGATATAGCCAAGATATCCGACATCGACAAGCATATAGCTTATGAAAAGACAAAACTTGAACAGGCGGGTGATGAATTCAGTAGACCTTGCGTTGCAGAAAGATTGCGTAACTTAGAAGACGAAAGATCGGCCCGCCTCGAAGCTGCTTACGGTAAAAGAAAGGCACTTTGTTCACAAATCAGTCGAATTCGAGAAATTATCGATCAAGTCCTCAACGATGACACTACACTGGCCGATAAAATTAAAACATTGTTCAGAGAACAGGGAATAAACATTGCTAGTATTTTAACCGCATTGGGATTTATTATATCGACTTTGACTCTCGCGTTAACCGGTGGCACAGGCGGTACAGGTGGTAGTGGCGGATCACCCCCTACTGATAGGGATGGTATTAAAGAGTGGATAAAAAAGCATTTAAAAGCATTAGGTTCAGCACTGGGAAAGCTCGCTGAGAAAGCCGCGTCCGCACTTCCCGGTATAATAGGGAGTATTGTTTCCTGGCTCTTGAATTTTTTAGCTAAGACCACCACTTGGCTTAGTCAAAACTTGTGGGCACTGGTCGTAGCAATTGCAGGGCTGTTGTACGTATCCGCTAAAGACCCTTTAACCAAATCAGTTCGCTAAGAACTATTTAACCAAATCATGAGTAAACCAGCCGCGACTCCACTTTTTTCATCGATATGTTGTTGATTTTTAGACGCAATATGCGGTGGTACTTGTGGTTGTGCGTTAGTAGATGGTTGAGCGATAGTAGATATTTGTGACTTGACTATTCCCGTTTCGCCTGTGTTTGTTTGCGTTATTAATTCGGTATTAATATCTGAATTTATACCTGGTTTTTGTTGATCGGTAGCAATAACAATTTTATCATTATAGCCTATCACTTGACCAATCTTAAGTTCCATATTACTCGGAGACATGTATAGTCCCGGCGCATAAACGTAGTCCACTTTGGATTGAGCGTACTGTAATACATCCTGATAACGCTTTATAGACAATGGTATGTCAACTAGTGAATTAATGGCGTCCTCCACGTTTGCGACAAACTGTTTCTGCGCATCGAACGCAGTCCAAGAACCAATAATGGATGTTCGTGTTTGCGATTGTGCACCGAGAATTGCCCATACATAAGTTCTTATTGATTCATTAACTCTTACAACTCCTGGGTTAGTAAAATTATTTTCCGTTTTATCATTAAGAAATTCATTCCAAGCGTTTGCGGTATCATTCATTTGTATAAATTTTGTAACAATATAAGCCAAACCAACCTTAAAACTCATAAGAGAACCTCTCCAATCGTTACTCGAAAGTTCCCAGCCATGATTAAGATTATGCAATCTTACAAAAAGATTGTTTTTCTGTAACAACTTAAATGGATCGAATGGTTGATGAGTTTTTTTAACTAAATCATCGCTGACTTCTTTAACAGTTTTTTGTCCGCTGTACGGAACACCTAGACCATGGTTAATTCCTTTAATACGCCAATCTTTACTCTTAGAAATATTAAATTCCTGACAAATACGCTCATACGCGAACCTATTGTACGGATTATTTGTGGAATTCCATGCTCAATCCAGTACTAATTTCTTTAAGTATACGTCTAATCTGATAGTACACGTGAAATGTTGCAACAGACTTATTCAGTTCAAATCCTGGACCATAAAGAGATACACCACATTCCGTTGTGGCACACCATATGGCAAAGTTTAATTGATTCTGCCAAAATTGCATCGGATTGTGAAACCAATCGTGCACCATTTAATCAATAGTTGCTGTGACCCTGTACTTTTCAAAGATATCAGGGAATTTAACGAAAAAATCAAAACCAGAGGCAGTTACTATAATTGATTGATTAGTAATGTATCTCGATATTTAATATGTATGTCACACTCCCGGGAATTACAAATGGTCAGTCTATTCAACTGCTTCATACTATCGATAACTCGGATGGTCAACTCGAAGTCGCTCTATGCGATGTAACGTAGTACCCGAGGTGGATCAATATAAATGATGCAAGAGGTAATAATAAGACAGTAATAAATAGTAAAAAACACATTATACCTGATGGGTATTACAGCGTATGCTCACTCAATGATGAATTTTTTAAGCCCAATGGAATTAGTCTCACACAAAATGAGTCGAATGGGATGCTGATTTTAAAAGCTGGAGAAAAGGATGTAAAGCAATTACACTTGGATTTGCAGATGGAGATATAACAGTACTCAAGACAACATTTGATGGATATACATTACCCGATTTAGTTCATCCATCTTGATCAGATCAGTATGACGGTAAATATTCAAATAGAAAGTCCTTCAACTCTGCTCAGATCTATAACAGTCAAAGATGAAAAATATAATAGCGGTAGAACGGAATCTTTCTCAACATTACAATATAAAAAATTAAAGCGGGGTATTATTTCAGACCTCAAAATTTCTGTATTAGATGTAAAACACCAACCTGTAGATATAGGATACTTAAGTGTAACACTCCATATTATAAAAAATGGTTGATTCCATACTTAAGTTATGATATAGTATCATTGTATATTTAATATGTATGTTACACTCCCGGGAATAACAAATGGTCAGTCTATTCAACTGCTTCATACTATCGATAACTCAGCTGGTCAACTCGAAGTCGCCCTATGCGATGTAACGTATTACCTGCGGTGGACCAATATAAATGCTGCAAGAGGTAAAAATAAGATATTGATATTAGATGAAAAGGGTTTTTTATTATCAGAAAAATTTTTATATCTGATGCATCCGAGTTATGCTCACTCAATGATAAAAATTTTAAGCCCCATGGAGTTAGTCTCACACAAAATGATTCGAATGGAATGCTGAAATTAGACACTGGAAAAAAGCAACTAAAGCTTTACGAGAACTTAGCAATTACACTTGGATGGAGTGGAGATACGATATTAGCCGGTGTAACAGCACAGGGGTTAAATTACCCGATTTAGTTCCCTATAAAGAGTTGTGCATCCATCTTGATCAAATCAGTACGACGAATAATATTCAACTTGAAAGTCCTTCAACTCTGCTCAGATCTATTCCAGTGAAAGATGAAAAATATAATAGCGGTAGAACAGAATCTTTCTCAACATTACAATATAAAAAATTAAAGCGGGGTATTATTTCAGACCACAAAATTTCTGTATTAGATGTAAAACACCAACCTGTACATAAAGGATACTTAAGTGTAACACTCCATATTATAAATAATGGTTGATTCCATATTTAAGTTATGATATAGTATCATTGTATATTTAATATGTATGTTACACTCCCGGGAGTAACAAATGGTCAGTCTATTCAACTGCTTCATACTATCGATAATTCGGATGGTCAACTTGAAGTCGCTCTATGTGATGTAACGTATTACCAGCGGTGGACCAATATAAATGATGCAAGGGGTGATAATGAGATATGGATATTTGAAGATAGTGGTATTGGCAAACTCATTATTATACCTGAAAGTCCTTCAACTCTGCTCAGATCTATTCCAGTCAAAGATGAAAAATACAATAGCGGTAGAATGGACTCTTTCTCAACATTACAATATAAAAAATTAAAGCGGGGTATTATTTCAGACCTCAAAATTTCTGTATTAGATGTAAAACACCAATCTGTACATATAGGATACTTAAGCGTCACACTCCATATTATAAATAATGGTTGATTCATCAGGCCCTGGAATGCTCAGACAATGTAATACAATTGCGCTTTCCGATCTCGGAGACACAGAAGGATTCGGTAGCCCCGGTACCGATGGTAAGTTATATGCTTTACACTTACAAGATAATGTATACAAGCGGGTAATCTAGAAGATTTAAGTGATGTCGACGGTAGTAGACTCCTTAAAAACACTTCGTACAATATTACTCACAACGATGATAAAAAATGGACTATGGTCGAAGCAAACATCGAGTGGCTACTGAATATCGTCATTACCCCACCGTATGTGATGACGGGTAAGGGACATAATTTAACTAAGATAATAAATAGTGGCATCGTACTCGCGGCTTATATCCCATCAAAACGAAAAAGTGTGTTAGGCCCTCCCCTGCCAGAAGACCTAGGTCATATATGTTATTTAGTCGTCCGGCAGTCCAAAATGTTAGATTATATTTGGTTACTGAATTCAATGATATTAAAGTTAACTTGAGTGCAATACCTAATATTTCTACGCTTATTATTGAAGTTTTGTACGGAGATGCATCGGAAAATGCCTTTGAAATATTACCAGGTCTATCGATTAAATGGCTCAAGAATAACGAGTGTCGACGTTGCAGTATTATTCATATTGGAGCATCACCCGTTGCAACCCTCGAGGGGGTCCTAATTATTAAAAGTGACAGCATTTCTCTTACTAGGATATTCTTGCCGTATGATATTCATTTGATAAGGTTGATGTATACTCTCAAAACATTTAAGCAAGATCAATTAAAGACTATTATATGACCGTAATATACACTATGAGTTTATATCCAGCGCTCGATGAGGCATTTGAAAAGATGGATACTGTTGATGGATTTCGATTACATCAAATAAGCGACATAAAACATCGAATAGAGAAGGAGAGGGAGTTGAGACTTGGATTGTATAAAAAGTATCGCAGAGCCGTGAATGCTCTCGACGGAGTTGACACCTCGCTTGTGACGGCTGGCATGGGACTCGGTGTAGCAGGTGTTGGTTTATTATCAACTATAATCACCGTGCCTATCGTACTTGGCATGGAAATAGCCGCCGGAGTCTCGGGACTGGCAGGAATAATGAGAAAATTCATTTCTTGTAGGTTGCAAAAGAAAGCATTAAAACACGATACTATTCGGATACTGGCCGAAGCAAAGTTGCACAGCATTGAGGATCATATTTCAACAGCAATGGCTGATTGTAAGATATCCGAGGAGGAGTTTCGTTTAGTGTTGTCAGAACTCACCAAATACAGCGTAATGAAGCAGGAGATTCGATCAAAATCTCGTAAGACCAGTGGTATTAGCGAAGACGAGAAAAAAAAAGTTCATAGAACAGGGGAGGCAACAAGCGTGTCAATTATTCCGTGCCAAAACCAAAGAACTGGTTGGAGATTAAAAATAGATTGCTTACTATCATTAGATCGTACCACATAAAAAATCATAAATTCATTTAAACGAATGCTTACGTAAGTATATAATAATGGAGAATTACAAACCAACAAAGGAAGAACTCGAAAAAGCTATTGAAATGTTTATGCTCAGGGACAAAATTATCAAATGGAGAGAATTACCACAAGGTATATATTGTATTTGTGATGTCAAACCAACCAAATACGGTCATCAATTGTTTCTTTCCAATTACCAAGAAGAGTATATAGTCTGGTCTCCTAGTAAAATGAACGAAGAACTTAGTAAAAATGTTGAGTATCACTTCGTTAAAAATAATGGTATACGTATTAGTAAAAATAATAGAGAATATTTTCATTACAATTTAGTTTAGTCTCATCATCGTTTTTGTACTAATGGTATCATTGATTGACTCCAGGTGGTGGTGAGCTAGAGTCAATTTAACTTAATCTCATGACTATCCTTGAATCGCATAATCATTTTGGCATAAAAAATGACACCTGTAGTAGCGGTATATGTATATAAATCCGGTTCCAGTGGAGTTGCGGCAGAATCACCATTACCTTTAAAAATTTATATCATGGAAGCATTGATTGACTCTAGGTGGTGGTGAGCTAGAGTCAATTTAACTGAATCTCATGACTATCGTTGAATCGCATAATCATTTTGGCATAAAAAACGACACCTGTAGTAGCGGTATATGTATATAAATCTGGCTCCAGTGGAGTTTCGGCAGAATCACCATTACCTATACTACTCATCCCAGCCGTAACCATGAATTGTATGCAGCCTGATCATGTAATGTCGCCAGCTTACTAATTCTCTTTCTTATCGCTCTTGTGTGGAGACATATTATATTTTGTTTATCCCAGATCTAATAGGATATTTCTTGTGCGACCTACAACTTGAAGACTTCTGCATAGATTCTTTGCAAACTTGGTGAAAACTTACTCTACCAATAGAAGAGGTGCAGCGCGAAGTTTGATTTCAGTATTTCGATTTTCTGAAGAAAACAGGTATTTTTCATTTTTTGAAATTTTTACTTAAACTTGTGGGATCAATAACTTAAAAACTACTGCATAGATTCTGTTCAAATTTAGAGATCAGTTTCCATACTATTAGAAGAGGTGGATTCCTAAGTTTGATTTTGATGTGTGTATTTTCTGAAAAAATATGATTTTTGTCGTTTTCTTTAACTTAGAAATGTGCAACCTGTAACTTGAGAACTACTGTATGGATTTTTTCAAATTTAAGAAACACTTTCTTTACTAATAGGAGAGGAAGTTTGCGCGAAGTTTGATTTTTGTGTGTGTATTTCCTGAAATAATATGATTTTGTTCATGTTTTGAACTTGAACATGATTTGATGACAGACGAGAGATAGTGACAAGCTTTCCACATCTATCTCAGAGGAACAATGGCCATCATCTGCTAAGAAGCCAAAGAGGACTTCAATGAAGGCGGCAAGATCAGGAGGCGTGTTCAGGAGGGCGGGCGCTCGCGATATTATGCGAGCGAGCGCTGTTGAACACGGCTTATCGCGCGAGCGCTCACATGTACTCGCGATCGAGCCCGAGAGGTAGTTCACCTGTAATCCAAGATGGCGTCGCACATTGTACAAATGTTTGCCTTTGGCGAGAATGGTACCGATGTCAATAGAATATTCTTTTAGACTAGATCTACCATCAAAAAGTTATTTTTGTATTTTCAATATCTTGACCCGTGATGATCAGGGAAGACAATAGGTCTTCCGCAACCCATATGTTTGCTGTAAGGATCGAGTAATATGATTCGCTGACTTGGGTGATGCATGTCGTCGTATCCCCATTGCACAGACCGATGCTCATGTCGATTGCTGGATTGTCTGGTCCAGCACAGGGATCACAAACATCAAAGTATGAACCCATCAAACTTGTGATGAAATTAAATGTGTGAATCTATGACACTTGTGAACAGGGCTGTTTTGATTCCCGGTGACGCCATTTTGGATGTTGTGCCGCGAGAGCGAGCACGCGCCTCCCGTTCAGAAAGGCGTGATATTGCCTCACTGTAGTCTTGCGTGGTCGCTCGCCCTCCTGAATACGCCTAGGCTCTTGTACATCCAATGTGCCTTCACTTGCATTAGATGAAGGATCAGATGATCGGACAAAGATTTATGTGGACCCAGAGACACGTTCTGGTGAATCTGCAGAGACTCATCATTCATAATTGAACTGAGACGATCAATGAAACAGGGATAGAAATTAACCTGGAAAGCCTACTAGCCCATATAGTGAAAACAAAAAGCATCCACAAAATGTTCCAAATTCTACCAGCCCGTAGAACACCTTTAACATTAGTGAAGTTGGGATGGGCTGGAGTTCTAATTTCTATCCTTGACAGTGTTACAGTACTCAAGATAGAGATATGGAAAGATTTATCAGAGGACCGGACAATATTCGACAAACCCCTAACCAAACATCAGACGAGAGGATCAGAGAAGGTTTGACAGCCACGATTGTTTTCGCCGACAGACATTCAAACTTTGGTACTGGCCATGTCTACCACTCTTGGGGGAAAGACTTTGCATCGAGATAGGATACTCTCTCAACAAGTTGAATCTATCAGTTCATTATTCCAGTCAGCATTCGATCGGCGGCGGCCCCAATCCTCTTCCTTCCACAATTAGGCGGGAATCGGAAGTTATCACAAACACATCATTCTGACAGCTGCCTTATCTCTATGATCAGGGAGACTGCTATGATTGGTAGTCCTACGAAATAATAAGCCAATCACTTCCATCCATGGTGTCTTATCGAGAAAGTGACTTGCGACACTAACTTCACTGGGTTGCTGGGGTCATCGAGTATGCATAAACTCCTTTTACTGATCTCTCATCACTACTCGCAATATCATTGAATAAGCCTAGCAATGCAATGATGAGAGTATTCAATATTTCCATTTTCTGAATGAACATTAAATTCCAAAGGCTAATTCCCCTGTAGCCATGACATCTACATGCCTTGAATGACTTAATTACCATTATAAAAGATGCTAAACCCAATTGTTAATCCCCATTGTACTGTACATCGACTGTCTGCCATTCTGAACGAGATGTGCAACTATGTCACTGATTAATTACTGTTGTCTATATTTTTTACTTAATCCATGTCAGGTGACCTTGGCTATATAAGCCTTGGTCCATAGTTGAAACCTTCTCAGCCCTGCATAACCAACAATCTAAAAACAACAAAAAAATCCTAATTCTCACTGACTCCCTTAGTGGACTACAAGCCCTCCAAAACAAAAATACCAAAAAACGACCTAAATTAATAAACCAAATACTTAAAAGCTCCAACGACCTAACAAAAGCAGGCAAACAAATAACCTTCTTGTGGATCCCCGCCCACGTAGGAATTTACGGCAATGAAATTGCCGATAAAGCAGCTAAATAATCTCTCAAAATACCAGAAATAAGCCTAAACCTACCCATCTCAAAATCAGAAATTAAAAGTGTAAACAAACAAAAAATAACCAAAAAATGGCATAATCAATATCAAAACTCAAATAGCCAAATCAAAAAAGTGCTCAGAAAACCACTAGCCAAACCTAAAATCCTACACCCCTCTAAAAAAATTGACAGATTAATTACAAAACTCCAAACAGGACACACCAACCTAAATAACCACCTAAAACAACTTAAAAGACACACCACAGGCAACTGCCCCCACTGCAAACAACCCGAAACCACAGAACACGCACTCATTCACTGCACCCTCTATCAAACACACAGAACCACACTACAAACCGCCCTCAATCTAAATAAGGTTCCTACTCTAGATGAAATACTAAACCCTCAAAATAAACTAGAAAACTTCAAGGCCCTAGGCGTATTCCTAATCAAAACAGACCTAATTAAGCGCATCTAAAAATTAATTAATCTACCAATCCAAAATCCAATAAACATACAAACACCCACCTCACCCGGCTCCCTTAGTTCCCTCCTCCACCCACCTCGGCATTTATTCCAAATTTAAAAATTTCAAAAAATCAATATAAGCAACCCCTAAAAGCCCCCTCTTGGGTTGCACACACCACTTTCACCCTTCTCGGAATACACTAAATGGTCCGACCAGGCCCGTGTGCGAAATACGCTGTAGTCGGAAAGCGCACGTTAAATCTTTTATATCAGTCAGTCAGTCAGTTGAAACCTTGGCACCTATTCCAAATCTCAAAAATTTAAAATTACAATATAAGCAACCCTTAAAACCCTCATCCTGGGTTCCACCCTCCTTTTATTTTCCCTTTTCGAAACTACCCTAAATGGTCACAGCAAAGGTGACAAAACAAGTGCTGCGCTGGGCAGAGTAAACTGGCTTCAGTCATATTTTCTTATTTGAGGCAAATAGAAGAGAAACGTATTTTTTTTTTATCGATGAGTTACAAAATACTAATTGCCAGCTTGATTTAATTAGAAGCTAGTGTTGATCAAAGCCTACATTACAATATAGATATGCCTCAGTTGTATGAAGCCAATCACTTTTCTACTCAGAGGTCCTTGTGGGCAGCCTAGTACCTATGTCACATGTCAGATCTTACACAGTACACAAGTGTTTTTCATCTGTTTCACTTTGGATGAGTCTACACATAAAGATAAACATATTTCATGAAATGCTTAACTTCCTTTGAGAAAACATCCTAAAATGTGAAAACCTATTTCCTTTTGCGTATGTATCATCCATGTGCTGTTTTCGAAGCCCTACAGAGAGGTTGAGCGATATGGTTGGTCATTTTGATGTATATAGCTATATTGTCAAGCACATCACTGTTGCAGATGTTAGGGCTGTGACGAGTCCAAATTTACTACGAGGTGTATGCTGCCAAAATCTACCCCCCCTTTCCCAGAATCTATCCCGGTGTAGATAATGATAACCTGTTATTGAATACAACAATTCAAATGTTGTTTTATACAATCAAAGAAGAAATAAATATTGTTTAAACTAATAAAAAATATCTTACAAATCACATTGATTGTTCGAAAGTTGGTGTTGAGAATTGTGTAATGAAATGTCTTACACTTATGTTATTGAATAAGCATAAATATGCTTTGTGAATAGACCTACCTACTTTTGATTGCATATAAAATCATTTTGTGTCTGTAAGTACTTTTGTTTGGGGAGGCATGTATCACAGCATCAAGAATATATTCTGACTTTAGAAGTCATCACATCATTAAAAGCATCCAATTATTTGTCCATTTACATTCTTATTCTTCTAAATATAGTCAGATGGATGTAATATATTTCACGAAGCAATTGACATTGTCTTAGTCAGAGTTATATTGATTATATTATCAATAACAAATAGATGAAACTAACATATAATATGCATGATATGAGATCAATTTTATTCTGAAAATCAATATCCAATAATTTTTTAGTTTGACGTTTACCTGATATACAGCTTTTCCATTGGACGAGAGGTCCGTCACCTGACTGCGAAATTGATGTTCATAAGTGTATGAATGACGCAATTTGACGTTCATATGTTTTTCCGTGTTCTTGAAATGACGTAAACACTGACAGACTACTTCCACATTCCTGGGGAAACCCCTGGGAATTCCCCAGCACAAAAACATACATAAGCGTTCTTTCTGATCATTTAGAGCCTTTAATCTTGGTCTCAGCGTTTCAGTATACATTGAGAAACGTCAGAGAGCTTGACTGCATGTCCATTCAAGGATATCCTCGCTACTACCCATCGTAGAGAACAAAACGAAGAAAAGCACATCCAAACTATCGTAGTATCGACTTGATCCGTGTCTAGGCTGACAGTGACTATCTCCAGCAATCTATGAATTTACCTTTGTGCCTGTTTGACGCATCTTTTATCACCTTTCAATGATCGGCCAGTTGATAAATGATGACTAACACATGTAACCTCCACAGGTTCATCAACAACTTCGGAAAACTCTCTGTCTTGAGAGATGTACTAGATGTAAAGTGATCAAGTGAGGGCTCCGACATTCATACAGTTTGGCCCTCACTCTATGAAGGTTCATACTCCAATGAACTCACACAAAGTGAAGGTCAATTCTTAAATGATTCCATGAATCATTTCAGTGTCACTGGACATTTATCACTACGTTAAAGTGTTCATGGAGGTTGGTAAAATACACTGCACCAATGTACAGCTTCTCAAGCGTGAATGATGCTGGGTAGCATATACCATTTCAACTCCTTTCCATAATGGGTGAAGACAACAATGTCAGATGTCAGATGTGTACTGAATAGGCATTTATGTAACCTTAATCAGATGACAATCTTGTTACAGCAATTGACCAGGAGAGATCCAGACTGAGTTAGATGCATCCTCCAAAAGAAAACTTCATGTACATTCATCTACATTCTCATCTCACATGTGAGATTTCTTTAATTATGATTTTTACTGTTTGGAAAAACTGGTGCTCCCACCTTTTCTCAATTTAAATAACAGGATATGAATGTTTTGAAACTAATCATGCTAATTGTGTACTGAATAGGCATTTATGTAAACTTTATCAGATGACAATGTTGTTACAGCAATTGACCAGAAGATATCAAGACAGAGTTAGATGCATGCCCAAAAAGGAAACTTCATGAAATAAAATGTTTAAATCAAACAGTGGAATGCTGGCGGGCTTAACTCGCACAGCCACGAACTAAAAGCAAAATTTAAATTAAACAAAGGACCGCATGTAGCATGCATCCAAGAAACTAAATTCTCAAATAAATCAAAATTTAACTTAGCCAACTATAACATAGTCAGAACAGATCGTCCTAAAACCAAAACCACTAGAGCATCAGGAGGCTTAGCCATACTAATTAGAGAAGACTTAAACTATGAAGAGATCAAAATAAACACCCCAAACCTAGAAACCAACGGTATTCAAATCACCCTAAACAATAAAAAAATAAACATCATAAATATCTACCACTGGCATCAACAAAAAATCCAAGCAGAGGATCTAAACATACTTCAACAAATAGGCAAAAAGTCAACAATCTTCCTAGGAGACTTTAATGCCCACCACCCCTCCTGGGGCACGGGGGAAAAAATAGATAATCACGGTAAAATAATCTCTGAATGGATAGAGGCCAACGATTTCGTATTACTTAACAATAACCAACCAACCAGATATGATAAAAGCAATAGAGACATGTCGGCTATCGACCTAAGTATATGCACCTCAGAATTAGCCCAAAGCACTCAATGGGAAGTTCACGACGCCCCACTAGGAAGTGACCACTTCCCAATAAACATAACCATAGGAAATACTAACGTCCCCGACCAACCCGAAAACTCAGAACCCAAATTTAACTATAACCATGCTAACTGGGATAAATTCCAAAATATCTGCAAACAAGCCAATCTAAACGAGATAGAACATAATGACCCAGAAACCTTCTGCAAAAACCTAACAGAATACATAATCACCTCAGCTAAAAACTCAATACCCTTTAGAAAAGCAAACAAATCAGGCAAACCCTCAGTACCCTGATGGAACGAGGAAATAGAACAAACCAGACAAAAACGTAAAAAAGCCTTCAATAAAGCCAAACGCGACCATAACTACATACCTATAGCCCACAAACTAAACCATGAGGTCCAAAACCTAGTCAAAATAGCCAAAACCAGGGACTGGAAATTTTTTTGTGAGGGATTAAATAACCGCACAGATGCGAGGACGGTCTGGCGCAAAATTCATGCCATTAGAGGCCTAAAAAGACACAAAAAAACTCCTAATATAAATAACTCAACCAACCCCAGCGAAAAAGCAAATAACCTAGCTGAACACTTTTCGACCATCAGCAGTAACAAAAACTTCAGTGATAAATTCCAAACAAAACTCAAAACAGAATCCAAACCTACCAAAGAATTAAACGATAACCTAGAAATAAACCAACCCTTCACAATAGAAGAACTGAACTATGTACTCCAAAACAGGAAAAAGGGAACAGCCCCAGGACTAGACCTAACATCCTACCAAATAATAAAAAAACTCCCTCCCAAGCTACTCCAAACTCAAACTCTATAATCTAATCTACCTAAACAGCCAGGTACCAACCTCTTGGAAACAGGCTCTAGTTATCCCTATCCCTAAACCCGACAAACCTGCAAACCAAGCTAACTCTTACAGGCCAATATCTCTGACCTCAAACTTATGTAAAGTAATGGAATCTATGACCAAAAATAGATTACAACACTACCTAACTCTAAACAACACCATAAATACAGACCAAAGCGGGTTCACTCCTGGCCGCTCAACTCTAGACAATCTCGCCCGGTTAGAACAGGAGATCAAAACAGGACAACTCAACAAACAATATACTACAGGCATCTTCTTGGACTTCTCAAAAGCATTCGACATGGTTTGGCACAACGGGCTAATTCAAAAACTTAAAAAAATAGGACTAAAAGGACAAATCGTTAACTACATCCAGGACTTCCTGAATAACCGAAAAATCACAGTGGGTATAGACCAGGTTCTATCGGACCAGTGTCCCCTAGAAAACGGCACTCCCCAGGGCAGTATTCTTAGCCCAACACTCTTTAACATAATGATCAATGACCTCTTCGAGGGCCTATCCCCTAAAATTAAAACATCCAAATTCGCAGATGACGGAGCCCTCTGGATCCGCACAAAAAGTATGTCAACTTCCCAAAATCTACTCCAAAAGTCCCTAAATAAAATACAGCAAGGGGCAGACAAGTGGGGCTTCTCCCTAAACTCCGAAAAAACTACAGGAATAGTCTTCAAACACCGAAAAATGAAACACGCCACCCCAAATCTTAAATTAAACAATAAACCAATTAAGTTCCAAAAACAAACCAAATGCCTAGGGCTAATCTTCGATGAACACCTAACATGGGAGGCCCACGTTAAAAACTTAACAACTAAATGCAGCAAAGATCTAAACGCACTAAGATGCCTCACCGGCTCCAACTGGGGGGCCTCCAAAGATACTCTACTCTCTCTCTACACATCACTAATTAGGTCTAAATTAGATTACGGATGTGCGATCTATGATACCCTTAGCAATAACCTAACCAAAAAACTAGACTCAATCCAATACCAAGCTCTTAAAATAGTCACACGTTCCCAACATGGCACCTCTCTCACTTCACTTCAGGCCTTAACAGGAGAAATGCCACTAAACCTACGTAGGCAACACTTAACCCTTAATTTCTGGGCCTCGTCCCAATCAAACCCTCTCATCCAAAACCTCATAAACGAAAATATCCGCCCTCGTAACCAGGCTCTAACTAGGAAGCACCCTTTACTTACTCCAATATCTCAACGAATTATCAACTACCTAAACGAAAACCAAATAGATAACCTCCAACAAAACTGCAAACCATCAAATATATTTACCCCAAAACTAAAAATCCCCAAAATAGACACATCTCTGGCAAACTCAATAAACAAACAAACCGATCCAAACATAGCTAAATCCACCACACTAGCTTACATACACGAAAACTGGCCAAATTGGTGCCACATCTACACAGACGGATCTTCCGATCCGATCACAAATCGCACAGGTTTGGGAGTCCACATAGCACAACCAAATAGGAACACACAATCTTATCGACTCCCAAACAACCAATCCATCTTCACTGCAGAGTTAATGGGCATAGCATCCGCCCTCCATAACCAACATGCTAAAAAACATAAAAAAATCCTAATACTCACAGACTCACTAAGGGGACTACAGGCCCTCCAAAATAAAAACACCAAAAACCGCCCTAAACTCATTAACCAAATACTCAAAAGCGCAAATAACTTAACAGAGGCAGGCAAACAAATAGCATTTATCTGGATCCCAGCCCACGTAGGAATATATGGAAACGAAAATGCCGATCAAGCCGCCAAAAAATCCCTCAAAATTCCTGAAATAATAGAAACAATAGAACATGCACTCTTAAACTGCACGCACTACCAAACCCACCGAGCAACACTCCAAACAAATCTAAAACTAGATAAAGCCATAACCCTAGAATCAATCCTAAATCCACATAACAATATAGAAAAATTTAAAGCACAAGGCGTATACTTAACTAAAACCAATCTAATGATCCGCATCTAAAAACACTCAACCACACCACATAAACAAACAAACACACACCAACACACTCCCTTAGTACACTACCACACCCCTAGGCATGTATTCCAAATTTCAAAATCTCCAAAACTTATATAAGCAACCACTAAAACCCCCCTCTGGTTGCAACACCTTTATTTTCCCTTCAAAACCACGCTAAATGGCCCGACCGGGCCCGTGTGCGAAATACGCTCCAGTCAGAAAGCGCACGTTAAATCTCCAAACGTAAGTAAGTAAGTAAGTCAAACAGGGTGTAGATCATTCTGGGAGCTCCCAGAGTATACCCCGGGGGTTGATTCTGGGAAAGAGGGGTAGATTCTGGAAGGCCCCAAAATCTAACTATATATACTTTGAAGGGGGGGGGGGGGGGGGTATACTTTCAGACTTTACACCGGGTCCCCATCCCCCTATTACCCGACGCTACCCAGGTAGCCGCTGTAGGTCTCAAGATATAGGTACGAAATGACCGATTGGGAAATGTTTGACCGTACTCCTGTCAAAATGTATTTAGATACACATATAAACTGATCTGGTCATGCATACATTGAAGTTGACTGAAGTTTCATCTTTATGCAAACACATAAAGTCAGAAGGAATGTGTGCATAGTCAAAAAGAAATGTGAAAATTTGTCACTTGTAGCGTAACCATAGAGTTCTTGATAATTTTTGCAATTATCTCTTTCAAAATCGTAGGCCGGTATACCGGCCAAGAAGCCTTGAGTCCCCAGACACTGCAGGCGGGTAGACCGGCCAAGCTGTAGTCATGTCAAAATAGTATATAATTTTATGAACATACCTGTCATATAATTCATTTATTAAATCTCCCACTTTTCACAATATATGAAATACGTATACAATTTCAATTTATTATTTTTCATTGATAAATTTTAAAATGATTCACTATTTCCCGCAATGTTAATTATTGAAAGTAAAATCCTTGGACTCACGCTTTGACAACAGGCCCACATCGAACATGTCAAAGAGAAAAATAAAGAGATTTCAAGCAAATAATTAAATATACTATACAAAGTAATACAATGTATATAAAATCAACAAAAATATATCTAAAAGTTGTCAAACTTACAGCTAAGTTATTATTTTCATCTTTTCGTTTGATCGCGTGTAATGTAAGTCACATGATATCTCGGCTTTGGTTGCCTTGATTTCTCTGCTACAAGATCATCAGAAACCAATTTCTTTCGAATAAATCACATGTTACAGTACCGAAAAGACTCTGGGCGAGGTTTCTATAGTGTAGACGAAACAATAAGCTTTCTAATGGTGCGTCACATGGCAGTCTTTGAAAAACATGTTATTTCTTCATGTTACTGAGCTGACAGCCACTGTTATCGGGAAATGGGTGATGACAGATACTATTTATGGTTCCTTTTAAAATAATGTACTGTTTACGTAAACAATGACAACAAAAAAGAAATAGGTAAATGGATTTTATGAAATTTTATATTTGCTGCAAATCGTCAAATTTTCGCCTCCTTGATCCATAATCTGGACGTTATGAATGTGTAAGCTTACATTTTTTATATTTACAACAAACTTAATTAAGTTGTTAATGCATTGTTTTAATCATTGTTAATAATATGGTGAACATAACTTTCATATGTATGAACAGTAGGATTAGACCTTTCAAATGGTGTATAACATGTAGTAGCAAAGATGTTTTACAATCAGATATTTTCCTTGATAAATGTTATCCGTCCCAGCTCAAGCCGATGTAGTAGTATACTGAACCGCAAAAGAAACATTACGATGGATAGATATATGAGAAACTTTATTTGTCCAAATACTGTAAACATACTGCTGTGACACCATTGCCTCTCTCTGGACCGATGTTCTGGAAGACCACAGGGCCGACCCTCTGTCCAAGACGAATTCCTTCCCACACTGTGATGCTCAGACCACCCCACAAGTTTCTCTCAACAACACAAGCATCCGAATAAAGTTCCCCACGGCGTCGCCAGACACTCTCTATGCCATCTGCTGTTGAGATACAGTAACGGCTCTCGTCTGAGAAGAGGACTCTTCTTCACTGTTGCTGGCGCCAATGCTGGTGCTGTGTTGCCCACTCAACACTGTCCCGGCGATGACATGGTGTCAGAATGGTTCCTCGGTGTGGCCTTTGACAGTGGAGGTGTCTGTTCGTCAATCGTCGACGCACGGTGTCGGCACTAATGTGTCGCTGGTGTGTCCCCATGTTCTGTCGAGCAGTTTCCGCAGCAGTAACAAAGCAATCTTGAAGATGCTGTTGCACAATCTGACGATCCTGACGTCGGGTGATGACCCTTGGTCTTCCCCTACGTGGTTGGTCATCTGTAGTGTTGGTGGTCTGGTACCGTTGCTGGAGCCTGTATATATGGTCCTTACGTGGACTTGAAATGCATTGGCTACTTGCCGGGCGGTTTGTCCAGTTTGCAATCGTCCAAGGGCTTTCTTGTCAATCTTGGCATGTGGTAGCAATTCAATAACGAATGAATGTTATCCGATCTGGGTGGTTTTTTTATAGGGCAAGAAATGGGGGAACGCATGTGCATTTCAATCTGCACAGAACTCAAGTGCATCAGGTTACCATGGCCGTTGCCGTGATGCATTTGGGCGATCGGTTTTATTGTCATCTGCTTTGATTTTTTATCAACAAATTTCTTTTTTCAGGATAAGGTTATGTTACATTTGAGAAACTTTGACAAAAATTACCGTATTTTCTTGAGTATAGTGCGCACCCATGTATAACGCGTACCCCCCTCTAGCGGGTTCAATATTTTGGAAAAAAAGAAATTTGAATATTATGCGCAGAAAAATAATACACCGTACCCCTTCAGCGGGTGATGAGAAACTTCGTCAGTACAAATTCGAAATATGAGATAAAAAATCACCAGACCGATGATTTACTGTTTAAATTGGATTTTTTGTTCAGCTAGGCATTGTTTTATATCCAGGGATTAAGATTACCTTGTGTATTTTCTTGTAAACTAAGCCGGACACAGCAATCAGCTGTACACACGTTTTCTTGGAATCTACCGGTGATACGGTCAAGACACACCCAATGATATAACTTTACAGTATTTTAACGCAAGGATCGGCAAAAGTTGTATCTGAAACTATTTTTTTTAATCAGGAATAATATATTCCAATATCTTGTTAATTTAGATGCAGCTTTTACTAAACATATTTAAAATAATAATAACTCTAAGAGAAGCAGCTGATCGCTATTGCCGGGCTATTATTTTTTACATGGAACCAGTCTGACCAGTCACCGTCAAGGCTCCTGTGCACGTGATCGTGGGATCGCGAGAATTACGTGTTGACATAGAATCGTCCAACAAAAACAAATATGACTTTTAACGATTCAAAGTATGGCATTTATGATATATGTATCCATTCTCTGTCAACAAAAGTTTGTTTCAAGGCGTCAATAGCGGTAATCTGACCGTGGTTGCTGTTAATAACGGTGAGTTGTGCGATCTTCTGATCGCTTCACACATGATTTCGCCGAAATTAATTAAAACAATATTAAAAGGAATTTTAAATAAAATTAATGAAATAAGTTACAAACATAAGTCCAGATATGCAAGAAACACTTTTCATAGCCAGACAGCGTAATTACATGATTAATTTCCAAACTTCAGTATGGATTTGTTGACATGGTATTTCCGGTGTTACGTGCTCACAGTAATGTCTTTCCATGGGGGAAAAAACATCAAAACTCATTAATTCGTGTATAATGCGCACTCCCTTCTACAAAGCTGTGTTTTTTTTAAAAAAAAGTGTGCACTATACTCAAGAAAATATGGTACTCAGATATTTAAATGACAACTTTTCATGCAATGTTACTTGGGGTGACGTTTCTTTTCCGGTTCAGTATATATCTATATCATCATACTAAACAATATGTAGGATGCACCGAACAGCTTCCATTAGACCCATGTGAGGTTTTTGCAGAAGAGGTGCATTTGTTTACAAACAAGAGCAAAGTCTGTGACATGCCTCTGACTGCTGTGGGGTCACTGGAGCAGAAAATTCGCTTGCGGAATAAGGCGAGCAGTGCAGAGTAAGCTCAGGGATTATCGCTTATTATTTTCAAACAATGATTGAGTATGGTCGACGTCATGTTCCACTGATTCATAGTGATGAAGGAATCATAAATGGGAACTAATATACATGTTTTATATTTTCGATTCTTTAGTTATCATTATCATGCACAGGAATGCCTTTTTTTTAGTTATTTAAATATTGACGTTGCATACATCCAAATGTCACCATTCCAAACACTATTTATCAACAGTAGGACATCTTTTACAGTAACTCAATAATGTTTATAATATTTGTAATGACAATTGTGTTGTACCCCCTTCTCATGCATTTTAAAACATTGGAGCCAAAGCATGCAAATATTTAAGCACTTGGCAATTGCCAGGTATTGCTTTCAAATTTTCAGTTGCAAGTATCCATCACAAAATAGCATCAAGTGAGAAGGATGAAATGCTTGGTGTCGTATATTTTTGTTGCAATTTTGTTTTTCTTACAGAAATATATTCCAAAGTTGGTAAAAATGCTGCAATTCACACCCGTCCATCCAACATTCATTTTGATGGCTTTGAATTACAAAAGAAACAGACCAGGTCATTTAAGATTGTCAACGCTTCATCAGATGTTCTCCGAATGCATATCATCCCACCACAGAGTAAATATTTCTACATCAAGTACAAGAAATTGGTATGTATACACACTCTTTTTAGGAAAGGTGACTAATAATCCAAATCCATATTTTGTCAACGGTATGGCCATCACCTGTGGGTACTGACTAACCACAGACTACATGGAAAAACCACAGAATACATGGACTAACCACAGACTACATGGAAAAACCACAGAATACATGGACTAACCTCAGACTGAATGGACTAACCAAAGACTACATGAACCAACCACAGATTACATGGACTAACCACAGACTACATGAACTAACCACAGACTACATGGACTAACCACAGACAACATGGACTAACCACAGACTACATGGACTAACCACAGACTACATGGACTAACCACAGACTACATGGACTAACCACAAACAAGATGAACTAACCACAGACTACATGGACTAACCACAGACTACCTGGACTAACCACAGACTACCTGGACTAACCACAGACTACATGGACTAACCACAGACTACATGGACTAACCACAGACTACATGGACTAACCACAGACTACATGGACTAACCACAGACTTCATGAACTAACCACAGACTACATGGACTAACCACCGACTACATGAACTAACAACATGGACTAACCACAGACTACATGAACTAACCACAGACTACATGAACTAACCACAGACTACATGGACTAACCACAGACTACATGGACTAACCACAGACTTCATGAACTCACCACAGACTACATGGACTAACCACAGACTTCATGAACTAACCACAGACTTCATGAACTAACCACAGACTACATGAACTAACCACAGACTACATGGACTAACCACAGAATACATGGACTAACCACAGACTTCATGAACTAACCACAGACTACATGGACTTACCACAGACTACATGGACTAACCACAGACTACATGGACTAACCACAGACTACATGGACTAACCACAGACTACCTGGACTAACCACAGACTACCTGGACTAACCACAGACTACATGGACTAACCACAGACTACATGGACTAACCACAGACTACATGGACTAACCACAGACTACATGGACTAACCACAGACTTCATGAACTAACCACAGACTACATGGACTAACCACCGACTACATGAACTAACAACATGGACTAACCACAGACTACATGAACTAACCACAGACTACATGAACTAACCACAGACTACATGGACTAACCACAGACTACATGGACTAACCACAGACTTCATGAACTCACCACAGACTACATGGACTAACCACAGACTACATGAACTAACCACAGACTTCATGAACTAACCACAGACTACATGAACTAACCACAGACTACATGGACTAACCACAGAATACATGGACTAACCACAGACTTCATGAACTAACCACAGACTACATGGACTTACCACAGACTACATGGACTAACCACAGACCACATGGACTAACCACAGACTACATGGACTAACCACAGACTTCATGAACTAACCACAGACTACATGGACTAACCACCGACTACATGAACTAACAACATGGACTAACCACAGACTACATGAACTAACCACAGACTACATGGACTAACCACAGACTACATGGACTAACCACAGACTTCATGAACTAACCACAGACTACATGGACTAACCACCGACTACATGAACTAACAACATGGACTAACCACAGACTACATGAACTAACCACAGACTACATGGACTAACCACAGACTACATGGACTAACCACAGACTTCATGAACTCACCACAGACTACATGGACTAACCACAGACTTCATGAACTAACCACAGACTTCATGAACTAACCACCGACTACATGGACTAGCCACAGGCTACATGGACTAACCACAGACTACATGGACTTACAACATGGACTAACCACAGACTACATGAACTAACCACAGACTACATGGACTAACCACAGACTACATGGACTAACCACAGACTTCATGAACTCACCACAGACTACATGGACTAACCACAGACTTCATGAACTAACCACAGACTTCATGAACTAACCACAGACTACATGAACTAACCACAGACTACATGGACTAACCACCGACTACATGGACTAACCACAGACTTCATGAACTAACCACAGACTACATGGACTAACCACAGACTACATGGACTAACCACAGACTACATGGACTAACCACAGACTTCATGAACTCACCACAGACTACATGGACTAACCACAGACTTCATGAACTAACCACAGACTTCATGAACTAACCACCGACTACATGGACTAACCACACACAAGATGAACTAACCACAGACTACATGGACTAACCACAGACTACATGGACTAACCACAGACTACATGGACTAACCACAGACTTCATGAACTAACCACAGACTACATGGACTAACCACCGACTACATGAACTAACAACATGGACTAACCACAGACTACATGAACTAACCACAGACTACATGGACTAACCACAGACTACATGGACTAACCACAGACTACATGGACTAACCACAGACTACATGGACTAACCACACACAAGATGAACTAACCACAGACTACATGGACTAACCACAGACTACATGGACTAACCACAGACTACATGGACTAACCACAGACTTCATGAACTAACCACAGACTACATGGACTAACCACCGACTACATGAACTAACAACATGGACTAACCACAGACTACATGAACTAACCACAGACTACATGAACTAACCACAGACTACATGGACTAACCACAGACTACATGGACTAACCACAGACTTCATGAACTCACCACAGACTACATGGACTAACCACAGACTTCATGAACTAACCACAGACTTCATGAACTAACCACAGACTACATGAACTAACCACAGACTACATGGACTAACCACAGAATACATGGACTAACCACAGACTTCATGAACTAACCACAGACTACATGGACTTACCACAGACTACATGGACTAACCACAGACTACATGGACTAACCACAGACTTCATGAACTCACCACAGACTACATGGACTAACCACAGACTTCATGAACTAACCACAGACTTCATGAACTAACCACAGACTACATGAACTAACCACAGACTACATGGACTAACCACAGACTTCATGGACTAACCACAGACTTCATGAACTAGCCACAGACTACATGGACTAACCACAGACTACATGGACTAACCACAAACAAGATGAACTAACCACAGACTACATGGACTAACCACAGACTTCATGAAGTAACCAAAGACTACATGGACTAACCACAGACTACATGGACTAACCACAGACTACATGAACTAACCACAGACTTCATGAACTAACCACAGACTACATGGACTAACCACAGACTACATGGACTAACCACAGACTACATGGACTAACCACAGACTACATGGACTAACCAAAAACAAGATAACTAACCGCAGACTACATGGACTAACCACAGACTTCATGAACTAACCACAGACTACATGGACTAACCACAGACTACATGGACTAACCACAGACTACATGGACTAACCACAGACTACATGGACTAACCACAGACAACATGGACTAACCACAGACTACATGAACTAACCACTGACTACATGGACTAACCACAGACAACATGGACTAACCACAAACAAGATGAACTAACCACAGACAACATGGACTAACCACAGACTACATGGACTAACCACAGACAACATGGACTAACCACAGACTTCCTGGACTAAGCACATGAATGTGGCTCTGAGGAAAGATGGGTGATGACATGAAATTGTTTGAATTCTGATATAAACTCAACTGTTTCACATTTGTTTCTTTGTCAGTCCTGCATCCATGGTGAAGAATTGCTTTCTTCTCACGAGGGTGGATGGCTTTGCATGTATTATTCAGCAAGGGGTCTGCTTATAATATCCAAAGCATCATATAAAATCACGGTTGCCAAATGTAAAATTTGGTCACATCATGCATGTTGGCATCAAATAGTAGACTGATATATTATTTTAACTTGTCTGTTTATAGTTTTCAATTTGTTATGAACAGAACCAATTTGAAAAAGGCAATGTGTAAAATTATGAAAAGCGAAACTCCATTGTCAGGATAATTAATAATCAGTTATTTAATGTGTTTTTCCTGCAGGAAAGGATGGTGCCAGGCCTCACCCTTGACTGTACAGTAGAGTTTACCCCTGACGAGTGGAGATATTACTATGATTGTATTAGAATCAACTGCCCGGTGAGCTTGCTGTCAATTTGTTGTATGTAGTATTGGGTGGTACAGAGGGAATATGATTACATTTGAGGAAGAAAGGACTGGAACCATGGTGTCTTTCTCACAACTTTTGGTTGATGTGTTTGAATCCTATAGCAGTTCTTGGGCACTGGACACTTATGAGCACTGGGTTGTTATGATATGCGAACTGGTTGATCATCCCCCGGCAAAGTGGTTCATTGACCATGCAGTCAAATTACTGGTTTGTCTGATCGAGGTGTCAAAAACAACATTCACTCGTTCATTAAGCAGCCCCCAGGAAAGGAGCATTTATGCTTCGATTTTGATGAAACTTTAACACCTCATCCATATAATGGGATGTTCTTTGAGAAGATTCTTGATCATCTGTGAGGGTGAAGGTCACCAGAAACCCTTTTGTAATAGCATGGAATGCTTGATTTTTATTTATGATAATTCAGAACACTTGTAAATGATTAATAATGCATTTAAGCACTTCCTTCTAAACATGCCAAATTTGCCATGTGTCCAGGTCATGTCATATGGTCATTCATACATTGAAAGACTTGCAATCAGTGTAATTCAGACTGTATTTACTGTATACTACAGTAGCTTGACCTTTGTAACTACATACACTTTCAATTTGCAAATCCAATTTTCTTCAGAAGGTCAAGATCATTAGGAAGTGCTTATAATGTTTGTTTGGGTTTTTTTAGGGTACAGGCTCACTCTATGGTAATTGACACATTTCAGAGAGAAAATTGATGGACAATATAATTATTTTACATTCATATTATTAGTGCTGTGTAGACGCTGGACATTGGATAAAGTTTACCTGTGTAAACACATTGTGACATGAGGACCAGAAGGTCATAAACTTTCCATATTTGCATTCTGAATAGGCAGTAAACTTGTTGAAATGATAAGAATTTGTTAACATAGTCTTGAGACCATTCAAATTTGGTAAGCAATTCGTATATTTGTTTTTGTAGATGTATAATTTAGTTAAAATGAAAATCAAGTTTAGTGTGTCATTTCATTTTTCCTTACATCCAAATTTTGTGCCAGTACAGTTTTCTATCCATTTGCCACAATGGTTTTACATGTATATATTGAAACAACAGATGTATGAAAGATTCCTGTTCAACATCACAAAAAGTACATTATCATGATAATGATTCTGTTTTTAGTTCATAGATGTACAAATCTTTATTAGTTGTCAGAATTCTATGGACCACTCCATATTGAAACCATTTCATTTTGGCAATGTAATTATATGATTTCCATTATATAGTATCTCTAAATTTTGATGAATAGAGGGCAATTCTACTTGTTTTTCAAAAGATATTGATTTGGTATGTGCATACGCTCTTATAGCTGAAATCAAACCTGCATATTCAAGGAAGTTGGTTTTAAGTTGATACAGTTCAGTGAATTCATCAAAACTTAAAATGTACCATCCTATTTCAGACAATCGTGAACAAAATTTACATTTGCTTTTAAATAGTGCTATAATGTTCCTTTTTTAGTACTGTTTCATGGTAATGAGCATGTTTTTCCCAAACAGAAGTTTCTCAATAAACTGGACATGCATGAATCTTTGTTATAAATATAGTAATGTAATACATGTATGTAATGTATTTTTAAAGTACCTGACTTCCAGCTTCACAATATTAATTTTTGAACTTATCCTATATCACACTATGCATTTTACATTCTTCTTTCGATCCTTAGTAGAAACATGCCTAAACAAAGGTTTCCAGCTTCTAATAATACAATCCACCTGAACACATGAATCGATGATCTTCTAAGGATCGATGAACTCAAGATAGGGATCGGCAATCAAGGGATTGCCGATCACTGGATCCGCGATCTTCTCAGACTCACCATACCTCCAAGGATCGTGAATACTCCCCAGATTGACGTACTTCTAAGGTTCAGCAAAAATCTCAAGACCAACGCTCCTCTTTGAAGCAGCACACTTCCAAGGTGCGAAGTACCTCCAATGTGCCATTCAGCTTCCCCGTCTTCGCCTCTGGTTCATGTCCGCTTATCGCGGTTGTACCAGATCCTCCAGGGACACTACAGTCTTCCACACAGATACTTCCTACCTTACTGAGTCCCTATAATGATTTAACCTTCATCCCGGCACAGCAAATTCAGTCTCCCTTACGTCAGCATGCCTCCCTCAGTTAGGTCCAATGTATTTTAAGCTGAAAGTTTTGTATTTTGAGCTCAAAATGTTGAAGTATAAGAAGTGAGCCCAAATGCCAAATTTGTGCATTTTCACCAGACCCGGCATGGTCAAAATCAACAAAATTGAAAAAAAAAATTTATTCTCCATATCGTTTGGATAGTCTTTACAGATGTTCAAAAATGTATTTTAAGCTGAAGATTTTGTATTTTGAGCTCAAGAAAGCTGCTTTCTTAATGGCTAGTGTCAACTGATTTAATCGGTTCCCATCATTAGTGTCGGATAAAGCCATTTGTCTGATTAACGAGTGTCAGATTAATGGGACTTGAGTGTACGTAGAATAACCCTGTAACAAATTATATATTTTGACATTTGCATTGGTCTAGTTCTCTTGGTTAAACTGTTCATAGTGTTATTTGAAATGACGGCTATGTGATTGTACACTGTAGTGTAGGCCAAAATGAGATTAGGCCCTGAATACGTTTCTAATACTTAAAATACATCATACACAAAAATACACGTCACAGTTTTGGATTCTTTGGGAAAGTATCTATTATGTGATGCCATTAACAACTATTTTAGGCAAAGCATATGTACAGAAAACGACATCTTAAAGTAGTGTACATAAAAAAATATTGCCATTTTCGCATTTTACCAACTCCCCCCTTCTAAATGTAATTATTTATTCAAATAAGGTATAGCTACATGAGAAGTTCAGTCAAAAACTATCAGGTGTCTGCTCTTTCTCCATACTCCACCTCCATGTTGGAAAGTGTTGCAAAATCACGACTCTTATCGCGTCAGTTGAGATGCCTGTCGCATCACATGTATTTAAACCTCTGCTACATACATCCCTGAATTCATCATACCATTACCAATCAATTGCTTAAGTCACTTATACAAATGGTCCAATTGAATTAAGTGTGAAACCAGACCCTGTGCTCTGAGACCTACAAGGCCTTCTTGTTTGAAAATGTAAACAAAGCAAACTTCTAGTTTTGCATGTTAAAATTTTCTACTATTCTGAGAGATTCAGTCGTCAACCTTTTGCATACATTAGGTCAGATTATTGTGAATATGCCTGGGTCGATAATCATTGCAAGAATTGAGAAATTAATAATTAGATACTTATTTGGAAAAGTCAACAAAATTTGTTCCACATGACGCCATGATTGACGCAAAATTATGCGCACTGACAGCGGTATGAGTCTGCCTTTCCATTTAGTATCAAGGCTAGAATAGAAACATAAAAAACAAATAGAACATGTTGATTTCAGATTACTTAACTTACATGACTTATTTATGAATATATGTGTTCCCTGCACCACTGAATAAACTACTCTGAACAGAATGCAGCTCAATGGAACAACACGATTGTGAGATTACAAGCTGGAGCAACTCAGCAAGAAGTGGCCAGGCGTATCCAGACAGACAATCTACGCTGTGGACCCGATACAACAACATCAACAGAGTTGACGACAGACCAAGGTCAGGAAGACCAAGGGTGACAACCCAAGCACAAGATCGATACATCCGGCTGCGACACCTCCGAGACCGCACTACCACAGCCACATCTACAACCACACAGATCCCTGGGGTATGCAGAATATCAGATCAAACGGTACGCAACAGACTGAGGGAGGCTGGACTTTTTGCACGAAGACCTGTTCGACGTCATGTATTGACCCCACGTCATCTGGAGGACCTTCTTCTTTGGTGCCAACAGAGGGTTAGATGGGCACGTGCAAGGTGGAGAAATGTACTGTTTACTGACGAGTCCCGTTTCCTACTCACACGTGCTGTTGGGCGCACACGTGTCTACAGATGTCAGGGTGAACATTACGCCCCCAACTGTGTGCAGCAGGTTGTCCCATTTGGCGGCGGGAGTGTCATGGTATGGGCCGGAATTCATCACCGTCCTAGGACGCCTCTCGTGCATGTGGAAGATGCATTGACAGGTGTGCCTTACAGAGACTTGATCCTACAGCCTTATGTTCTTCCTCACGTTCATGGCGGACAGTTCCAGCAGGACAACGCTTGACCGCATATTGCACCTGTTTGTCAGGATTTCTTACAGCACAACAACATCCAGACATTACCTTGGCCAGCCCAGTCACCAGATTTGTCCCCGATTGAGCATCTGTGGGACGAGTTGGATTGACACGTTCGCAGAAGGAATCCACCGCCCCAAGCACTTCCGGCGCTTCTTGATGCACTTCAGCATGAATGACAGCACATCCAACAGCGTGTTATTGACAACTTGATTGCCTCTATGGGTCGTCGGTGTCAAGCGGTGATTGATGCACGTGGTGGGCACAACCGATACTGACATTTTCTGTACCCCTGTGACATTAACTGTATCGTGTAGGTGTGTCTGTCTAGGTGACACGATCAATGTTTTGAACATTGTGTACATTGATCGTCAAACAGTGTTTCAATTATGGTTTCTGTGTCCTATTTTGAAACAATCGCATCATATTACATTTTGAAAGTCAGTGTCAAGTTTCTTTTTTTGAAGAGTATATAATTTGAATATCTCTTGATATATTTTCACCCTGTAAAATAATGCACTGCTGCAAAATGGGTACATGTATGTATTAATGTTACTTATATTTTCTAAAATGCCATAGAATTTATGAATCTCTTAATTAACTGTTCATTTGAAGATAGAAATTGCCATTCATCTTGCTTTTCTTTCTATAAGATGCTTTGTGAATGTAACACACTGCAGCACATACATATTTGGAGAATTGTGAAATATTCATTATGTATATTTATGTAGATAGGTTAAATGAAATAGCCACTTCATTCCTTAAATTAAAAGTAAATGTATTCCTGAAGGAAATTTTCAGGATTTTTATAGATCATTCTTCTATATTATCACAAAATCTGAAATATGTCTTCAGGACATTTTGGATTACAATCATTCACAGTTCCAGAAAAGGAACCGATGTGCACGTGGTTTCAAAATTGATAGCTGTGTGGGAACTTTGAAGCTACACATAAAGAAAAATATACCAGAATGTATTGTCCTGAGCCAGAGCGAATCCTCACAAGGACAGGACTGATACTGAGTTACGATGGCTTCCAGTTAAGCATTGTGGAGTTATGATCTTTGTACATGTAGAAAAACTCCATAATAAACAACTCCGTTAAATTGCAAAGTCAGAGGTTGGCCCAGCAACTGGCAGTACTTGTATATTGCATTAAAAGTAAACTGGAGGCATAGGACTAAGTTGTATTGCATAAGACAACATGGAATAGAGATGAATATATTTCTGCTGGGAAAGTTTGAGGGTGTTCAGGAAATGGTGGGGATGGGGCTGCTTCTGTTTGTGCATGTATTACAAACACAATTTTAGTTCTCCAATATATTTTGACATTTTAGTGTTGACATTTTAGTGGCCTTAAGCAGGGTTTCAGTTCATTTTCAAGGACATAAACTGATTTCTAAATCACGTGGTGAGGGTAGTTCTTACTCACCTGTAATTCCATGTGCCTTCTGTCTGCAGGGAGAGGAAAACCTGGTGGTGCCTATTCATGCCTACCCTGTGATGAGCACGAAAGACTTCCCCCATCACTTTTCATTCTCTCCAGTCCCTGTCGGGCACAAGTAAGTCATATCCATCTGTCAAAAGACCAGGTGACTGTTTTTGTACATGTGCCCCTATTGTATGTTCAATCTATATCTGAACCTTTGTTGTGAGTTTGTCCCTTTTGAAAGGTATTCAGTGACATGATTCCATATCAGTTTTGACTTTCAAAGTTGTAGCTCATCTGACTGAAAGTATCAATATGTAGTAAGACGAGTTCTATGGATGAACAACTTCTTTATTACAATTAGTGCGACGTTTCGGTGTAGATCCTAACACCTTTATCAAGCAAGTGATGGATAGTGCTTACTTACTTACTTACTTACTTTGGAGATTTAACGTGCGCTTTCCGACTGATGCGTATTTCGCACAAGGGCCCGGCCAGGCCATTTAATGTGTTTCCGAAAGGGGCGAAAGTGGTGTGTGCAACCCAAGAGGGGGCTTTAGGGGTTGCTTATATAGAATTTGGGAATTTTGAGATTTGGAATAGATGCCGATGGGGTTGGGTAGGAGAACTAAGGGAGCTGGGTATGGTTTGTTTGTTTATGTGATTTTGATGTGGTAGGTTATTGTGTTTTTAGATGCGTTTTATTAGTTCCGTTTTGATTAAGAATACGCCTAAGGCCTTGAAGTTTTCTGGTTTATTTTGTGGGTTTAGTATTGCTTCTAGAGTGAGAGCCTTGTTTAGATTGAGGGCGGTTTGTAATGCGGTTTGATGTGTTAGGTAGTGTGTGCAGTGGATGAGTGCGTGTTCTGGGGTTTCTAGTTGTTTGCAGTGTGGGCAGTTACCTGTAGTGTGTTTTTTTATTTTTTTTAGGTGGTTATTTAGGTTGGTGTGTCCTGTTTGGAGTTTAGTGATTACTCTGTCGATTTTTTTTGATGGGTGGAGAATTTTTGGTTTGGTTAGTGGTTTGCTGAGCACTTTTTTGATTATGCTATTTGAGTTTAGATATAGGTTATGACATTTTTTTGTGATTTTTTTGCTTGTTTACACTTTTAATTTCTGTTTTTGAGATGGGTAAGTTTAAGCTTATTTCTGGGATTTTGAGGGATAGTTTAGCTGCTTTATCGGCGTTTTCATTACCATATATTCCTACGTGGGCGGGTATCCACAAGAAGGTTATTTGTTTGCCTGCCATAGTTAGGTCGTTGGAGCTTTTAAGTATTTGATTTATTAATTTAGGTCGGTTTTTGGTATTTTTGTTTTGGAGGGCTTGCAGTCCACTAAGGGAGTCGGTAAGTATTAGGATTTTTTTGTGGTTTTTGGATTCTTGATTATGGAGGGCTGAGGCCATGCCCATTAGTTCTGCCATGAATATTGATTGGTTGTTTGGGATTCGGAAGGATTGTGTGGTTTTAATTGGTTGTGTGGTATGGACTCCGAAACCTGTGTGTTTGGAGGTCGGATCTGAGGATCCGTCCGTGTAAATGTGACACCAATTTGGCCGATTTTCGTGTGTGTATGCTAGTGTGGTGGTTTTAGCTATGTTTAGGTCAGTTGGTTTATTTATTTGGCTAGCTAGTGTTGTGTCTATTTTGGGTATTTTAAGTTTAGGGGTAAAGATATTTGATTGTTTGCAGTTTTGTTTAAGATTTTTAATTTGGTGTTCATTTAGGTAGTTTGTTATTCTTTGGGATATTGGGGTAAGTAAGGGGTGTTTACGAGCTAGAGCTTGGTTTTGGGGGCTGATATTTTGGTTTATTAAGTTTTGGATGAGAGGGGTTGATTGGGACCCGGCCCAGGGATAGTGCTTACTTTACTTTACTTACTAGGGAGATTTAACGTGCGCTTTCCGCCTAATGCGTATTTCGCACACGGGCCCGGCCAGGCCATTTAATGTGTTTCCGAAAGGGGCGAAAGTGGTGTGTGCAACCCAAGAGGGGGCTTTAGGGGTTGCTTATATAGAATTTGGGAATTTTGAGATTTGGAATAGATGCCGATGTGATTGGGGAGGAGAACTGAACTGATTGGGGATAGTGCTGACTGTTTTTTTTTGTTATGATGTGGTTAGGTGGAGAGCGGTGTGGGCTTGTGGTAGGCGCTTGCTGGCTTAACGGGTTTCTTGGTTTAGTGTGTGGAAAACTGGGTTTTAGGCGCGGACGTCGGAGAGGACGACGCGTGTTGGAAATTTGGATCCCGATCCGAAAATTTTGGGAGATTGTTGACTAGGGCGAAGTAGTTTTGTATAGTTTTTTGGGGAGATTCTAAATTCTCTCTAAGAGGTCTGCTTTGATGATAAATTGTGTTATTGCATTGAAGATGTGGATAGGGTTGGATGGGTTGAAAAGTAGTGAGAGGTTTTGTTTATAGTTAGGGGGGATAGCTTGGTAAAGTTCGGAGTAAAGGGTGTTATAGAAAGGACAGCTGTTAAAAATATGGTACAAGTCTTCATGTTGTTTACAGTATTTACATTTCCCGTCCGGGTGTCTGCCTTGTTTGCGTAGGTTATGGCTGAGATTGGTATTACCGCTAATAATTCTTGATATGATATTGTCCAGATGGTTAGAGTTGTTAAAGTTGCGACATTTTAGATTGGGTTGCGTAAAAATTGTTTTGAGCCATTGCGAATTGGTGTTTTGAATTATGTTATTGTAGTTTTGTAGTTTTATAGACTTTTTGATTTTATTCTTGATTTCTATTTTAGAGGTATGGAAGTTAATTTCCAGAGATGGCTGTTGGGTGGCTATTTTGGCTGCGATGTGTGCTGTGTTATTGCCTGGTATATTTGTGTGACCTGGGGCCAAGAGTAGACTGATTTGTTTGTTGTTATTAAGTTGGTTGGTGTGAGTAATAATATTGCTGATGAGGTCTGGACGTGTTCTGGAGTGTTTGTTTTGTATTTGTTTGAGTGAAGTTAGTGAATCTGATATTATTAGGAATTTTTGTTGATTAATTGTTTTGGTAGCGTGTATTGCTGTAAGGATTGCTAGTAGTTCCCCTGTGTTATTGTTGGTGAATTTTTTATAGTGAAAGTTGGTAGTGACTGGGGGTGTTTGGTCTATGTGTATTCCTAATCCTGTCTTACCATTTGATTGGGATGCATCTGTGTAGATGTGAGTGTGTGTAGGCCAGTTATTATGGATGTGTGTAAGGGTTACTTTAGCCTTTTTTTCAGCTGGGATGCCATTGCTTGGTATAAACAGTTTGTGGAGGGTTGTATCTACTGGGGGGGAAGGGAGGTCTGCTATGTATTGTAGGGAGGGGGTGTATGTATTATATTGCTTAGATTGTGGGTGAGTATTAGCTTGTGTAGGTGGGTCATATATGGAGCTTGATCAGGGGAATTATTGAATTTGTGTGCCGTCTGTTTGTTGATGTTGTTGTATTTTGGTTTTATTATTTATAAAAATTGGATTGTGTTGTGCCCCAGCCCAGTAGTTGAGAATAGTTTGTTGTATTCTGTGTTTAATGGAGAGTGTATTTGTGATTAGTAATAAGGCGTGGTGTGAGGTCCCAGTCCTGGTGCCGGTGGCTATTTTGAGGGCCTTGTATTGGATTGATTTTATTTTATTATAGTTAATTGTTGAGATGCCGCTTAGGACCGGAGCGGCATAGTCGATTTTGGATTGAATGAGTGTTTTGTAGATGTTGAGGAGGGTTTGTTTGTCAGACCCCCAATTATTACCAGCTTTGAGTTGTCATGTGCCTTAAAGTGAGTTTAAACATGTCAAAAGCGATTGATCCTACAATATAGGTTCATTTACTCCAACGTTCTAACTGTCAATCGTCTTAACAGGACCATAATGTTTGTTTTATATCGATGACCTGTCTCTATGTTTTTAATTGGTAACTGCGCTCCAAATTTATTAACTTATTCATCTATTGTTGCAAACTTGACTGATTTGTTTACACAATTAAAATTCTAATTGACCATGCACTACTGAGGCAGTCAAGCACCTGTATAAGAAATATAAAAGCAGCCATGTAACATGTAGTCCAAAAAGCTGGCAATTATTTCGCCGCAATATAACTGAAAAAATGCTGATGTGACGTGACATATAAACTTACCCACAGACAATACATATTTCCAGAGAGTGTAGCACAATTTTATCAAAGTTTTATTTACAATTTGAAAAACTATAATAATATGAATATTAAAATTCATCATCACTTTTCAAGTTTACTAAAATGTCACCAGTTGGAAGATGTCACAGATAAACAAGGATTCTAGCTAAGTTTGATCGTCACAGGTTTATCCCCAATTTGCCAGCACAATGCAGAGGATTAACAGTTACTGTGAGTGAGCATGGTTTTACGCCGCTTTTAGCAGTTACAGTGTTTATACAAGCACATAAGTCATGCCAAAACGCTCACAGTAGTTAGTGAGTTAACTAAACTGAGGATTATACAAGTATCCATCACAACCTTTGAAAGCTAACATGTGAATAAATTCAGTTCACTGAAATTTAAATAATTAAGGCACTTGCAGTGACCAATTAACAAGTAATCAGTGAGATAGTATAGAAATACTGGGAATGCTAAACAACTTCATTGTAAATAGACAAATGCACCTGTGAATGGTCAAGGTTTTAAATACCGAGTGAAACAGACGAGGTGCCAGCCTACACTGGAAATGCTGCATGTCCAGCCTCCATCAACACCTCCAGTGATCTTTTCGCGATTCCGAGCCTTGCGCATAACCATTGTCATGACCTGGTTGAGCGACTTCCTTCCATCAGCGTGAAAGGATTACCCACAGAGAAAGAAAGGATTAAAATCCTAAAGATATCCTATCCAAACAGTATAAGTACTCACAACCAATTTCCTCTAATAGTAAACTGTCACCTTTGGTATCCCCAACATTACTCACCATGGTCATTGGGCAAATGTAATAATCACAAACACTTGCGAGATTCTGTCTACATGGTCACACCCGGTGATTGTGAAGATCTAAAATTCTATCAACAGTGAGACAAAATGGCTGTTCATATTCATTTCCAATATCCTCTTAGAATTAGTGATAAATGTTCAGTCCCACACAAAACTTTCTCTTAATAATTCTACAAAATACCAAACAGAAAGTGGGGTGTGGGAAAATGGGACATATTCCTACGTGGAATAATAAGACATAAGCAGTGATGACTATTCTATCATAATTGTACTATCTAAAGCATAAATTTGGCGAACGAAAAAAGTTATATTTGCAGTCACCCTCAATGACACAAACAATCCACAAACAATCACTTCATTATTAGCGAGCATTTACCAACCCGCGACTATCATGTCAACTCGGGATTTCCCTAGCAATAAACTCGCTTCTAAATTCACTACTGTTCTACTGTCGGGTAGCCACAATGGCTGGATTGGACCCTCGTGGAATGGTTCATGTCATAAAAGTCCAGCAACCGAACACTAATTAAGACGGGCCGACCTTGTGTTCATGGTCTGGTGAACACAGGTCAATGGCCGCTCATTAACTCAAGATTCACATCTCACTGTTTTGATTTATCTCACAATCCATTTGATATATTTTCCAACTTCAACTGAAACCCAGTCCTGTGTTACACGCGTGGCACACGCGTGTGCAATGAGTGACCCACGCATGCTCAACGGGTTGCACACGCGCTGCACACCTGTTGCACACCCGCGTCCAATGGGTGCTCAACCCGTGTGCAACCCGTTGAGCACCCGTGTCACATGCGTGTTACACGCGTTCTCAACGCGTGTTAGGAGAAAGAACTTCTAGGCAGCAGTGTATATCTAAACTCAAATAGCCAAATCAAAAAAGTACTCAATCAAAAAAAATCGACAGAGTAATCACTAAACTCCAAACAGGACACACCAACCTAAATAACCACCTAAAAAAAATAAAAAAACACACTACAGGTAACTGCCCACACTGCAAACAACTAGAAACCCCAGAACACGCACTCATCCACTGCACACACTACCTAACACATCAAACCGCATTACAAACCGCCCTCAATCTAAACAAGGCTCTCACTCTAGAAGCAATACTAAACCCACAAAATAAACCAAAAAACTTCAAGGCCTTAGGCGTATTCTTAATCAAAACGGAACTAATAAAACGCATCTAAAAACACTATAATCTACCAAATCAAAATCACATAAACAAACAACAAACAGCCACCACACCCAGCTCCCTTAGTTCTCCCCCCCAACCCAAAGGCATCTATTCCAAATCTCAAAATTCCCAAATTCTATATAAGCAACCCCTAAAGCTCCCTCTTGGGTTGCACACACCACTTTTGCCCCTTTCGGAAACACATTAAATGGCCTGGCCGGGCCCGTGTGCGAAATACGCATCAGTCGGAAAGCACACGTTAAATCTCCAAAGTAAGTAAGTAAGTAAGTAAGTAAGCACTATCCATCACTTGCTTGATAAAGGTGTTAGGATCTACACCGAAACGTCACACTAATTGTAAAAAAGAAGTTGTTCATCCATAGAACTCGTCTTACTTCATCACACCAACTTCTAAATGCCACTCAAAGAAGTTATCAATGTGTACACAACTCCTAAAAACATTTCTTCTCATTGTATTCTCTACTTCAGATGTATGTATTAGAAAAATAAAATTCAGTGCATCTTTGTATCATCATAAAATTTTCTTTTCAGAATGTCTGAAGTATTTCCTCTCTACTGTGGAGCTCCAGTAGATTTTGAGTTTCAGATTACCTACATCCAGCCAAGTGTGGCCTTCCAAATCTCCCCTATGTCAGGTAACAAAATTAACAACGGCACAGATATGTGAAATATAAGGTTATGTACCTCCATCATATTAACTTATGTTTGAGCTTTGAATCAATTGTCATCTGAAAAATTCATTTAAGTTTTTAAGTAAGGGTTCATTCATGAAAAATGGATAAATAAATATGAAACTACTCATTATTCCTACAAATACCTTACCTCTAGGGGTGTCACGATAAATCGAAATATATTGCTATTGGTAAGCACTTAAAGTCAATAAATCGATTGTTAAATCAGTTTCCGATCAATAGCATCGATTTCAGTTAGGAATATCGATAGTTTCGATTGTATTTACCATATTATGCAATTGAGTCAAATGTTGTTTAAGTTTATTTTTCTTTTGATCATGAGTGTTGGTAATTTACACATGATAATGTGGAAGTTTCTTTTTCTTAAATTATTAGGGTAAAGAAAAAACAAATCAGTCATATCTCACTCTGTACTTGTTATTTGTTGTTGTGGTTATTACATTCAAAGGAAACTTCAGTTCCAAGGTTTAATTCAACTCTAAAATCCATCTACAATGATATACTGAAAACCATCGTTATTTATCGCAATAGTTGCTTGCAATATCAATAGTTATCGCAATAGTTTCTTTCAATATTAATAGTTATCGCAATAGTGATTTCCAGACCAATAGTCACCCCTATTTACCTCCGTGACAGCTTTGTCATAAATCCCAAATTTTGACAAATAGCACATCCTAAATAGTCTTTAGAGTTTCAACAGAAGTCCTCTTCACTGTCAACTATCCATTACTTGTTGTGCAAGTAATATATTATTAACTCGCCGGGTCCAAAGGACCAAGGTGAGCTTATGCTGTACCGTGGCGTCCGTCATCTGTCCGTCGTCTGTCCGTCCGACTTCTTCTTCTGAACCTCCAATAGGAAATTAACGAAATTTGACTGCAAGCATCCCTAGGTGGTGGGGATTCAAAATTGTACAAATGGAGGGGCTGACCCCTCAAAGGGGCTGAGGGGCAGGACCAAATAGGAGTAATTTGGCATTATTGTTTTAGACGACTTCTTCTCTAGAACTAAGTGATAGTTATCAACCATATTTGGTTGGAAGCATTCTCCAAAGATGGGGATTCAAATTGGAGAAATAGAGGGGCTGAACCCTACCCTCACCCCCGGGGACAAAGGGGCGGGGCTAAAAAGAGTTTATAACTTGGACACAGTTAAGATCCCCATCGTATAACCATAAGTACAATTGAGAGTATAATGAGAGGAATGCACATATGCTACCAGGACTGGCACTTTTGTTCATCTATCTGGCACTCCCAAAGGAGTTAGAACCTTGACCATAACATGCAAACCGATATTATTCCCACCCTATAATAAACAGATACATTGTATACATTTGTTTGTTATGAAGAGAATAATACCTCTAATATGATTTATCCTGGATCATAACATGGAAACGGTGCAGATCTTTATGCTACATTTGTAGCTAGAGAAATACACATTCATGCTGTCAGATTTGCCATCCACCCAATTTTAATTTAGTCAAAATTACGAAATATTTGCAGTATTACATACATGTACAATGCAAATGTATATTTGATCATGACTGTGTAAATATCCAGGTCCTATGTTCTGCCTTCCAAAGCACCTGCGCATGTGCAAGGTGGCAAAAAACCTCTGACATTTCTTTCCTGTGTGTGCTAGAGCCATCTATATGTAACAGTAGTTGTCTTCGCGTAGTGTTTTCTGGTTATTTCCCACTGTAAATCAAAATTGTTTCTTAACATTACCTTAGTCATCAACAATAGTTAATGTTTTGTGATATATGTGAAACATTTGTACCTTTGAGAAACTATAGTGTGTTTAATTGCTCCGTGTGGTTTGGCAGTAAACATGTCTGGTGAGACAAGAATGTGTCCCCTACTCATACATGTAATGTTTGCGGTCACTTCATAACACATTGTGACCCTCACATACCCTGCTGAAGTTGCAGTTCTACAGGTTGCACAGAAGATGCTCAATGTCTGCAGTATACAGGTGTTTAGAAGAAGGTAATGTGTGAACCATGTTCTGCCAGTGTACCATCAAACTCAAATGGCCGTGTGGACAGAGACACCTGGGCAAGCCTAGTCAAGCCCGTGTAACGGGAAATGTTGCTGGTGACCTGGACATACGGAAGTAGTTCAAGCCACGATCACCACAGCCGATTTATGGTTGGTTTTGATTCGGATCTGTTCTCCATTCCCCCAGTGACCCTGACTGACAGGTGCAACTGCACCACTTGTCGACCAGTGTCAACCTTATCTCAACCTAGGGCTCTGAACTAGATGCTGCTTAACAGACGACCAACCTATTGTACCAGTCTCAGATGGATGGTTGCAATATTGATATTTATTAACTTATCCTGCATTACTTCTTAATGCATTTACTGCTGTTTTCTGACAGAAAGACAAACAGTGTGAACTGTTAATCAGCTGTTAAAGATGGTTGTTCTAACCAGAAGAAGCAGCCCCCTTGCACAGTCGACATGTGACCCAGAGGCTATGAAGTCACATTGAAGCACATCACTGCTTTGTAACCTCAACAGACGGACATACTATGGTATCCCTTGTGGAAATAAAGCTTATTGTGTTGCTGTATTGCCTGTTTCTACATTCATCGTTTGCTAACTAGATTCTCTTCTGTTTATGGTTTGTTCCCTTTTGGTCTTCCCCTACCTATTTTATAACATTTTATCGCTCAACTGTGGCTTGATTCACGGTAATTTATGGGTGTATTGTTGTTCCTGCCCGCCATTTTCAGTTCGCCACATGGCCACATACTTTTGTGTGTTGCGTTCTAAATTCTTTTATTTGGCTTCAGTAATCCATTAATTTTGTTTGACCTCATGTTTGTGTGTTTAAAGCTTTGCTTTTTACTACCTTTTGCTCACTATGTTTGCCACATCGTTATGATTTTGCTTAAATTTAAGAATTTATGCCTCACTGCACTTGCTGCCGCGGAAACAAATCTGTTTGGGACCCCCATCCTCTCTGCCTTGGTTGTATGACACCCTGTACTTTCACAGCACAGTGCCGATATTGCAGTCCTTTGACGCCGTGCACCTTCAACTCCTACTCATGAGTATCCAGGAAACGTCTCACTCACGTGCTTGTTGAAACCCTGACATGGCTTACAACTCCCTCATCAAGACTCCCTCCTTCATCAAGACCAATGCCCTTACGCTTCCGTTGCCTTCACCTTAACAATGACATCGCACCCGCCACCTGACTACTGACTCGCCGATGCCTTTAGCCCCTTTGTCTACCACAGGTTCTCACCAGCCTCATTTGTCTTATGCCTCATCTTCTCCGTCTTCCTCTCGCCGGTGTTCCATGTCTTCTCAATCCCAAAGTCTTTCACATTGCTCAGACTCTTCGGAGGGATCTTTTTGACCAGATTTAGATCCTCCCTCTCTGGAGATTGACACCCAAGTGGGTCCTTCCCAGGTAGCTGATTGTCTGGCTGACCGTTTGTCCTCCATTGCTCTCTTCCCTGGTTCTGATGTTGACAAAAAATACACTATCTGGTCTTACCTGACTTTGCTCCAACCTGACCCTATGTTAACCAACCTTGTTGCGGCTTTAGATGAGGATTTCGCTTAGGTGTCCATCACGTCATCATTCAAGGCTCCTCACAGTCCTCATGGTGATTTTTCTGTCCACTCCTTCAACATTGCTGATGAAGCACACACGTTAGACGAGGACCTGCATCGAATGACTGGGTCATCAAGTCCGCCACCCTTCATATGCCGGACACTCGCTTTGCCTTTGTGGACCCCGGTTCACCTACACCGATTCCTCTGGTGGTGGACAGTGGAATCGAATGTCTTTGGCAGCGTCTCCTTGCCCCGTGCTACACGGCTGGTCCGGAGATCAACTCCATTGGCACAGCAACAACCTTGAGCTAATAACCACTTATCCTAGCCGTCTCTCACTAGCAGAGCACTCTCCGTCATGCCCAGTTGACCATATCCACAGACAACATCAACAATTGTTTGGCATAAAGACAAGCGCAAATTAGCAATGTTTGCTCATTGACTCTTGATAGTTTTCGGAATACGAGTAGGTTTTATCGTCTTTGTCACAAAAAGATTTTCCTTCCATGTAATTGTTTTAATATGCTTTATAAATGATTTAATCCAATGTTTATAGTTTACTGTAAATCTTCTTTAACTGTCTTGTGGCGTCATTTTATCCCCCTGTTGGACACTTCTGCACTGACAAGATCGGACTTATGCATGTGTAGCAGGGTGTGGAGTCATCCCACAGATGACATCTTTACCTTGTCAGCTCTTTGGTCATGTGAACAAGGTGGCCGAACTCGGATAAGAAGGTCTGTGGTTCTAATCCCATGATGGGACCCGGAGATTTTATGGCACCTACACAATGCCTTCTCAACAGTATCGTAAAGAGGCAAGAGGAATGGCTCTCCATACAGATGTGGTTCTCAACTCAGGATATGTGAATGCAGCAACAGCATTTTTCTTTGTGCAGGCAGTGTCTGAACAAACCAGAAGTACTATTATCAATCAGCCCCTCTCAGCTTCTACATTTTTAACAGTACACTTACCAGAGTCCTGGAGGAAGTGCCTGTACTTCATCAAATTAAGCTAAATGGATGCTAGAACCTGTTGAAGGATAATGAAACGTGTCATAGAGTTACCTTTACCTGCAGGAGTGTATTTGTGAATGATGCATTGACCACATGTTGCTGGTATGGAGCAATTGAAACTTGTGTAGGTATCATCCAAATTCCAATTATGGGTGAAGGTCTGACTTACCACAGCCAAGCCATCATCTAATAATCTGTAATTTGTAACTGATATTTAAAGGTTATTCATATTACATATCAGAAAACAGTTCTGTTCAATTGATTTAAGGAATGTAACTTTCTTCCTGTCATGAATATTCATTTTGTTTATCAAATAAGAGACAAACTGAATAATGTAATATACTAAATACATCAACCCATGAAGTATGTATTAAATTTGTCTTTGGCAAAAAACTTAAAGGAACCAGAATGCACCGGAAATACCATGTCAACAAATCGGTACTGCAGTACGCAAAATAATCATGTAATTACACTGTGTAGTTATAAAAAATGCTCATTTGATATCTGGGCCCCGTTCAACAAAACAATCTTAGCGCTAAGATGATCGTAAGTAGTATAGGTAATAGGGGTTCTGGCTCACTTCCACTGGAGCCGGATTTATATACCTATACTGCTACTACAGGTGGCATTTTTTATGCAAAAATGTTTATGCGATTCAACGATAGTCATAAGATTAAACTAAATTGTAATGAAAATATTCTCTATTATTTTTACTAATAAGTATACCATTATTTTTAACGAAGTGATATTCAACATTTTTACTAAGTTCTTCGTTCATTTTACTAGGAGACCAGACTATATACTCTTCTTGGTAATTGGAAAGAAACAACTGATGACCGTATTTGGTTGGTTGACATCACAAATATAATATATACCTTGTGGTACCGTATATGACCGCAGATAAGCCAACCCCGTAGATAAGCCGAGGTGTTAACTTTACAATTGAAACACAGAGGAAAATGATATGACCCGCAGATAAGCCGAACCAGGAAGTGCAAGGCAAAAAACACTGCGAATTCGCAGATATTCAATAAGATGAAAAACATTGTAATTATATTGAAAAGGTCATTATTATTTCTAATAATGATTTAACAAACCAGTCATCCACTTTCATAATGTGGGACGCTGTTTCTCTTGTCTTTTTTTTAATCTCATTATGATTGTTTTTTGTTGCCATCAACAACGAAGCGCCATTTTGTGAAACGGTGTATATAGAATTATGAACCTGTGAGAAAATGTACCAACAAATGAAAACACAAGTCAAATATTTAGTTTCAAATCAGTGTATTTTTGTTTATTTGTTTTGTGTTCAAATAACTAAATAAAAACATATATACATTATCATTTACATCACATCATCCCTTGTAACAAATAAAAACATATATACATTATTATTTACATCACATCTTCCCTTGTAAAGACATCAAATTTGGTGTCGCTGTCCTCAACGCCCACACAGCTACATCTGTCGCATCTCGTAATAGTCATCAAGGTCATCACATGACATGACATCTTCCACATCCGTAGAAACCAGGGCGGGGGACACAAACTCCTCGAATAAAATATCATCTTCAGACCCGTCCATTGCGTTAGAAATTCCACATTTCAAAAACGATTTCTGAACCATGTCTTTGGGGATCTCAAGACTCCACCACCCACTTTGCCACTTCTGCGAGTGGAGCTCTTCTCATGGCGTTCGATTTGGTGAATGTGTGATCGCTGTTCAGCATCCACTCCGAGCACTTCTCTCGGACGTTGGTCTTGAATGGCTTGTTTAGGCATACGTCAAGGGGCTGGAGAAGGGATGTACATCCGCCTGGTATGACTGCTTGGTGTGTCTTGCTTTCAGTCAACTTCTTCTTTACACTCAGGCACAGGTGGGCTCGAAACATGTCCCATACAAGTAGCGACTTGCATCCCCTCATGCCACCCGGCCTTGACATCCACACATCTGTCACCCATCTGTTAACTAGGTCTTCGTCCATCCATCCTTTGGGGTGTACCGCGACAACAACTCCAGCCGGAAACTTGTCTTTTGGCATTGTCTTTCTTTTGAATACAACCATATGTTTTAGTTTCGTCCCATCAGCCAAACAGGTTAAAACAACAGTAAAATGTTATTTCTCGTTCCCCGTTGTCTTCACCGATATGGTCTTGGCACCCAGGTGGTCAACTGTTCTGGAGCCTGGCATATGAAAGTTCAAAGGGGTTTCGTCCATGTTGCCGATTTGACAAAGTTCATAGGCCATAGCCTTCCGTTCTTTGATGACAAAGGCATGAAACAAGTCCACTTTTGTGTTTACCTGGTCAGACAGCTTCTGGGCAATGTGGGTCTTCTACCTGAGTGTAAGGTGTCTCCTGTTCATAAAACTTGAACACCAGTGTGACGATGCCTTAAACGTGGTTGGGAGGTCGAATTCCTTTTTCTTCGCCTTGTAAACCGTCAGTGCCTGTTGGCGAATCATATTTCTGGTTACCATGTAACCAAACTGTCTTTGTTCCGTTATAAACTCATACAGGACATCCTCTAGTTTAATGTATGGTGATACGTCAAACCGTCTAGCTTTCTTTGTTTTCGGCATTTCTGTTAGAAATTGGAGGAAAGAAAAGACGGCACTAACTTGCCTCTCGTTAATGTCAAACTGCCGTGCAGCCGCACTGTTGTTTGTCGACTCAGCAACAGTGACGACTCGTAGTTTGAATGCAGCATCGTAAGCGTGGAGTTTTCATTTTGAACTGATGATGAGAATGCCAGTCATAAAAATATTCCAACTTTTATACACCTATGCAGTAACTCACCAATTTACTTCAATTCAACTTCAAACATTGCCGCCACTATTGTATGTTAATTCAATTGAATTAAATAAACTATGAATAAATTAAATGACCATCACTTACTCACAGGCTTCTCCAGTTTATTAAACTAATCTCTCGAAAACAAAATAATTAAGCCCCTACTCCCACCACGATCGCTAAGCACCCACAACTTGAAAGTGTTTGTGTAAACAACATAACAATACCAATCGGCCCGTTTTTATCAGTGCTCATTTCCTTGTGTACCATGTTGCATTTTAAACAACAGGAAGCAATCACAGTGGTCACCGTCTGTGACATCACAGGAAACAGCTGATCACATGTTTTTGCAAATGGCAAACGGAATAACTCGCCGTTACAGTTGTTTATTTGCCCCTTTCAATAAAGGTAGATACTTGTTCACTATCAAATTTTGATTTTTCCAAAACGTACGTACCGGTAATAGCTATGGCGATTTCATCTGTGAATTATATACTGTTAAATGTAAAGATTGTGGAGTGTATGAAGAATGATAAACTTTGAACATTCAATTGAAAACTTATTATCGTAAGTAGTAATATGCATAACATTTTTTTAATAATGACAACATTGGTGTATAATAATAACTTTATTGATAGTTTTTATTTGATAACTTTATTCCAAACTTTCGGGTTGTAATCTATCGGACCCTCATTCAGGCAATGTTTCTGTCGGATCACGATCTGAAAAATACTATCATGAAAGTGTATCCCGTGGATAAGCCGACCCCTTTCTACATAATCTTTTTTCTGGTCCTCAAAATTCGGCTTATACGCGGTCATATATGGTAATTCTCTCCATTTGATAATTTTGTCCCTGAGCATAAATGTTTCAATAGCTTTTTCGAGTCCTTCCTTTGTTGGTTTGTAATTCTCCATTATTATATACTTACGTAAGCATTCGTTTAAATGTGATCTAATGATAGTAAGCAATCTATTTTTAATCTCCAACCAATTCTTTGGTTTTGGCACGGAATAATTGACGCGCTTCTTGCCTCCCCTATTCTATGAACTTTTTTTTCTCGTCTTCGCTAATACCACTGGTCTTACGAGATTTTGATCGAATCTCCTGCTTCATTGCGTTGTATTTGGTGAGTTCTGACAACACTAAACGAAACTCCTCCTCGGATATCTTACAATCAGCCATTGCTGTTGAAATATGATCCTCAATGCTGTTCAACTTTGCTTCGGCGAGTATCCGAATAGTATCGTGTTTTAATGCTTTCTTTTGCAACCTACAAGAAATGAATTTTATCATTATTCCTGCCAGTCCTGAGACTCCAGCGGCTATTTCCATGCCAAGTACGATAGGCGCGGCGTTTATAGTTGATAATAAACCAACACCAGCTACACCGAGTCCTAGCCGTTACAAGCAAGGTGTCAACTCCTTCGAGAGCATTCACGGCTCTGCGAAACTTTTTATACAATCCAAGTCTTAACTCCCTCTGTTTTATGTCGCTTATTTGATGTACCATATTCGACCCTCCCCTCAATGAGCGCCTTTCCCGGTTCCGAAAATTTATATAGTAATTATTTCGTTTTAAATGAAAATTGTACGGGAACCGAGGTTTCCGGATATTTGAAGTCCGTATCAGTGGGGCATGACTGTCTTCTGTTTATTTTAGATATTTGTGACTTTGAATATTATGCGCAGAAAAAAATTACACTGTACCCCTTCAGCGAAGTCCGGCAAACGAACGGGTAATGAGAAACCTCGTCAGTATACAAATTCGAAATTTGAGATAAAAAAATCACCAGACATATTGATTTACCGTTTAAATTGTATTTTTTGTTCAGCTAGGCATCGTTTATATCCAGGGATTAAGATTACCTTGTGTATTTTCTCGTAAACTAAGCCGGACACAGCAATCAGCTGTACACACGTTTTCTTGGAATCTACCGGTGATTCGGTCAAGACACACCCAATGATATAACTTTACAGGATTTTAAATGCAAGGATCGGCAAAAGTTGTATCTGAAACTATTTTTTTATCAGGAATAATATATTCCAATATCTTGTTAATTTAGATGCAGCTTTTACTAAACATATTTAAAATAATAATAACCCTAAGAGAAGCAGCTGATCGCTATTGCCGGGTATTAATTTTTACATGGAACCAGTCTGACCAGTCACCGTCAAGGCTCCTGTGCACATGATTGCGTGATCGCGAGAATTACGTGTCTACATAGAATCGTCCAACAAAAACAAATATGACTTTTAACGATTCAAAGTATGGCATTTATGATATATGTATCCATTCTCTGTCAACTTAAGTTCGTTTCAAGGCTTCAATAGCGGTAATCTGACCGTGGTTGCTGTTAAAAACGGTGAGTTGTGCGATCTTCTGATCGCTTCACACATGATTTCGCTGAAATTAATTAAAACAATATTAAAAGGAATTTTGAATAAAATTAATGAAATAAGTTACAAACAAAAGTCCAGATATACAAAGAACACTTTTTATAGCCAGACAGTGTAATAACATGAATAATTTGCGAACTTCAGTATGGATTTGTTGACATGGTATTTCCGGTGTTACGTGCTCACAGTAATGTCTTTCCATAGGGGAAAAAACATCAAAACTCATTAATTCGTGTATAATGCGCACTCCCTTCTACACAGCTGTGTTTTTTGGAAAAAAGTGTGCACTATTCTCAAGAAAATACGGTAAGGCTTACTGATGAATTTACGCCAATTTGACCTGAATTGTCCCCAATAAGCGCCCACCCTTTCTGTCTTTTTTTAAGAGCCCTGGGCGCTTAACGGGTCGAATACTGTAATCGAAATCCATCAACAGTATCCATATTTTCAAATGCCTCATCGAGCGCCGGATATAAACTCATAGTGTATATTACTGTCATATAATAGTCTTTGATTGATCTTGCTTAAATGTTTTGAGATTATACATCAACCTTATCAAATGAATATTATACAGCAAGAATATCTTAGTAAGAGAAATGCTGTCACTTTTAATAATTTGAACCCCCTCGAGGGTTGCAACGGGTGATGCTCCAATATGAATAATACTGCAACGTTGACGTTGGTGTTTCTTGAGCCATTTAATCGATAGACCTGGTAATATTTCAAAGGCATTTTCCGGTGCATCTCCGAACAAAACTTCAATAATAAGCGTAGAAATATTAGGTATTGCACTCAAGTTAACTTTAATATCATTGAATTCAGTAACCAAATATAATCTAACATTTTGGACTGCCGGACGACTAAATAACATATATGACCTAGGTCTTCTGGCAGGGGAGGGCCTAACACACTTTTTCGTTTGGATGGGATATAAGCCGCGAGTTCGATGCCACTATTTATTATCTTAGTTAAATTATGTCCCTTACCCGTCATCACATACGGTGGGGTAATGACGATATTCAGTAGCCACTCGATGTTTGCTGCGACCATAGTCCATTATTTATCATCGTTGTGAGTAATATTGTACAAAGTGTTTTTAAGGAGTCTACTACCGTCGACATCACTTAAATCTTCTAGATTACCCGCTTGTATACATTATCTTGTAAGTGTAAAGCGTATAACTTACCATCGGTACCGGGTTTACCGAATCCTTCTGTGTCTCCGAGATCGGAAAGCGCAATTGTATTACATTGTCTGAGTGTTCCAGGGCCTGATGAATCAACCATTATTTATAATATGGAGTGTTACACTTAAGTATCCTATATGTACAGATTGGTGTTTTACATCTAATACAGAAATTTTGAGGTCTGAAATAATACCCCGCTTTAATTTTTTATATTGTAATGTTGAGAAAGATTCCGTTCTACCGCTATTATATTTTTCATCTTTGACTGTAATAGATCTGAGCAGAGTTGAAGGACTTTCTAGTTGAATATTTACCGTCATACTGATCTGATCAAGATAGATGAACTAAATCGGGTAATGTATATCCATCAAATGTTGTCTTGAGTACTGTTATATCTCCATCTGCAAATCCAAGTGTAATTGCTTTACATCCTTTTCTCCAGCTTTTAAAATCAGCATCCCATTCGACTCATTTTGTGTGAGACTAATTCCATTAGGCTTAAAAAATCCATCATTGAGTGAGCATACGCTGTAATACCCATCAGGTATAATGTGTTTTTTACTATTTATTACTGTCTTATTATTACCTCTTGCAGCATTTATATTGATCCAACCTCGGGTACTACGTTACATCGCATAGAGCGACTTCGAGTTGACCATCCGAGTTATCGATAGTATGAAGCAGTTGAATAAACTGACCATTTGTTATTCCTGGGAGTGTGACATACATATTAAATATACAATGATACTATATCAAAACTTATATCGATATCGATTATAGTAACTGCCTCTGGTTTTGATTTTTTTGTTAAATTCCCTGATATCTTTGAAAAGTACAGGGTCACGGCAACTAGTGATAAAATGGTGCACGGTTGGTTTCACAATCCGATGCAATTTTGGCAGAATCAGTTAAACTTTGCCATATGGTGTGCCACAACGGGATGTGGTGTATCTCTTTATTCCCCAGGATTTGAACTGAATAAGTCTGTTGTAACATTTCACGTGTACTATCAGATTAGACGTATACTTAAAGAAATTAGTGCTCCATTACCGCAGTATCGAGCATGGAATTCCACAAATAATCCGTACAATAGGTTCGCGTATGAGCGTATTTGTCAGGAATTTAATATTTCTAAGAGTAAAGATTGGCGTATTAAAGGAATTAACCATGGTCTAGGTGTTCCGTACAGCGGCCAAAAAACTGTTAAAGAAGTCAGCGATGATTTAGTTAAAAAAACTCATCAACCATTCGATCCATGTAAGTTGTTACAGAAAAACAATCTTTTTGTAAGATTGCATAATCTTAATCATGGCTGGGAACTTTCAAGTAACGATTGGAGAGGTTCTCTTACGAGTTTTAAGGTTGGTTTGGCTTATATTGTTACAAAATTTATACAAATGAACGATACTGCAAACGCTTGGAATGAATTTCTTAATGATAAAACGGAAAATAATTTTACTAACCCAGGAGTTGTAAGAGTTAATGAATCAATAAGAACTTATGTATGGGCAATTCTCGGTGCACAATCGCAAACACGAATGTCCATTATTGGTTCTGGGACGGCACTCGATGCGCAAAAACAGTTTGTCGCAAACATGGAGGATGCTATTAATTCACCAGTTGACATACCATCGTCTATAAAGCGTTATCAAGATGTATTACAGTACGCTCAATCCAAAGTGGACTACTTTTATGCGCCGGGACTATATATGTCTCCTAGTAATATGGAACTTAAGATCGGTCAAGTGATAGGTTATAATAATAAAATTGTTATTGCTACCGATCAACAAAAACCAGGTATAAATTCAGATATTAATACCGAATTAATAACGCAAACAAACACAGGCGAAACGGGAATAGTCAAGCCACAGTTATCTACTGACACTCCTACTAACACATCTACTAACGCACAACCACAAGTACCACATATTGCGTCTAAAAATCAACAACATATCGATAAAAAAACAGCGCTTGTATTAGGTGGAGTTGCGGTTGGTTTACTCATGATTTGGTTAAATAGTTCTTAGCGAACTGATTTGGTTAAATAGTCTTTAGCGGATACGTACAACAGCCCTGCAATTGCTACGACCAGTGCCCACAAGTTTTGACTAAGCCAAGTGGTGGTCTTAGCTAATAAATTCAAGAGCCAGGAAACAATACTCTCCTATTATACCGGGAAGTGCGGACGCGGCTTTCTCGGCGAGCTTTCCCAGTGCTGAACCTAATGTTTTTAAATGCTTTTTTATCCACTCTTTTATACCATCCCTATCAGTAGGAGGTGATCCGCCACTACCACCTGTACCGCCTGTGCCACCGGTTAACGCGATATAATAAATCCCAATGCGGTTAAAATACTAGCAGTGGTTATTCCCTGTTCTCTGAACAATGTTTTAATTTTATCGGCCAGTGTAGTGTCATCGTTGAGGACTTGATTGATAGTTTCTCAAAATCGACTGATTTGTGAACAAAGTGCCTTTTTTTTACCGTAAGCAGCTTCGAGGCGGGCCGATCTTTCGTCTTCTAAGTTACGCAATCTTTCTGCAACGCGACGTCTACTGAATTCATCACCCGCTTGTTCAAGTTTTGTCTTCTCATAAGCTATATGCTTGTCGATGTCGGATATCTTGGCTATATCATTGATGAGTTCTCCCCGCATTGTTCGCATTGCCTTGTCAAGACCTCGTAATTCCATAATACTGAACTCCAAGACCGTGGAATTATCGTAGTAGGTATCCAAGATTTCTCCGAGTCCGTCCGAGGCCACCTTCGGGCTTTCTTCCAAATTATCTATGTTACCGAGTTCAGTACGCACAGTCCTAAGAACCTTAGTAGTCTTCGCGGAAAGTTTTGCTCCTCGTGAGTAGTCTACAAAACCTAATTCATCACGAACAGTGCTGATACCGTGTTTAGCGGCTATCGTAGGCAAGGCTAGGGGCTTACGAGTACAAAAATTCATAAGATCAATATCCGGAGGGCGATGCAGTCGCAATATTCCTTTACTATCTAATTCAAACTTTGAATAGTCAGGACCTATAGGACTAACATCTTTAAAGGTATCGTAATAATCATTAACGGCTGAATGTAAAAGTTCATCATCAAGATTCATAAAACTGGTTTCATCAGTACCCTCTTCGATTGTACTAGTATCAGTTATGTTATCTGGATTAAACTCATCCATTTTTTATATTAAACATATGGTTATATAATTTCAATATAACAATGTCCTCGCAATACGGACGCAACTTAAACCCACAACGTAGACTTCGAGATCCATTAGGGGTCAAAGCAATTCGTCAGTCAGTAACTATAACTAATAACCCGAGTACCATCGATCAGAATCAAACGCTTCTGGTTCGCTTTCCTTATCTCGTCGCACATGATGTGTTAGTTCCGGAAACTGTCCGACTGGCATTTACAATTATTTTGACTTCTACCGACGTTAACAGGGAGCCCGTTCAGAACATAGGTTGTGCTATCGTTAAGAAAATCGCGATTAAAATTAGCGGTAATGAGGTTATGAGTATCGACGATAGCAATATATACTATTGTTGGATCTCTGGAGAACGGATAAAGAGCGGGAAAATTTACAGTACCAAGGTATTTGTAATCGGAACACATTGAGACTGCGTGTAGATGCTTTTAGTGGTGATGGTACCGTCGTAAAAGATCAGGCAGTTGCCGACGCATTAGGTAACAGATTCTATATTCCCCTAGACTTACTAGATTCCCACATGCCCTTTTATCAAGCATCCCTAGGCGATAGGTTAGAATACGAACTCACTTTTAATGACTACAGCAGATTAATCAGAGCTGCTGAAGATGCTAGCTATTCCATTGACAATATCTCGCTGGAGTATGATATGATAACAGATCCCGAAGTAGCCAGACAAATTCGTAACCAGTATACAGGAAGTTTAGCCATTTTGTACGATCGCGTGCTGCGACATCGAAAGATCACGAGGAACAAAAAAGATACAACGTGGAATATCAATCTAAACGTCCCCACGAGATCGTTGAAGGGTATTTTAATAATTCTTGTGAATACATCACCTCTATCACATCAGTGCCATAAATTCCTGTTTATGCTGAGAACCACACTACAATTTTTTTATAAATTTTCAACAGACGTCCACCACACTGCCAACATATCCATAGTTGTGAGGGAAACCCTATCCCTTGCCAGTGGCGCCACCACGCATGCGCAAGGCCGGAATCTAGTCACTTCTTTCCTGTGTGTCCAGATGACAACAAGGAAAATATTTTGTTGCACATCTGTACACGTGATTGAGTTCCACACTTACAAAGCACATTAGATCTTCTCAAGCTTCATAGGCTACAAGCAGTGAGCAGTTCTACAAGCAGAGAACAGGGGTATAAGAAGATCAGAAGTTCTAGTAAGTAATTAGTAAGAAACATTTTGTGGGATGAGATCTTCATCTCAAGGACAGACAACCGTCTGTTCAGGCTGTGGGCAACACCAGATCCTGGTGACCCTCACCCTAGATGTCTATCGTGCAAGCAACTACACACAAAAGTCAAGGTGCAGCTATTGCGAGCGTCTGTCAAAGGAGAAAATTGACAAGCTCTACAAGGCATGTATCAACAATCCTGATTACAAAGATTACAAGAGTATCAAGTAAAAACAAGTGATTAAGCCCTTGGTGGCCATATTAATCACGTGGGTTACAAGCGAGTGTCGCGCGAGGGCGCCGTCTCACCTTATGAGGAGAAGAGACCCCGTCGCTCATCCCACTCTCCCAAATGTTGAGGAGCAGATGCATTTTACCGGTCAAAAAGAAAGTGCGTCTAACTTGCATCCGGCAACGTATGGTACGGTTGATCATCGAGTTTGGCCAGAAACTAACGATCTTCACCCTCTGCCGCATCCCCCCTTTTAACTTAATTGAGTTCGGAATTCAATGTATAAAGCGTAAAAGCGCGAGTGTCGCGCGAGGGCGCCGTCTCACCTTATGAGGAGAAGAGACCCCGTCGCTCATCCCACTCTCCCAATAATGTTGAGGAGCAGATGTATTTTACCGGTCAAACAGAAAGCCTCTAACTTGCATCCGGCAACGTCTGGTACGGTCGATCATCGAGTTTGGACAGAAACTAACAATTTTCACCCTCTGCCGCATCCCCCCTTTAACTTAAATGAGTTCACGGAAAGAATAACAAATTCAATGTCTGTTATGATTGACACACGCATGCAATCTATGACCCCGGCTTGGCCATACAGGGGTCGATCAGATTGATAAAAGCGCATGCAATCAATGTCTCAGAATATCTCATATCTTAAAGAATCTGTTGCACAACCCCGGCTTGGCCATACAGGGTTCGATCAGATTGATAAAAGCGCAGGCAATCAATGTCTCAGGAAATCTCATATCCAAAAGAATCTGTCGCACAACCCGGGCTTGGCCAACAGGGGTCAATCACGAGATTCAAGAGACCTAAGGATCTCCCAATAAAGTTGAGGAGCAGATGTACCTCACAGGATTTTAACTAAAGGGATTCGGAGAAATTAACCAACTCAATGTTGTAATAATTGATAAAGCGCTCGCAATCAATGGCTCAGGAATCATATCTAAAAGAATTGATTGCACAAACCCGGCATGTCCAAACTGGGATTGATGAGCACGAGATTAAGGCTGAATATGGCAGTACTTCCTCATACAGCAGACAATGCAAGCCTACGCTGTATCTGATTATTATGAGGACACAGGAGAACATAAAAGAGATAGATTTCCTCCCTACCACGCACACCATAGGGCAGATCGTGAATCACAGACATTGCACCGCAGTATGCTCAGAAATACACACCATTCACCCTGTAGCCATAAGATAGACGAACTGAAAAAGCTCTCATACTGCCACACAGTCCAGTTACACGGGCGGAGAAAGCGAGGGAGATGTTACGTCACTATCACACAGTTATAGAACACGTGATTCCCGCACGGCCAGCCGTAGATCAGACGACCGGGATTACGCTACCCTCAGCCATATGACCCAGTCTCAGCACAGCCTGAGTAGGGGGTGCGGATTTATTGCTAATACTGTTTTTTATACATGGGGATTCTACTACGGAGGTTAATTATAGACCAAATAATTATGCCATTAAGATATCATTGCAGAACTCTATAAATCTAATGCCCGCCCTTTAAAACAGATACAAGGACAAAATACCAGATGACCTTGTTAGAACGTGACGGGTAGGAGGTACCGGTCAGTTGATTTTAGAATTCCTTACCCTTCCCTGTTCGTCATATATTGATGACGTCATCAAGAATCGAATATTCATTAAATGCTACATTCGGCACTTAATGTTAGACTGGGTATGCCTGCCATTAATAAGATTACACGACACAAGTTGCCCCTCGCACAACAGCTGAGCATCGTTGAACATTTCTACTATCTCGTTAAGAAATGCATGTTCTCTCGTTAAAAAATGCATGTTGACATGGCCTTAATCAGGGACTTAGATTATGTCAACAAACAGATGATTAATTTCAGTTTATACATTAACTGGATTGCAGCTGCAATTCTCCACGTCATACCTCGAACAATCAGAACGTAGGCCTACACTTAGACACCCCACGGAGATGACACTACAACAGACCGGATTCATCCACAGCTCACTGGAACACATACTGAAGATGCAGGAAGATCTTCAATCAGCACAAGACTGGATATCAGCACAGTTCCTGCTAAAGATGATCATCCCACTTCGCAGAGGAGGAAGCAGAAGCAGTCCCCGAAGGGGATACCACCGGAAATGCCTTCAGACCCTACCGACATCACTTGCCCAATAGACAATGATTTAGAACTACAGAAGATCAAAGATACGACCACATCGAATCCAGTCGAACTAGCCAAGGGGCTATCAGCATCTTAAAGGAGTCAGAGACCACTCACGGGTTCTACTCCCCAGTATTCCAGGTACCTACGCTTTGCAGTCAACGGTCAGAGATACCAGTTCAGGGTACTACCATTCGTCATATCCTTAGCCCCATGGTTATTCACCAGGATCACCAATCCCATCATCGGTTTGCGCCCATATAAGCTCATAAGGCTTCTCGGATATATAGACGATTTCCTATTGGCCGATCAGGACAATCGCAATTAGTTTAAACACAGTGTGCCTCACTACTAACACTCTTAGGTTTCCTGGTTCACCCTCTAAAACAGAGCTAGTACCCACACAGGCATCACCTACATAGGCACAAGATTCTACTCAACAACGGCATAGCAGCACCCCCAGAGGACAGATATGCAAGAGTACAGCACATGATAACAAGCGCACTCGATCAGGCAGTCAAGTCGAGACACTGGTGGATGTCTCGCCTATGCCCGCTCACATCTATCCAAGATTTAACCTACAGAGGCACAAGGTCTCAGCCTTTAATGAAGGAGGTTACATGTTTATATGCCTTGGTAGACTCAGTTATTTGCAAGATCGAAGCAAGACACATACCGGGCAAGCTATATATCCTAGATGATTACCTATCCCGGAAGAACAAGATAGTACCCACAGAATGGTCACTACATCCCGAGGTGTTCAAGTGGATAACCCAGCTATGGGATACTCCAAACCTAGATCTATTCGCCATATGTCTCAACAACAAACTACCAGTCTACGACAGCCCGGTACCAGACCCACTAGCACTCCAAGTCGATGCGCTCTCCATGGAATGGGAGGGAATGTTTGCATACACTTTTCCCTCATGGGCTCTCGTAGACAGAGTACTGAAGAAAATAGAGGAAACAGACTGTGTCATAATCCTCATAGCCCCGGCATGGCCGAAAAGGGCTTGGTTTCCGAGACTTCTACAACTTCTGGTAGAAGTACCTCTGAAACTCCCAGTACGTCACGACCTATCGAGACAACCAAAGCGGACATATTTTACGGCCGCTTCGACAACCTCCATCTTCACACTTAGAAGTTATCTCGAATAAGATGCAAGCCACCGGTTACTCTAAATCAGCTGCACGAAGAGTGGCAAGCTCATGGAGATCAGCATCGTCATACCTATAGTGGCTGAATTCTTGGTCTATCTAAAAAACGACAAGAAATTACAACATCAGTATTATAACACGTTGGTCTATATATAGGTACCCACCCAGTACTGAATCGACTCATAAAGTCCTTTGCCCTGGAAAAGACAATAAAGTACCACGTACTTCCCAAATGAGATCTAATTATAGTATTGTCAGCATTGATGAAAACACCATATGAACCCATGAGTAGTGCTACATTACTATTATCCCCAGGGAAACTGTTTTTGTTTTTTTCTACTAGCCATGGCTACGGCGGCTCGTGTCAGAATTACACGCTATTGACACCTCCACTGTAACTCATACCCAAGAATGAAATCAGAGTCGTTTAGATCGCTCCCAGAATTTATTGCCAAAAACCAGTCGTCAACGGATAGATTGATCTGTCCCATAAGAGCCTTGAGATACTTCATTACAGCAACTCAACCCCACAGAAAGCAGAGAAAATGCCTCTTTATCTCTTGCAAGCCCTCGTCAGAAAAGGACATCACAGAGGGCACTGTAGCGGGATGGCAAATCAGTTATCATAGATAGCTATAAACTGGCACAAATCTCCACGCCGAGTTTGGGAAACTGCAGGCCTCACGAGATCAGAGCCCTTGCAACAAGTCTAGCATGGAATACAGTATCCATTGAACAAGTTGTAGCCAGCTGCCAGTGGTAGTCCCACAACACTTTTCAAACTTTTACTTACGAGACATACAGACCGATCTAAAGACTATACACTCTGGGGCCCTTGGTGGCTGACCCAGGTGATAGTCGCCAAGTAACCTTGTTCCCCTTCCTCTTCCGGGGTGGGAAAAAGAAGGGGGGGAGGGGTGAAGATTTCAGAAGTACCTCATGAACTCAGGGTAAGTTGTCTTTGTCACTGGACTGCGCTACTGAGTTAGTAAAGCAGGGCAAATGGCAACACTGAAATCAGAGATCGAAGGATTAAGTGATAGACGGTAATCTACATGATAGGAAACATCAATGAAGTGACGTCATAGGAGTCATCACACCGGACTAACATCAAGATACGTTAAATATCACTATCCAGAAGGGCATAACGATAAACCATGTCATAGTGATACGAGAATATAGTAGACATATACCACAAGAGGTGCATGGTATGACACCGGAAGTGACGTCACAGATGACTATGTCTAAGTATCACAAGGGAATATACATATACCCATCATATGACGTTTTGAAAATTCTATACGTCTAAGTCTTGGAAGTAGACTATTAGACACATCCGTTTTAGATCCCCTTTTGGCATATAATCCTTGGTTTTTACCACTCCACTAGCCAAATATCTAAGGGATGCTAGATACCAGAACCCGCCGGTCCCTCTGGTGTATACTGGCACTGATGTGATAGAGGTGAGGTATTCACAAGAATTATCAAACAATAGTTATCATTGTGAATAATTCTAAGAATACCACCTCTATCACATCAGGAATTAATCCCTCCCACCTCCCCAAATATCTGCATCTAGTTGATGAGAGTAATGGGTTGAAAGAAGTGACTAGATTCCCGCCTTGCGCATGCGTGGTGGCGCCACTGGCAAGGGATAGGGTTTCCTCACAACTATGGATATGTTGGCAGTGTTGTGGACGTCTGTTGAAAATTTATAAAAAAATTATAGTGTGGTTCTCAGCATAAACAGGAATTTATGGCACTGATGTGATAGAGGTGGTATTTTTAGAATTATTCACAATGATAACTATTGTTTGATGTTGTTCGAGGACCCCTCCGATGCATTTAAAAGAAATACAGAGAAGTTCTACAATCCCAAGATTACAAAAGTAGAATTGACTATCGAGGACGTTCCTAATCAACTATATACTCAAGGAATGCTAGCGTATCAACAATGGGATGAGATTAAAAAACTCCCTTCTATAAAACGAAGCCCAGAAGTTAACGCGGTCGTGAAAGATCTGTCTTTCTGGGGTGTATTGATGGGTAGTAGTACACGCTATGGCTTGACATGCGAACAACGGACGATGATATTGGATTGGCTATGGCAACAAAGGATATGCTCATCAAACAAGGGCTTATCCTGGAAGACATAATGAAGTAATTAAACATTTGAATATTTTAGATTCATATAATATGGCATCAATTGCGATGATGGTTGGTGGAGCTATTGTTAATGCTCTAACTTTTTCGGGGAGTAATTTTTTATTTTCTAGTATGAGAGGTTCGGAGCAGAAAAGACATAATAAAGTTTAGAACAACTCAAAAAAGCTCATTCACAATGGGCGCGGCAGAGAAGCGAGAGATTAGATTTTATTCATGAAGAACTGCGTAGGGAGGGACATTCAATTCAAACGTTTAAGGATGTTGAATCTGCCATGCATGAATACTCCCTCATTTATGGGAAAAAACTTGACCCAATACCGAGACCAACAATGAGTCAGTTTTATACACCGTCAGAAGCTCAGAAAGACCGCGAGGTAATATTCATAATAATCGGATTGACTGCTGTGGCTATTTATAGCTACACAATAACGACGCTTAAACCGTGACCTAGTCAGAGTGACATCTAATCAATAAATAGCCAGTGGAGATGTGGAGATTTACCTTTTAGACAAATGATACGATATGTGTATAACCAAGAATCTATGTAAATATACACTCATGGGGAAATCTATTCAATGTCAGAAGCCATCCGTTGGTATTTACTGTGGCGCCCACGCTTATAACATAAGAAAGGGTTTTAAAAATTACGTTTGTTCTGTATGTGGGATTGGAGTCAAATGTAGTTACAGTTTATGTAAGAGTCACGGTGCTGATAAGGTCAGGAAGCAGATTATTTACGCTAGGAAGAGAGATTACATCAATGAGAGGAATAGGTTGGGGAGAATACATATTTATATATGAAAAATAACCATTTAGACAAATAAATCATTTTGTATATACCATGGTCACAATGGTTTTTCTCAGAGAGTTGAAGGCTATGGCAAAACAACGTGGTCTACATGGATATTCTCGAATGAGAAAAGCTGAATTGATCGATTTACTCGGTTTGGAATACAACAAACCCCAGACTGTTAGAGAACTCAAAGCTCAAGCAAAAAACAGTGGGCTGAGAGGTTATTCTCGAATGAGAAAAGCTGAATTGATTGCTTTACTAGACAATAATGATGTTCAACAAGATGATGTTGATAAAAAACAACATGACGATGTTGATAAAAAACAACAAGAATTAAAATTTGTACCCACATCCGCCAGCGTTGGTAAATATCTAAGAGGTTGGAGGATGGATATTAATTCCAACATGGATGTTAATGATGTTTAGCACATCATATCGAGCAAAATTAACGATGAGTTAGATGATTTACATAGTATAAAAAACCAGCTGACGATTAAAATGTCATTGAGTAAAAGTAGCGCAGACGATAGTACCGAATATACCGAACCATATTTCCGAAGCAATCAAGAAGTTATAACCGAATCCGATACTCTAAACACATCATTAGATACATCAATTCAGAGGATACAGGAAACTTTAGAACGTTGGACTAATAGAGGTTTGGGTTGGGGTGTGGATAAAATCGATAGTTTATATATTTAGATATAGCAAATTATATGCCCTTCAAAGGCGGATCTTATATAGATTTACCCCCCTATTATAAGAAGTAAAAAGCCATAATTAACGTAAAAAATAAATCCGATGACTGTTTAAGAATGATGATAAGATCTGCATTGTTCCCCGTAGATTCTAAAATTGCAAATAGACCTTCTAGCTATCCTCAAAACGATGGACTCAACTTTGATGGTATCGACGAACCTACACCAATATCACTAATTGATAAGGTGGAAAAGCAAAATAATTTAGCTATACATGTTTTCGGACATTATTCTAAAGGAATTGTTGTACACAGGATACGCTCCGCTCCGGAACATATTCCCAGAATCCATTCATTTCTGATCGAAAAAGATGGTGAATATCATTATACGTGGATAAAGAGTTTAAACAGGCTATTAAAGATCAAACTAAATATAAGGGAAAGAAATATTTCTGCGAAAGATGCCTACATGGGTACAGCAGACAAGATCTATTAGAAGCGCATAAAGAAGACTGTAGAGGTGTTGGACAGACTGCTATCAGGATCGATATGCCTAAAGAGGGAAAAGATATATTAAAATTTGAACATTATTGTAATCAAATGCCAGTACCGTACGTAATTTACGCCGACTTCGAAGCGCTTATCAAAACTTTAGAAAATAATCAAGATAATACTGATAGTAGTTTTACGTACAAAACTCAAGAACATATTCCTTGTGGGTTCGGATATATAGTTGTAAGGTATGATGGGAAAACAAACCCGCCCGTGATTTACAGAGGTCCTGATGCAGCAGGAAATTTCCTAGAATATCTACAAAATGAAGAGAGAATAATCAGGGAAAATTTATCTTGTAAGAAACCCATGTGTATGACGAGGGATGATTGGAGGGCCCATAAGAAGTCAACGAGTTGAAATGTTTGTAATAAACCCCTGAATGGGGATTCAGTAAGAGATCATTGCCACGTCACGGGTAATTATCGGGGAGCCGCTCATAACGAGTGTAACTTGAAACTAAAAATGAATTCTCAAACAAGACCCATCCCAGTTGTGTTTCATAACCTTAGGGGATACGATTCACATCTCATCATGCAAGCTATCTCAAAGACCGACGGCATTCCTAATAATATGGAAAAATACATATCATTCTCGTTGACTAAAACTATACATTATACGGACAAGGATGGGAAAGCTAGAATAAAGCAAAGTAATGGGCTTAGATTCATAGATTCCGTACAGTTTCTGTTATCTTCCCTGGACAATTTAGCTAATGCGAACAATCCCGATGACTTTGCGATAACAAATCAATATACCGATAAGATAACTCGTCATTTGTTGCTGAGAAAAGGTGTATATCCTTACGAATATGGAAGATTGGTCTAGATTCGACGAAACTAAATTACCACCCCTTGAATCATTCTATAGTAACTTAACAGAAACTAAAATAACAGATGCCGATTATGAACACGCTCTGACGGTGTGGGATAAATTAGGTTGTAAGAATTCAGGCGATTATCACGATCTGTACTTAAAAACCGATGTACTGTTACTCGCCGATATATATGAGAGATATTTAGAAAGACATGTTTAAAACAATACGGTTTGGATCCTGCATGGTACTATTCCAGTCCCGGACTATCGTGGGATGCATTTTTGAAGAAGACCGGCGTAGAACTAAAACTACTGACAGATTACGATATGCACTTGTTTATTTAGAAAGGATTAAGAGGTGGTATATCGATGGTAGCGAAAAGGTATTCTAAGGCTTATAATAAATTAGTGGAAGGATATGATCTGAGTAAACCCGACACGCATATATTATATCTCGACGCTAACAATTTGTACGGATGGGCTATGAGTCAACCTTTACCCACGGGTGATTTTGAGTGGGTCGATGATATCAATGCGAATGTGTATAAAGGGTATATACTAGAAGTTGACTTGGAATATCCAAGTTCGTTACATAAAGACCATAACAGTTATCCGCTAGCTCCCGAAAGATTAATGGTTAATAAAGATTGGATGTCGGAATATCAACACTCCTTGATGGGTAATACTAGGTTAGCTAACGTAGAAAAACTCATACCAAATGGATAAGACAAAACATATAGTTCACTACAGAAATCTCCAGTTATATCTATCGTTAGGTATGAAACTTAAAAAAATACACAGAGTTCTAAAGTTTGATCAAAGCCCTTGGATGGAGCCCTATATAAGGTTGAACACAGATTTAAGAAAGATAGCTACCAGCGATTTTGAAAAGAATCTATATAAGCTCATGAATAACTCAGTATTTGGTAAAACTATGGAGAATCTAAGGAAGCGTGTTGATGTTAAATTAGTTAGATCTAATGAGGAAGAAAGACTCAGGAAACTTATAACCAGTCCAGCTTTTAACAGAAGCAACATATTCAATAACGACCTAGCCGCGTTGCATATGCAGAAGAGTAATATAAAATTCAACAGACCGGTGTACGTTGGTATGAGTATTCTCGACTTGTCAAAACACTTAATGTATGACTTTCATTACAAAGAACTTAAGAAGCAATATGGCGATAGATGCGAGGTGTTATATACCGACACAGATTCTTTGTTGATGGAAATACAAACTGAGGATGTGTATAAAGATATGGCAGAAAAAATAGATATGTACGACACGAGCGATTACCCAAAAGATAATCCACTGCACAGCGTAGTAAATAAAAAGGTATTAGGTAAGATGAAGGATGAATGTGCTGGGACCCCTATAGCGGAGTATGTCGGATTAAGACCTAAGATGTATTCTATAAGGAAGTCCGATAATGGAGAGATAAGAAAAGCTAAGGGTGTTAAAAAGTATGTGGTAAAAAAGCATATCAAACACGAACAGTATAAAGAAGCATTATTCAACAGTAGAACATTCAAACACGAGATGAACTCTCTAAGAAGTTACAATCATAGGATATATGGATTAAGAATGAACAAGACATCATTATCCCCCTTAGATACAAAGAGATGGATTGATAATGATGGTGTAACTACCTATGCTTATGGTTATTTAGGGCGGTAATATTGTACCTTTGGGAACTATGAACAACTCTTCTCATACAAATGCCCTGCCCAGTCCATCTTTAAGATAATAAAGAATAGGCTCTCCTTCTTTCGTAACCAATCGACTAATGTTATATGTCTTAAGAGACCAAATCGGATCTGTTGCGCGACGTAGGCCTCCTTCGAGTTCACCGGGCTGGTATAAATATCTTACGCTTACGCTATCCGGAAGTTTTTGTTCTTTGCCTCTCCTCGGTGCTGAAGATTCTGAAGTCACGGATTTCATTTTAATCGCATCAGATGGTTTCTTCCCTATTAATCTCGTTACTTCATTATAAAGCGCTGATACAACAGCTGATAATCGTGTCACCCATTCGGTTGATCTCAATCGCTCGGATTTCATTTCGATCCCATACTGATAGCCAAACAAACGTTCCACTAATGTCCTGTTAAATCTTTCGACGATAGCTTGACTACGGTGAGCCTCTTTTTCACCACGCCTGATTTCGACATCGTGCTTTGGTAACAGTTTAGTTATTGATCCCATAAACTTGCGACCGGGATCTACTTCAAATAGCTTAAGCCATTTTAGTGGTCCGCGTTTATATATGCAACTCAGTGAATTAGCTACTTCTGTTGAATCTTTCGAGGTTAATGGCTCAGCCTCTTTGTATCGACTAGCCACATCTTCGTGGGGAAGAAACAAGAGGTCAGCCTGATGAACTTCATTTGTTGTAAAAGTATCAAACTTCTTCCTCGGTATATAACGCGGTGCCGGCAAGTATATTTAGCCCTCGTGGGCTATAGTAAATTTTATTCATTATTAATAAATATTGATATTTCTTTTAATATGACTTATGACAATCGTTGAATCGCATCATCATTTTTGCATAAAAAAAATTCCCCCTGTAGTAGCAGTATAGGTATATAAATCTGGCTCCAGTGGAAGTGGTCTAGAATCACCATTACCTATAAAAATTTATATCATAGAAGCATTGAATGGCTCCAAGTGGTGGTGAGCTAGAGTCATTTTAGTTTAATCTCATGACTATCGTTGAATCGCATAATCATTTTGGCATAAAAAATGCCACCTGTAGTAGCGGTATTGGTATATAAAACCAGCTCCAGTGGAGTTGCGGCAGAACCCCTATTACCTATACTACTTCGTAACTCCCATACTCTAACATAGGCTTACGACAATCATAGCACTAAGATCGCTTTGTGGAACAGGCCCCTGGACTGTTTGTAATCTATTTTATTAATTTTAATCAAAATTTCATTGACTATTGCTTGCATTTGCTGAAAGTCATATTTGTTGTAGTTGGACTATTATATGTCAACATAAAGTTTTTGCTATCGTGACTGTGATTGGTCAAATTGTTCCATACGAAAAAATAAATGGCAATAGCGATCAGCTGTACCAAAGTGCTACGCTAATTATTAATTTATTTCAAATGTATATAGTGAAACTGCAACTATGATAACATGATATTGGAATACATTATTCCTGATAGAATAATAGTTTCAGATACAATTCATACCACCACTGTATTAAAATTCTTTAAAGTTATATTATTGGGTAATTTCAATTTCATAGATTCCGAGAAATGTGTGCACAGTTGATTGTTGCCTTCGGCTTAGTTTATGAGACTTGGTAAACTTAATCTCTGCATATAAAACAATGCTTATCAGAACAGGAATACAATTTGATCGGTAAATCATCATGTCTAGTAAATTTGTACTGACCAAGTTTAATTGTTATGATCTGTTTGTTTCCCTGAATTCACTGAAGGGATATGATGTAAAAAAAATTCTGCGTAAGACAAACATGTTTTTATTGCAAAATTAATGTAGGGATTGTGTATGCGCTGGTGCCTTTCTTCATTCCAATTCGCTTTATAGATGGGGTATATAAATCAGCATCGATTTGTAAAGCTTGTACAAGGGGATCGCCTTATACTTGGGGTCGCCTTATAGACGGCGAAATACGGTACTTCTTGTCACTGTGTGACTTGGTCTTTTTCAAAATGTATTGAAACTGTCCCCACATCAGAACCCATAAACAGTAATTTTGTGTATTGCTGTGACTGCTTTGCTGCTCTTACCAAGGGGGCTGGTTCTCATAACAGCATCATGAAAAGATCTAATTGATCGTGCATTGATTGTATGTTGCAGGTGTTGTGCCAGCCAACAGCAAGGCTGAAGTTACAGTAACGTTCATGCCACGGGAGTTCCAAACAGTGCAGGCAAAGATACAGCTGACCATCTCACAGTTCAATTCTAAACCCATCCTCTGTACTTTCTCAGGACATTCCTCACCAGGGCTTCTGAAGTAAGCTCTGTGCTACAACTAGGAAATTTTTATTTTCAATCTGACATGGCCTGAAATTATGTTAATTTCAAAAATCATCTTCTTCAAAGGTCTTGCCAGTTTATTTCTATTTCTGAAAGTTGCCTAGGTACACTTACCTCTTAGATAACTGGCCTAAACTGGTTAACTGAGATCAGATTATCACTTTACCAAGTTACCTATTTAACAACAGTAAATTTTAGGATACAAAATTTGAAAATATTCTCGGAATAAAATATGCAACAAGCAGTGTTCTGCTGAGGATTTCCGCGATAATGTTTTGATTGGAGCATAATATTTATGCTTCAGATAGGTTTATTTCATTTAATTATGGGGTCCACTGACTGTCTCAAAAAATATTTTACATCACTTGCACTGCTGCTTCAATATTTTAATGTAAACTTCCCCATTTTCGTGTCTCATTTTGCTGTCTGGGCCTTTCATTTGCTGAAAGTCCCAAATGGTCCAATCAGAATCAAGTAGTAGTCATATGGATGATTTTCATTTGTTCTTTTTTGTAACTAATAAACCATGGCCAAACTGCAAAATCCAACAGTCAGAAAAATGTTCAGAGACAGATCAATTTTAAATTTCTGTTTTTCATCAACACAGCCTAAGACAGTCTTCTGATAATGCCAAAGATGTTTCTGCTTCAAATGAGCTTAATTTCGCATTATCAGCAACCGTAGGTAACGTTAGTGAAAGTTTCACATGGCGCAACCCGACAGTGACAGACTGAGAAAGGTAGAACCTGGCATCGCAACTACACATGGTTACAGCATAACTATCATATGAAATAATATAATATGTCAGCTTTGCATAAATCATGTGAAATCTAATTCAATGACAAGGCAAAATTATTATTTTGGAACAAGAGACATGCTAACGGTGATCACAAACAAGCAGTTGAGACAATTTCTATGACATGGACGTTGTTGTAGCAATACATAATGTTACATCTGAGAAAGAAGCCATGGGAAACATTATGTATCACAAGCGTTACATGTGGATGGGGATTCTGCACCAATAACCTGTGTATCGGATTTAAAGTTTGTTATATGATCTCTCAGAGTGTGGCTCCATGTGTTTTGAAAATGACCCCATGTTTTTATGCTGAAGGGGTCCCTCTCCACACTTGTAAAGTTTCTTAGCAGAACTCTGCACAAGTAGGGTTTATAAACAGTTCACATTGTGGTCTCATTCAATGATACCTGCAGGGATTTGATTGTACCCAAGAAGAAGTTGTTCCAACTAGGTGTGTGGCCAATTCCATCACACAACATTCACGTGACCATGGAAGCAACGGTGTCACATATCATCACATTACTGTTTGTCATCAAATGGACTAGATGTGTCCAGAATCTACTGGCATTCATTGCTTGTTATTTCTATCTCTATGTTATACTTGTGATTGTATATTGGGTATGGTTTTTGACTTCATGTCTCAGCATTTTGTTGCTATAATCTTTGGCGTTTGATAGTGCCTCTTAGTCACACTAATATCAGGTATAATGTTGTTCCAATTAGCAATGATTAGCTATCCTGTATTCTCGGTGTGGTCACATTCTCGTGCCGTGCATCTTGAATTCTTGTTTATTGCTTGGTAATTGTTTCATGTATATTGCCTTTACTCTTTGTGGGCATTCAAGTGTTTGTTTACACTTTCTTTTGTGTAATTTTCTCCAGTGATAATGATAATAATTATCCATTGACTTTTTCAGTTGTAAATTACCAGGCAGTTTCTCATTGTTCTGTTGCATGCATTATGAATACAACTTTTGCTTAAATTAAAGATTTATGCCTTGTTGTATTATTGCCACAGTAACAATACGGCTTATCCTCACTTTGCCACCAGGCTGGTGGGGATTAACAGTGGTGGTGTTTTCACAAGGAAATGAGCATGTCCAAAGGCGGCAGGTGAACTGATCTCACTTAGACAATCAACAGCTACAGGTCCACGGTTAACCTCATGAGCCAGCAGGTTGATGGTAGTAGTTTTCACTACATGAAAGTATTAAATCATTTAGAAAACATTTTGAATTTGGAGTGATTTGCAATGATTTGCATAGTGGTAAGTTAAGTGAGTGATCAGAAATCACTGACATAATGGGAGCATATAAATATGGTCCTAACGTCTCTTCCTCATTGCAAAATGGCAAAGGTGCTGGTAAACATCAAGTTCATTCCCAACAACCGTGGCGGTTGATGGCTTGTAAATGGGGGTCATAAGTACCGAGTTAAGAGGCCAGTGTACACTGAAGTGCAACATGCCCTGCAACCATCAAACACAGCACATGTTTTGATCACCACCATGATCCCAGCCTACAACCATCAACGGCAAACTTCCTTCTGCACGGCGACGACAAGATGCTTATCTTCACCGTGACAGACAACCTACAACACCTTACAGCAGCTGATACCTTCTTTTGCGATGATACCTTCATGCATATGCCCCAAACTCTTCTCCCAGCTCACTACAGACAGGCCATATGGCGAAATGTTCAGAGATTTGGACTACAGACAAGATTCAATTCTGATCCAGTCGTGATCCTGTTTGTCAGATGTGCTTGTGCCTTGCCGTTGGTGAGGATTGGTGACATGGATAATGTCTGGTGGCATGCCATTGAAAAACGCCGACCTTGCCAACCCAGCCGCCAACCCTGCACTACTTCAGTTTGCGGTCTATGTGACCTTGCAGTGGGTGGAGAAACCTGATAGAACAATGTGGAACCATTTCAGCAACGATGGGGCCAGAACCACAAATCATGTAGAGGGTTGGCATGCTAAAATGAACAAGACTGGTCATCCATATCAGAATCTGTTCAAGTTCATCAGCATCCTCCAGAAAGAGCAGAATCATGCCGAAATAACCATCAGTCAGCTGTTGTCAGGTGACTACCAGGGATCCCCACCCATTGTGTTTGGACTGCATGGACCCCTGTTCAACAACACCTCAGTGTTGTCTCTGCTGTCCCATCACCCCTCAAGCCATTTCCTAATAACTGATGGTACTGAGGAAACGTCAGACCCAGAAGGCGCATAGACACCCTAAGATGCCTGTCAACGCAGAAACACCTTCTACCCTTGGTTTCTCAGACATGCAGGCTGCTTCATTTGGGAAGCATCCATCCTACACCTCCCTTTTGGGCATGACATGTAGTTGTTTATCCAGACTAGATCTCCTTAAACACTGATGACTTCACTGGAGATGGCGCCACCCCGGGCACTGATGACTACCATCATATCATTTTCTTTTGTATTTCAGTGGTCAAATTAACACCTCAGCTTATCTACAGGGTCGGCTTATCCGCGGTCATATACGGTACACAAGCACCTGCGTCTGTGTACACACTACATGTCAAAAGCCCCTTTTTGCCTATTCTGGCGCCGACGACCTCCCCGACGTCCAAGGTGCTTCCGGTGCGTAGACACCTGCTCCACTGGTGCCTCTTGCTGTAATGAGTAGTGCCTCTACCTCTCGGGCGGTGTCCTCTCATGGCCCAGCCTCTCCAGGATCTTCTCGACGCAGTTCGAAGTCTCGATCTTGGCACTGCTCCAGGATCCGTTCCCCTGTCTGCAGGAAGGAATACGATTAGCTGCATAGCGCATCTAATAATGTGTGCATATCATATGGCTTCCACTCGGATTTGTCTGAAGGTTCTTTTGTGCCTCTGTACAACAAATCTTCCCCTGAGAAGGACACTCATCTAGCCGTAACCAAGTCCCTGACTGGACGGTTGACCTCTTGGCCTCCGTTACTCCCGGATGGGCGTAGATAAATGAGACATATTTTTGTCCATGTCCTGAAGGATCTGGTCTCAGCAATGAACGAAGATTTTGTGATATTATCTTCTTTGCTGGCGTTTACAAGTTCCTCGGTTTAGGAAGGATGGTTTCCCCATCCCTGCTTTTGAGGTGTGGAACATGGCACACACCCAGATGAGGGTCTTCATCGTATGACAGGGTCGTCTAAGCAAACAACTATCCAGATACTGGACACGCGATTGGCTTTCATACATCAGAGGTCTGATGTTTCCTCATGCCTTTGGCAGTGCAGGGCCTCATGGTGAGGTTTCTGTGAAAGATCCCGCAGATTCTCCTTGACTCATCAAGTATGTTTAATGTTGGCGGAATGATTCCATGGAGACGGAGATAGTACTCGCAGAGAATTTGATCAAACCAGATCCACTGAGAGTTAATAACCCTCATGAGATTCGAGTGGTTGCCTTTACGATGGCTCTATTCAGTAATTGCTCTATTGGAGCCATCAAGGTTGTGTGTTTATGGAGGTCCGCCACTGTCTTCGCAAGCCTTTACCTGAGGAATGAGGCCTTGGAAGATGTTGAAGGCGTTCCTGGTTTTTGCCCTGTGGTCATGGCCCAGCAGGTCACCAATCATCGTCACCATTTAAATGCTCATCCTTTCTGGAGCCAACCTTACACAACTCAGTTATTCTGCTAATCACCAGTTTAGCTTGGTAATTCATGTTTCTAGACTTTAGTGCACTCTAATTTCACCTACTGCTTTTTACTACGATGTACTCATGCTCTCGTGGGCAGGACTGGTCGAAGTAGTTGCAGAACTGTGCAAATGATGATCTCAATGACTGGAGAGTTTGTGTCACAGAGGACCGGATCTGAAGGTATGCCCTCTGCTATACAGTCTGATAAAGATGCATTAAGGAATAATGCAGGATAATTTAAAAAATCTAGTAAAATTTGTATACTTATCCTGCATTTCTACATCTGAAGTGGCCCACCTGTTGCAGAGCTACTGCCCCACGATGTCTTCAGATGTTAAGATCAAACAGTAATGTGATAATACATGACGTCATCACTTCCAAGGTCACGTTGGCGTTGTGCAATAGCGACACACCTAGTTGGAACAACTTCTTCTGCAGCTGGACCTCTTACAGCTTCATCTTTCTGTCAAAAAACAGCTGGAAATGCATCAAGGAGTAATGCAGGATAAGTTTACAAATGTAAAAAAATATTTAGATTTTAATAAAATTCCTTCAAATACCCTACAAGTATCACATTATAGCCATTCAACAAAAGTCATCACACTTATAAATTCCTTTAGTTTTTCAACAGACATCTCCTTCACTGCCTGTCATCCATAATGAGTCTGAAGGTTAACCGTATTTTCTGCCCAGTGCCACCTTGCAAACACGGAGCAGGAAAAGTCACATCTTTCCTGTGTGCTTGAGTTAACAGCAAATGTTTGTTAGACACAAGCAAACTTATCTCGTACATAGGACATGGTTGAGGATGACAGATCTGAAATTGTGTCCACAGAAGACCGGCATACAAATCCACATGGCACAAGAAATTTAGTCAGCCTAGAGACCGACATTCTTGACATGATGACTTCAGTTCGTGGATCTGGAGACAGGTCTCATGAGCCATGATCCTCTCATTGTACCAGAAGTAGAGATTAAATCATTCCCAAGGCACACCAACTTGACAATTAAGACAACAGGAAATATTACGTAAGACATCCAATCTCATCAGAGAGCTCTGATGACATGCACTCCTCTGACATTTGCCGTTACTCTGCATGCAGGACATGCCCAACGGCCCCCTAGCAGTCTTGGCAGAGATGAGACCCCCTCCCATGGGTCTGCAGTTTTGTCAGTCTACCATTCATTCTAAGGAAGCATTGGTATATGTATCTTAAAGGTGCACCGTATGGCAGTTGTGATGTGGAATTGGATCCTGTCAGCAATTTTTGGACAGTTTTACCTTCACTGTGATCATGGAAGGGTTTATCATCTGATGCTGGAATTCAGATCCACCGATGCGGAAGACCCATCATGGTACAGGCTAGAGTGACCAGGGTTTACGGATCTAGTGTCTGTTTTCAGTTTAGTGCAATACTCTGCATTGGCCATCCTTTGGGCTAATGTGTTACAAGTTACACACAAGGAAAACAACATAGAAGACTCTCAACTTGCCATTCTCACCTCCGCTCAAGATGAATGTACCTATCACCAGTTTCAAGAACATGGAAGTCGTCAACAGGTTTATTGAGATAACGGCATGTCAGGAGATTCTTCAATCGCCAAGATCAAACAGCATTCGTATCTAGTTTACTGTAAGAGCATTCTCATTAACTTAGCAGCAATTGCTCACAGATTCAATCCTGACACAGAAGCCGTCTCACACAACTAGATGACCGCCAAGTACAAGAAGCATACCCTTACTGCCAATTTTCAACAATCAACATTGTCACAGTTAGGGCTGGGAGGTTAACTTGGATACTCGGGTTGGGTAGGTCCTGACTAGGATCCAGGTTCCCACTTGATTACCCCAATCTGTGGTAAGTGACGTGATATATAGTTCAATGACAGTAACAATAAAACTCCATGGTTTTACAACAAATTGCTAATGTTCGCATTTCTTTCTGACTATGTACACATTCCTTCAAACTTGTTTATATGTTTCAGTAAATATAACGCTTCAGTTAACCTCAGTGTATGTATCACAAGACTGTCTTATACGTGGATCTAAATATTTTTTGCCAGGGCTCAGCTAAAAGATTTCTAAATCAGACATTTCTTCCTAACTCGAGACCTGCAGCAGTTACCCGGGTAGTGAAAGGTAATAAGGGGTTGGGTATCCAGGTAGTAAATTTGGACTTGTCCCAGCCCTAGTCACAGTCACCAGAGGCATACAATTTCATGGAGAGCAATTTGTATGTAAACCATTGAGGTACAAGCTCTTTATGCACTAGGAAGGTGCCAAGCTTGCTGAGTGGCCCATCAGTGGAACCTGTTTATGGGAAATCTCGCTCCCTTTAAACAGAATGTCTGTTACCTAACTATGGAGGCATGTGGTCATCGAGATTTTTTTCTCAAAAAATGAAAGTACTATAGTTCAAGAGGGAATCTATACGGAAACTTCATACTTAAGGCAACGGGCACCATTACAAGTTATCTAGTGACTATTCACTTGGATAACAGCAAAGTTCATAAGTTGGGATCACATCCAAATATTGAATTCATATAGACACATCGATTTTCTGCTTGTCCTGTTGGAACTAATCACCTTTTTGCATGCATAAGACCAAATCAGAATTGAAGTCGATCGTGACACAATCAGCAGGGTCATTCCACATAGCCGGTTTCTTTGATATGCCAACATATAATCCGCATGTTTAGATTAGCACATGCTTCTTTGATATACTGACCATAATCTGAATGAAAGAACCCTGGATATGAAACACAATTCATCATTGACATTATATAAACAGATACATATGTACATCAATACAGATTCTTACATTTACAATCCATTGAGATCAGTATCCGGCTAGATGTGAAACAGCATCAAGTTCTCGACTGCACATATCTACCCAGCAAAAAATTATCTTTTGTACCGGTCAAGAGGATGTTCCAAGTTGTCATTATTTCTTTTTCTTCACATGTATATGAAGATGTTGACTGGTGACAGGTTGAGATGAAGATTGTTAGCACATGTTTTCACAAAATTTATTAATCTTTCAATTTTTTTTCTCATATGTTGTTGGGCAGTTGTCCTTATACTAGTGAGCACATCGTGCCTTCAACAAACATATATATAAAGTATACATGTTTGTGAAGACAGCAGGGCACCTGTCAAATGTTCCGTCACAGTAGTAGACAGCAGCATTGGCAAGAAGTAGCACGTTGTCATCTCTGGTGAAGATTAGAATCTTTTCTTAGTCACTGTCTGAAGTCATCACCAGCAGGTGCCTTGGTGAAGGCCTCTGGAAGGTTGATGACTGAACTCCAAAATAAATTTATCTATAGTCAGTATAAACTGTCTTCACCCTGTGGACCAGCGAGCATAATTGATAACCGGCTGACATGACGTCACCAGGGGCCCTTCACCAGAATAGACTATATTCGGTCAACCACCCATGCGCTTCCATTAATCCGGATTACCAGATCAGCTCATGCCAAACATGTTTTTCTGATTCAACTACTGTTTCTTCGTGTTTTCCATGTGATACAGGTACTCACCCAGTATTCAATCGCCTTATGAAGTCATTCTTACTGGAAGATATCAAATACCCACACACATTCCCAATATAGAGTTTATCCTTTGTCCTCACAGCCTTGATGGAAACACCATATGAGCCTATGGCTGAAGCTGTACTCCTACTTGCTTCGAGGAAGACAGCTTTCTGCCTAGCAATGGTTGCCAGAGTGTCAGAATTACATTGACCTCTCTTCGATCACTCACGCACAGGATTTGCACACAATTACTCTTAGATTGCAACAAGTGTTTGTTGCTGAGAAGCAGTCTGCAGCACATTAACCGCTAGGACATAATCACTATTCCATTCCTGCTTTGAAAAAGCTGTGGATCATCCTAACAGACTCCTGTGTCGCATGAAATCATAGAAACACACTATTTATCTCTTGCAAGCCTTCATCAGATTAGGACGGAACGAAGCTAGAAATATTTCTCATTCAACTTCTACACTGAAAGGCAAAAGAAACATCATGTAGATGTATCATATAAATATCTTTATTTGCGCATTGTGAATATGGGGAGGCACCAGAAGACACAGCTGGGGGGGTTCAAAATCAGTACCTGGTGTGGCCACCATGGGAGTTGACTACAGCCACACATCTCCTGTACATGGAGTGGATTAGCTTGTTGATGAAGGCCAGTGGGATATGGGCCCATATCCTCAGGCACGCTACACGCAGTTCTGCTGCAGTTGTCGGCCTTGGGCGTACGTCGTTGAGTCAGCGTTTGATCTCATCCCACAAGTGTTCATTGGGATTCAAATCCTGACTGAGAGCAGGCCAAGGCATGATTTGGATGCTGTGCTGCTGGAGGAAGTCCCCGGTGACTCTGGCAGCGTGGGGACGGGCGTTGTCTTGTTGAAAGGTGTGGTTTTAATGACGGGCAAAAAAAAGGCACGATATGGGGTCTGAGGACTTGGTCAATGTAGTGGAGAGCTGTGATGCCATTACCCCTGCCTGGACCAATATTCTGAAAGACCACAGATCCATCTCTCTGGTTCAGTCTGTTTCAACCCCAAACCATGATGCTTGGGCCACCCCACGGGTCTCGTTCCAGAACACAAGCATCAGCATAACGTTCGCGCCTCCTTCACCAGACCCTGACTTTGCCATCCACCGTTGAAACACAGTAGCGACTTTCATCAGTGAAGATGATTCTCCTTCATTGCTGTTGACGCCAATTTTGATGCTGCCTGGCCCATTGCAGTCGGGTCTGTCGGTGACAATCTCTCAGGATGGGTACACGAGCAGGACGGTGGCACGAGATGTTGTTGGCAGTTAGGCGACGTCGGACTGTACGATCACTGAGGGCACGCTGGTGATTGCCAATGGTTTGCCAAGATGCTTCAGTGGCCTTTAGGAATCGGTTCTGCAGATGTTGGCGTATCATGAACCGATCTTGTCTGGGAGTAGTGACTCCAGGACGACCACTACCCGGTCGGTCGTCGGTGGTTTTGGTGGTGTTGTGTTGATGTTGCAAACGATACGTTTTGACGTTGACATTGAATGCATTTGCAACGACCTGTGCACTCTTGGCTTGCTTGCAGTCTTCTGATGGCTTGTTGACTCTCATTTCCTGATAATCTTGGCATGGCTGATAAATCGAAATAACGAAAGCCAGCTTAACAGTTTTGGTTGTCTTTTATACCCATACCATCCACAATATGCACGTGCATCATGTTTTTGACAAGAGTCCCATTGAACTTTTGTAGGCTGCGTTTGGGCAAAGCACTCCATTTTATATTCAATTGTTAAATGGACTTTAAGGCCACATAAAGAAGCAGTAGAACGATAAATGAGTTTATTGACCACAGAACATGTAACTGCCAGTGTCTGTTAAGTTTTATCAGTATTTTCAGAAGTGACGTTTCTTTTGCCTTTCAGTGTATATCATCTTGGTTTTTTTATTCATCCAACAAAATCACAGACCAAGCCTGTTCACAATGTCATCTACATCTCACCTCAAGACACTATTGATGATCTATCTTCTCATCTACTGCACTTAACATTTTGATACAGATTTCAAGGACCAAGTTAATACCTCGGCTTATCTATGAGACAGAGAAGACAAATTGTATAATCATTCAACAAAGGCTGACACGACTATGGTTTCCCAGACTTGCTCCTTTACTCATGGACAATCTCCACTTAAATTACCACAGCAGCAGGATCTTCTCCGTCATTCCAGGTCAGACATATTCAGCAAACTACACAGTCTGCATCTTCACACTTGGAATTTATGTTGGACAAGATGCCTCAGGATTACTCCCAAGTTAGCATCAGAGGTGATGGCTATATCTGGGGACCTTCTTTTTCTGCCATCTATAAAAACAGATGGGACAAGTTCTTCAAGTGAAAGAAATGATTTAGAATCTAGACCCATGACTACTTCTCTGCCAGGATAAGAAGTTTCATCATAGAACAGTGGGAGAGTATAGATCAGCATTAATTTCAGTCCTACAACATGATATGACTTCTGAGAGTTTGTCGCCAAGTGCTACACAGACTGATGAGATTTTTTCTTTTGGAAGATGTAAGGAGTCTGTATCTTTTTAAGTTTGATAACAACACAAATTACACAAATTAGGCTTTGATGTAGCATAGGTAATATCATTTGAATTATTCTCAGTGATAACTTTTGTTTGATTTATGCAGGGAAATATCTGAAAGCACCTATGCAGATTCTGAGGTTCTTGACCCCAGATGCTTATCTCCACTGGACCGTGCGAGATCCAAACGGAAACCATCAGGGAATAAACGTCCTTTAGTGACTCAAAAAAAGGTAACAATGCAGCAATGTAACAAAAACTTAGAAAATAATGATGCAACTATAACATGCCCCTACATGGGGGAATTGTGGTCTTAAGAGACTGCCTCCATGATCTTATGGTCGAACGTCTGCCTGAAGAGCGATAGTTTGCCCAAACACATCATACCAAAAGACCTTAAAATATGGTTCTTGGTGTTACCATTAAGGGGTTAAAACAAGAACTGGTAGTCTCGGAGTATACTGTGTCTGAGTGGTGCATTCATGTTCAACTGTGACATCACACGCACGCGCAATCACACACACACATTCACGCACGCACACACACATATTTAGTTTATATGTTGCTTATTGTAAATGCTTGTCTGAGTATGAATTTAGTATCACATCTGTAAAAGTGTATTCACAATTATGTTTTGTTAAATGGAAATATCAATTTTCATCATTTTGTGAAATATTTGAAAGTTGGTTGGTTTGTTGTTTAACGCCACACTCAGCAATATTCCAGCTATATGACGGCGGTCTGTAAATAATCAAGTCTGGACCAGACAATCCAGTGATGAATATCATGAGCATCGATTTGTAGATTTGTTTTACTGTTGTTAAATCAGGAGATAGAATACCAGGGTATCAAGTTCCCATCAGTCATAGAGAGTCCGTATGCTGTTGCGCAGGTTCTCATACAGGAACCAGGAAAATTGCGGGCAAAAGATCTCCGGGAATGTAAGTTATGCACTTTGACTATGCTCCTGATTTTGTTTATACTTGTACTAATCTCACACTTTGCATTTCTCTGTTTTTAGTCAATCCTAGGGTGGAAACGATCCTTTAATCCATTTCCAGTTTAAAAAAACACCTAACCTGAACACATCCCAGCCATAACAATGGTCATCACTATCACCACATACTCTTGCAATGCATAGATCTCGTGCCGCACAACCACGTGACCTGCCCTGCTATTTCATTCTCATCGCACCAGAGTGCAGACATACGTTGAGTTGAAGGATAACAACAACTTACTGTTGAGTATTTTAGTTCTAGAGTTATTTGTCAGTCTGGACAGACAGAAAAGGAAAGTTTGGGACAACTGAAAACCTTTTCAACACATGATCCACATTAAGTGCAATGACTGCTTTGGTATCTGACAGATATGTACTTTGTAGAGACTTATGAGGATTTTGAACTCCACAGACAAAAGCGTCGAGACGACAGAATGATAGGTGCTCTCAGTCTGCATCTTCCGAATATGGGCCTTAGGCGGCCAAGAAACCTCAGAGAGCAACCTTAAAGGCTGGTTGTTCGGGTTTGGCAAAGGGTAGTACATAGCTCCCTTCGTCCCATCCGTTTCTCTCGCTTGAGTAAGGTTTGGACTCTTTCTTAACATCTAACCTCACACCCGTATCATCTATAATGCCTCGTTCAGTAGTCATACGAGGAGGTAAGCCTCCACATTAAGTATTTTTAAAACTAAATCACTCATCGATTGTGGAGAAAATGCATAACCCGCTTATTTTACAAGACAAATACACATGTTATTATAATCACTGAGTATAACACATTGTCCAGCATACGGTACACAAATACCATTGACTTTGTAAATCAACATTTCTAGTGATGATTTATTGTAAATTTCATCTTTTCTTTGACCAACTTTGCAAACACCATAACAAGCACACAAACTCTGCCGCCAAGACCTTAACACATAACACGAGATGTGCAGTAAAGCAGAGTAAATGTAAAGGGAAGTAATTGCATGATATTTTGGATCCCATTGTGTTCAGTAATGTAGCATTTCACTAATAGGGTTGTGTGTTTGTGACGCGGAATATTTAAGGATTACTTTTTGGGGGAAATGGAAATGAAAACGCAACGTGCAGCAGACTTTGTGATGATGCGGCGGTGCCTGAGAACCAAGACTCTTTAATTTTTAAGCCTTGGATGTACGAGGGGCATTCCTTAACTTTTGCAGCTTCAATATAAGACCAAGTCGCAGAATATCTTATCTATTCAACTTATTGTTGTGTCTGGAACTTGTTATGACACATGTCAACCTGATGTTATGACTAGTGTCACACCTGCCACAAGTTGACATTGTGTAATCACAAATGCCCAAGTTGCATGATCCTCATAAGTGGGAGGATCACCAGAGGCATTTTTACAGGAGACCCTTTACAGTTCTTGGTCCCTTTCACTGAAGCTTCAATCGGGGGTCTCCTGTATTATACTCCTATGCGCCAGCATGGTCCGGATAATAGTCTTAGCATGCCACAGCTGGAACCAGAGACTGCAGCATTGATCGTTTCTCCAACTGAAAGCTTCAATAGCGTCTATACTTTTGACATAATGGTTTGGATTACCAATACCTTAAAACTTCAAAGACAAAATTCTGAGGAGGATCGTCACGCTTGTTTTGTCAGGAAAGATAAAAACGTGGACCTTGACTTTACATGTATCACCTTAATTGGTGATGCTGGAATTGGGCAAGAATTTAGATAGATCATTCACTTTTCTCACATGGGCGCATAAAGGCTTCTTAATGTAACTTAATGGAGCGCGGCACACATCATATGCAGTCACTTGCCTCTTCACTGGAACTAGGCGCAGATATTCAGATGACAATGCCAAAAGATCGAGTCAAACATCAATTGTTAGGACAGTGAGCTGATGCATCTTGAAATGATCATTCGGCAAACCCTCCCTTCATTCTCAATGATTCTGCTGGCTACGGAGGCTATTGCCATGTCTCTAGCACATGCGAACACATCTAAGGAGGCTCATATTCATGGAGCAATTGAACTCATTCATGATAAATTCCAAGGTGTAATGGACCAACTACCTCACTTCTTCGGCTACATGAGAGCTCTATGTAGAAGTGGCATTCTTCACTCTTCACAACTTCAATAGAGTGCCGCAGACGATCGGCCCAATACCGTCGAGCGTAGACTTATTTGAGAGAGGCTTTTCGCTTTCACTGCAATAAATGATGAGGCCAGGGAGGCAGTAGTCCGGTGGCCACAATGTCCAGATCCGTCACTCTTAATCAATGATCTGACAACAATTTGTCAAATTGTCAACCTTCCGCTCCCAGTCCCGTCAGTGTACAATGCACAGGTAGGCAAAATACTTGGAATGTTTGCAGCCAATTTGATGGTACTAGACGAACCTTATTAACGATGCTTCTAATGAAAGATATCAGCTGCCATTTCTATCAACGCATCTGGTGATGAATCACTTGTACTATGAGACTGCTTGGGAAACCAAGTGCCAGCTCTAAAGGACACAATAATTACATTGTTAGCCAATCAAGGCAAAGAGTCATTAGGTCCCAATCCCATCATTCCCGGGTTTTAATCTCCAGTTTTCCTCATCCCCAAGAAAGACACAGTCAAACTGCGCCTGATCAACATGAAGTAGTTCAACGCAGATTAACTGCTCATTCTGGACCTATAAGGTGAGTATCTTCACGTGACCATCTATCTGGATCATTCAAGGTGTCTTCACAGGTGATACGCTATCACTGGAGGGTGCTCCCATTTGGCATTTCCATGTCCCCGTGGTTGTTCAGTTGCATCATGAAACCCATCACACAATGTTTTCGCTGTCAGTGGATTGTGTTTGAGGCCTACATAGACGATTGCATTCAGGCTCATGCCTACCCTTGGGTCCTAGAGAATCAGCTGCAGTTTGCCAAAGGCTTGTCAATGCCAAGAAATCAGAGATGGTCCCTACACAGCAGCTCCAGTTCATCTGAGCATTGTTCGATACCCAAGCAGCCAAACTGTTCATCCCATATGACAGATGGGTAAAGATACAGCAACAAGTACCGTTGCGTCTCAAACAGTCTCTGACTCTTCGTCGGTGGCATTGAGACATTTGTCATCTGAGGACTACAAACCCTTGCCATATTTAACTCAAGTCAGTCTTTTTATAGTGCCACTGTTGGACCAATGATGAACCAAGGACTGGTTGCTTTGTCTGACATCCGCGGAATGTTACAAGTCGTTGCCGAACGGGTTCGTCCTTTTTCCATGCAATGCAATGTTTTTTAGAATGCTGTCCTATGCAAAGACATGAAACACATGAGTTACCTGACCTCATGATAGTTCATCCTTGTAGCAAAAAGGGTTTTTTAGAAGCTACCCAAAACGAGTTGTCGTCAGAACAAGCCTAAATAACGTAGTGATCTTTGATTGGATCAGAATTCTAGGACCAGCTTACTCGTGTACGTCTAATGTTTGAGGCGAGTTCGAGCTTGGGTATCTGCACCCCACCCTCCAACCATGGGATAAATGTAAAGTGGGAGAAAGAATAAGTTTCAATATTTGTAAATTGTACATTAAATTGTACTGTTACATACTTTTTCTATCTTAAACAAAAAATGTGGCCAACCATTCCCACATCACAGTTCAGAAAAGCCTGGAATCGCTCTACGAAAAAGAATGAATTGGCAGGGCAGGTCACATGCGCAGCCAGCATCAGATCCATGCATTACAAGGGCAGGTGGTGATGGTGGTGACCATAGTTACGTTTTTGGATGTGTTCAGGTGAGGCATTTTTAGCAGCTGGAGAGGATCGTGGCCAAACAATCACATCCAAAAGTGGGAGAGATTAGACAATCGGTATTAGGAGAAAAGGAACAGATAATCGACGTGAGGATTGTGAAAATATGCGGGAAATACCAAACTCAACCCACCTGTTTGTTCATAAAATGGACATTTCCAGGTCGGATTCTAGCATCAATATCAGTAAGAAAAGAATAGTTCTGAATGTCAGTTTACAAGAATTTGACAAAATATCTAGTTTGGCACATCTCAGGCCTTATCACTGAATAAAGATGTCTTCTGTACCTGTGGTGCTCTTGTTCACTCTGTCTCTGACTAAAGCATAATGTGTCATATGTGTTAAGCAAAATGAATGCTGTATATTAGAATGATTGGCATCTGTTTTGTCAGCTTATCAACATATTTGATAACATTTTCTGTTTTAGCCATCTTGACCAAGAAGGACACAAACAAGCCCTCTAACAGACAAATGAAAGTAAGCATAAAAGCCATAGTTTATAATAATTCCGATTTTTTAACCCTAGTCTGCACAGATTGCATGAGTTTTATCTCTACCATGAAAAATGGCTGCCTCCATGGTCTAAGGGCCAGAGCATCTGCCTGAATAGCAGACAGTCGCTGGTTCGACAGCCCCTACCACAACATACCAAAGTATGTTAAAATATGGTATTTGTTCTTACTCTGCCTGGCGCTTTGCATTAAGGGATAAAACAAGGACTGGTCGACTTGAATTGGCGTGTCCATGTTATACTGTGGCATGGTATCTCAATGAGCTAGCACTATAAAACCAGTGTACCAGGCTAAAATGTTCCCTGGCCAGTTCTTCCCCGGGGAAGGAATGTCCTAGGCCAGTCCTTCTCCACCCCTGTCCAGATCTTCCTCGCTCAAATTTTTAACTTACATTGTGACCGTGAGTCATGGTCTGACAGATGACCAATCATCACACGGGGGTGCCATCACCATCTCATATTGTCTGCCATTGTGGGAGATTAATAAATTCAGATAAGCATGTGAAAATTGGGCATTAAACGTGTATTGATTCGGTGGATCGTACACCTATCCTCAAACCAGATCAAGACCAGAGAGAGGGAGATCAGTCTGATATTTCATCAGCCATAGTCTGTTGAGATGAGCCTCCTTTACTTGTTTGTGAATCTGGACACTCAATGCCTATTTTAATAGATAAGATGCTGACAAAGTAGAGGTACCACCAATGCTTGGATATGCCAGGTGCCGTGGTCCCACTTCTTACACTTCCCAGACCTAAAACTGGGAAGTGAGGACAGACAGACTTTGTTAAAATGGCAAGAATAAGGACAAGATGAGTATGTACATCTTCCATGACCATACCAGTTACTTGGTATAGATTATGTGATATGGACTCCAACAATTGTCATGCCATGCACATTTTTAATTTGTTAACTGGTTTGAAATCCAGCAGTCTGTAAACTATCCAGTGTACGTATAACTAGATGTCATAACTCGCCTATTACATAATGATATATGCAAATAGGATATTCGCAAGAATTATCACCCAACTAGCCTGTATTCTTCATCTAGGATGGCTGATTTTGGAAAGAAATGAGGTTTTCCACCTTCCACTTGCACAGTTGCTTTGGAAGGCAAGATAACATTACTTGCACAAACAACACTTATTGATAGTTGACAGTAAAGAAGATATCTGTTTAAAAAATCTGAAGATTTTTATCATGTGATGACAGCTAAAATACAGACAACGATGTAATACTAAATAGAGGTATTATTACTATTGTTTGATTTCTAATACCTGATCTATCATTTTGACAGGTTATATCATGTCCATCTGAACACATAAAAGTAAACAGGATTGTTCAATACAAGTTCAATTTCTACAGAGAAATATCATGTTCATGTCAGCCAACAGAAAAGTAGGGCATGGTGGCCAACCACCAGAAACCCCCCAAAATGGGTCAATGTAAAACACTGGAGGTCTGTTGCAAAAGGCGATCCATAAATCTGCAGGAAGAAATTGTGAACTGTGAACAACATATCAAAGAACAAGAGCCATCCACTGCAGTCTTGGCTGTACGATAGCTACACTGTATGACTAGCAACTAATTATTACAGTAACATGACGTTTGTTTGTTGATTTTTCGGTATGTGGGTAGAGATCTTGACTCTGTTAGCTTTGTGTAATCCAATCATAATGTTTACAAATGGTACGAGCCAATCAAACAGCCTATGTATATACATATATGTAACCTTTACCCTTGAGTGGATTGTGATCATGGGAAAAAGTTGTGGCTAAGTTAATTGTAAACGTGCATGCAGGAAGCCGAGTTTGCACATGATGTACGTCAAGATGTGTATGAAGAGAGGCAGAACCAACTGAGATGGCAAATACGACTCGGCGAGGTTCAGATCTCCAACAAGAAGCGGACATATGTTTTAGAAGACAGGATGCATGCCTGGGAAGACTATAGGGTCTGTACCTTTAAAATATATTTTAATTATGCACATTTAATAGTTTTAAAGATTTTGTTACCCTTATACGACTTTAAAAAGAGTTTTATATTCAAATATTTTTTTGATTTGAAGTTTACATGATATACTTTTTTTCCTTTGGGATGAGAGGTAGGTCACATGACCGCGAAATGGACGTTCAAAAGTGTATGAAGGGCCCAATTTGACGTTCATACATTTTTCACAAGACCGTGTTCGTGATATGATGTAATCACTGAGGGACTTCTTCCACATTCTTGGGGGAACCCCTGGGAATTCCCCAGCACGAATAAATACAGAACCATTGTTTCTCATCATTTAGACCCTTTAATCTTGAACTTAGCGTTTAAGCATACATTGGGATAAGTCAGAGAGTTTGATTGCATGTTCGTTCAAGGATATCCTTGCTACTACCCATCGTAGAGAATAAAACAAAGAAAAGCACATTCAAACTATCGTAGTATCGATTCGATCCATGTCTAGAATACAGTGACAGTCTACAGCAATATACGAATGTACCTTAGTATGTATTTGACATATCTCTACAATCACCTTTCAGTGATCGGGCAATTGATCGCTGATGACTAACACTTGTAATATCCACAGGTTTATTAAGAATCTCTCCCGTCACGTTTATCGTGGAGTGTGAGGGCCAAACATTGTATGAAGGTCCTTGCATACAATGTTTGGCCCTCGCTTTATGAAGGTTCATACTCCAATGAACTCACACAAAGTGTTTTTCAATCTTTTCATTCTTCTTTCGCCATGTATAAATAGATATTGATTATTATATTGAATAATTCACCAAGTGAGCAAATGACATGGTGACCCAGTGGGGACCCAGGTTAAAGCGTATGTCCCCAGCACTCTTTTGCTTGTTGCAAAAGGTGACTTAATTGGATCAGGTGGTAACTTGATTGTCATCATACCTGAAGAGCCTCAGACATGTAGATTAAAGGGGGCATGGGAGGCCCAGTCGTCTAAGGTGCCGCGATTCGCTGTGCAGAGTTGAGTCCCTTCGGCACGCCAGAAACTTATGATTGTGGGTTCGAATCCCAGTTTGCCCCGATAATGTTTCTAGGTTTGTCAGCACCATACCCCCGCTCATGGGTTTCACCAAAGTGGTAAACGTCTGAGATCTGCATCACTTCGGGCTTTCCCCCCAAATTAAGCTGACACGCCGCGATATAACTTGAATACTGTTAAAAGCGCTGTTACACCCAACTCACTCACTCAAAGATTCATCCTCTATTTATATCCAGTGTATAACATCACCATTTTAGCATGAAGTACTATGTTTTTCTTAACTGTAGCTTTGTTTAGGAAGTAATTGTTGACATTTTCAACTGTTGACTACTTAACTTCTTTGATAGGCATTTAGAAGTTGGAGTACTAAGTAAGGATAAGAATTTATAGATGAACAACTTCTTTATTACAATTAAGAGCGACGTTTCGGTGTAGGTTCTAACACCGTTATCAAGCAAGTGATTTACAGAGTGCAGTAAGCAAGTATATATACACGTAGGAGGCAATGTTTATACAGTAGGGTAGATATTGTATACTGGAGTAGCGAAGCCTGCTGTGTACACACAAGGGCAGTGATGATGACCATGGGTGAAGTCAGTGCCATGATACAAAGGATGAAGCCAGTAATGTAAACAACGGGATTATGGCTGATTGGGGTCTTTGATGAGTTGATGGTACGCCAGGTGTATGTAATAGCCTTGGTCACGGTTGATTGAGGGCTGAAGTCTTTTGATGTTGATGGCTTCTTGTAGTTTCCTGATCTTGAAGTCTTTGAGGTTGGTGGCGAGGGTTGTGACTCTCTCCCACTGGATGTTGTGGCTTGGGTTGTCATGGATGTGGTCTGATAGAGCTGATTTAGAGTCATGTTTGGAGACTGAGCTTTGATGTTCTTTAATTCGGGTTTTGAGGGGCCTAGATGTTTCTCCTATGTAAGCTTGTCCACAATTGCACGGAATGTGGTACACTGCTCCTGATGGTTCTGGCTTGTGGCTGGATGGTGTTTTCCCTGTGGCTTTAATAGAGTTCTGAATAGTCTGACTTCTTTTGAAGACTACATCAATGTTGGCCTGTTTCTTTAAGAGTCTCTGGATTTTGTGGCTAACTGTTCCAAAGTAGGGGAGGCTGATCACAAAGGGTGCAGACTGTGGACGTGGGGATTTCAGGGATTTCTTGGTGATGGTCTTTATCGTCTGTTGTACTAGTTGCTCAGGATAGCAGTTATGCTGTGTAAATACTTGTTTGAGGTGGCTAAGTTCAGTAGTTAGATGTTGCTTCGTGGAACAGATGCTGTGGGCTCGTCTTGGTAGGGTTGACACAATTCCTTTCTTGACTTGAGGTGGATGGTTGGATGCATAGTGTAAGTATTGATCTGTGTGGGTGGGTTTCCTATAAACACCTTGATCACCGAGATATTTATGACCCACCTGGAAGAAAAAGCCCTGGAAACATCCCCAATAACTCCCCTCTGCTGGTTCCGCAAAGTTGATGATACCTTTGCCATCCTACATCCCAACAATGACCCCAGAACCCTATTGGACCACCTTAATTCTCAAAACCCACGTATGCAGTTCACCATGGAGGAAGAAACCAATCGACAGCTCCCTTTCCTTGATGTACTCATACAGAAAGATAAAAACGACAAACTCCAGACCACTGTTTATAGGAAACCCACCCACACAGATCAATACTTACACTATGCATCCAACCATCCACCTCAAGTCAAGAAAGGAATTGTGTAAGTAAGTAAGTAAGTAACTCTGTAAATCACTTGCTTGATAACGGTGTTAGAACCTACACCGAAACGTCGCTCTTAATTGTAATAAAGAAGTTGTTCATCCATAAATTCTTATCCTTACTTGTTGACTACTTATTCAGTTGAGCAACAGTACCAACGGTGCTAATTTAATTGTTACTTTTATGAGAGTTTATTACACTGAAAAATCAATACAATCTGTTTCTCCCGATATGACCCAATATGTGAATATTCTACAGAGAGTTTTTCCCAAACTGGTAAGTAAAAATGTTTCAGATGTTATGTTCTCTTGTTAATTAGGGTGGATGTTTCCCCAAATATTGCATGCCATCATTTCAGAAATGTAATGTTACCAATTTTAAAGGTTGAGAAATATTAATTTCACATTACGCAAACATGGAATGCTTGGAAGAATGATTCTGCCTTGCAAACATACTTTTTATAACTGACATGTGAACTGTCTATGGAAATGCAACATATTTGGTGCCTTCCTCAATTATAACAGATATACTTTGCAAAAGTCTTGTGTTTTTTTTGCAAGGTTTACAGTGTGGTTCTTAGAAAATAAATTACATATATATTCCATTCATTTGAAATCTGTTTGTCATGATATTTTCTCAAGAAATTCTTATTTTGTTTTCAGTTTCTTTGGTGACTTACTCAGTGTTATAATACTGTCATGTTTGCCCTTGAAATGTTAAATTCATTGTCATATGTTTTGTGATTTGTTGATTTGAGTGGAAGATAGTTACAGCCAAATCTTGCACTTCAAGTCTTATTTTTCTGTTCATTACAGTGTTTGTTTAAGCATACATCTAGTTATTAAGCAGCCCCATGTAAATGGGGATGTTAAAAAGTTTTGCCAGAATTTGATCGCAAATCATTAATTTGATGTTTTGAACTGGAAATAATTACTCATAGACAGAAATTGAGGGTCAAGATAATTAAACTGTAAGTATATTAGGGTTGGTCAAAAAGTTCTAAGCCTAACAGACAAAACCGACAAATGTGAAAGTGTTTTTAATTTTATTTTTCAAAATAATCTCCCTACTTTTTAATACACTTCTTGTATAGATAGTGAAGCTTTTCAGTTCCAGTCTGGAAGAGGTTTTCTGAAGCTGTCCTGAAAAACACATTCACAGCAGCTTTGAGGTCATCGTTGTTGTCATAGCACTTTCCACGAAGGTGTTCTTTCAGTTTAGGAATCAGGTGAAGATCACTTGGTGCCAGGTCTGGCGAGTATGGAGTGTGAGGAGGCTCTTCGAACCCACATTGTCGCACAGCAGCCTTTGCAAGTCTCTACAAGTAGAACTCAAGCATTCATCATTCCTTGCTGCTTTTCTTTGATAGAATCTCTCAGGCGATGAAGCAAATCAGCCTTTGGCTGTGACAAAATTCTGGACAATCATGAGTGCATACATATATATTATATCATAGGGCCTCTTGCTTATTCCTGCTGACATTTATTTCACTCATTGTGTTGCCTTTTAGAGAGCAGTTAGTGCATCAAAGTCACTAGGTAGTCTCTGTTGCTGAAAATGGACAAAATTGGCAATCATGCTGTCATCAAGTATTTCCAACTGAAATGGCCAACACCAACTAACATTCATGCAGACATGGTGCAGGGATAATTCTAGTGAGCTTTTAGCCCCTAAATTTGAAAAAAAGGCCCACATTTTTAAATACAGTTGGGCATTTTAACATTGTGCTGTATGGGCGTACCTGTGGAATAGTTGAAATTTTCACATAAAGGTCCCATGTCAGAAAATTCCTGGAGTGAACCCTGATGGTGTCAAATTTAGGGGAGGATGCTCCTTCCGAAACTGCTGTTAAGAGGTGGGCGGCTGAGTTCAAGAGGGGAAGATTGGCCAAGATCAGGCAGACCTTCAGCTGCCACCACAAAGGAAACTGTTGATAAAATACATGATACGGTTGAGGATGATCGAGGACTCACCACTCGTTCCATATGTCACATTCAGTGGTCATGTGGTCATCTCTCATGAGAGGTTTGAGAACTTTCTCAGGAATAAACCGGACATGACAAAGATTTCAGCACTCACGGTTCCAAGGCTTCTGACTCAGAAATGCTCCGGGTTCTTCATGTCTTGGTGAGTCTTTGGTTCACCACTATCAGCCAGAGACTAAACAACAGTCAAAGCTGTGGAAATATCTAATTTCTCTTCTGAAGAAGAATAAGGCAAAGTCTGACCCATCAGCTAGCAAGATGATGCCTTGGATTAGGATTCCAAAGTTATCCTACTGGTGGACTACCTCCAAAATGGTCAGACCATCAATGTCCAAATTTATGCAAATATGCTGATGCAACAGTGTGAGAATATCAAGGCTACACATCTTGGAAATTGAACTCGCACTATAAACATCATTTCCTTACAAATCACTGAACCAGTGAAATTAAAACTTCACGGGTGTGTGCCCACCAGTGACGGCACATGATTTTTTTCAAAAGGTTTTGATATGATATTCAATATGGCATAATGTTTTCAAATGCCTGAGGTGTAACTGTTATAAATTGCCATCAAGTAACCATCAATTCTTTCATAGGTAGGTGTGTGTGGGGGGGAGGGGGGTATTTAGAAGCTGGAAAAACATGATCTCAAGACTCTTTTATGGATCACAATTTCTTTATTGTTTGTAACGTTTCATGTCTTCTTCTTGCTCCTTCATCAGGTGAATACTGACTCACTGAGTATGCATATTGTGTTATATATTTACATGTTGATATGTTCACCCATATATTGTGAATCACACTATCAACTACTGGTTTGTTTCTTATAAAGCTAAAAACAACATGTGTTTACAAACTCTAAACAGACATAACTAAAGGGGGCCAATTTGTTTAAAGAAACATTACCAAATCAGTAGATAGTCATCCTGATTATCACTTATGCCTGTGCATGGCTCACTGTCCTGATCTTTGTTTGCTCTCTGTGTGGTGATTGTACAATTGCACTCAAAGATGGTCAATTAATTTCAGTACAACAAGCGTGGTGACTGTGTGCCAGAGAGTGAGTACAAGAGGACCTCCACAAAGTGTACTTTCAAGAGAACACTGAGAGATGCAGCAGAGGTAAGTGGATCCAAACTGCCAGATATTCCTTACTAGCAAAGTGCTCAGCCCCAAACAGTATCATTACAAAGGTAGTAATTTCAGCATTCCACTGCTACATTTTGAAAACTGTGTCTGATAATTATTAAAAAAAAATGTAATGCGAAACTAAATTCTGACAACATGCTAGAAACAGATATTAGAGACTACCTGACTGATATAAATCCTGTACCCCTGGAGAATATTAAGGGGTATATTATTGTCCCCGCGGCATATAATGCAGGGGGTTATAGTTGACGCCTCTTCTGTCAAGCCACCCACGCAACATGGTGTCTTTGTTCTCTGCGACTGCATCAAATGCGGATAGAGCCAGCGCGCATGTATTGTTTTAGCAGAAGTACTCTACTCAGCACTAATAAGCGGTGCTATTTGATGTGTGATTGGATTAATGTAAGGTTGGATTACGGTGAGGATTCTCCTGTAAACCTGATAGAGGACATTTTCTTTAGATGTAAATCCACTGATGCTTGAGAGGAGGGGGGTGTCACATTCATATTGAATCGCATTTTTGGCTGGGGGCAAGCGTTCACATTCTTTTGGAGACGCATTAATTTCACGATTTACAGTATTTATCAACAAATATTGGCAGATATGTCAAACAGATCCTGAGGTGGTGCCTTTTGCTATTTACAGATATTTGGCATTTATATTTTTCTCAACTTCGCTGGAAACAATTTGTACATAAATTCATAAAGGGTTGATTTCGTTTTCAGAGCACAACTCAAAAAATGATCAATATCTTTCAACAAGACTTGCCAGATATATCAAACAGATCCTGAAGTGGTGCCTGTTGCTATTTGCAGATTTTTTTTCGTTTTTATATTTCTCGATTTCCATGGAAACAATTTGGTCTCAAAAGTTGGAAATGGATTTCCTTTCTGGAGCAAAACTTGAGAACTGTGAAAGAGTTTTCATGCAAACCTGGTACATATATTTACCAAGGACTGAAGAGGTGCCTTTTGCTGGTTAGGAATGTTTTTGAATTTGATTTTTCCTTGTGTGCATGGAAACAGTTAGACTTAGCTGAAACAGAGGTAGGTGTTGTTTCTGGAGCAGAACTAAAAAACTATTCAAAATGTTTCATCCACACATGGTACATGAAAAATTTATTTTGTCCTGTTTCCATGGCAATCAGTTTAACTTTGACTTTGACATTATGGTGTGTAATAAGTACTCTTTCTTGAAACTGTGCACACACCAAGACCAGGGCCTAGATTTTCGAAACGATCTCAGCTAAGATAAATCTTAACAACTTACATTCAAAGATATGATATAAACACATCGCCGACAAAGTCAAGGACTAAAGTAAGGGAAGTTATTCTAAATGACAATGACGAGACCTTTGATCGAATAGCATATGCGTTCAGCATTTAACATGCATGTTAAAGTCTGATGTTAAGTTATGTATACTGTATATGTTTGTGTTTATGTCAAAAGTCAAGTTTGTATTAGTGTAAAAACCAACATTAGACATGGAAACACTCAAAACAAAAATTGTTCAGGAAGGCAGCGCACACACAAGCAAGTTTTTATGACAATCTAAGTTTGTTAAGTTTGTTTTGTTATTTATGTATCCAATATATTTCACGAATTAACCAAGGACTTAAGTACAATATCAAGCTATTAGTATTTAGATGATGAAATTATTTTTTATCTATCTAGATCCATAATTCTTTTCAAAATTTAAAAGTGACACTAATTTTCGTTCGCAAATAGATATAATTTAGGAATTGTCAAGTCCTGTTGTCAAAATTTAACGTTTATATGCATAATTTTCTATCCTTTTAAATTAAGTAGAGCTAATAAACTGATTTGTCTGATTTAATTTAAATCTGGCTTAGGAGCGAAATACTTTGTAATGTTTCAAATCTATTTCAGAATGTAGTTCAATGATGTTTGGCTTGTCTGACAGAATTGCTGAGGATCATTTGCTAGTATTTGTCCGTTGACCCTATACGTTTCAATGATTTTATTGTCTAGACTTAAATGTTAAAAAGACCACAAAAAAATTAAAATGGTTTATTGAATGCAAAGATTATTGTGTTGAAAATGTGTATTTAATATTGATCAGTAAATTTCATTCAATAAACTTTTTTTCTGCGAACATATATTGGAAAGTGAATTTTGGAAAATGTGCAAACTATGCTACATTTTGATGAGGACCCGAACTAGCATGGGAACGAAAATCTGTGCTTAACTTTTGCTGTAAAAATTTCAGTAAATTGTTATATTTAATGGAATACATCTATATGCCTTCAATCACCTGTTTTTAAAGAATGCAATTGTTTAACAGACAGTTTTTAATCACTTTTTGTCAAATATTTGTCTTTCAATAGGATATGGATGACATAGGTATTGAATTTAAAACGAAACAAATTACTTTGCAAGAAAAATATTAAACATTGCATACAAATATTTGAACACATGTATTTCCTTGTTAAGTCAATAAATACTACACTGTACAGTTAAAATTCAATTACTAAAACCACCCCTCCCACACAATTTTAGATGTAAAAACTTATGCGAAACCTTTATGTTTTTTTACATATGTAGATTGATATAATTTTTTAACTTATCCTGCATTACTCTGTATTGCATTTACTGCTGTCTTTTGACAGAGAGACGAACTGTGTGAGATCCAGTTGCTGAAGAAAGTTGTCCCAACCAGTCCCGGAGGCAGCGCCCTCTCACAGTCGGCATGTGACCCGGAAGTCATGACGTCACACCAAAACACATAACTGCTTTGTCACCTCCACGGACGGACGTACTTTGTATCCCTTGTGGAAATTAAAGCTTCTTGTTTTTAGATTTTGTGTGTTTCTACATTCATTGTATGCTGCTACATTGTTACCTGTTATGGGCCGTTACCTTAGGGTCTTCCCTTTCTTAAATTGTAACGTTTATCGCTCGTTTGTGGCTCAAGTCACAGTAATTTACGGGTGCAATGTTGTTCCGACCATTTTGTTTTCTTTCCAGCCATTTCTGCCATTCACCACGTGGCCACGTAATTTCGTGTTCTGCGTTTTGAATTCTCTCTTTGGCTTGGGTAATACATTAAATTCATGTATGTTGTTTTTGGTGTGCTTAAAGCCTTGCCTTTTTCGCTACTTTTCAGTGTAATTGTTTCCTCTCATAAACTTCAATAAAACACAATGTTTTTGAGTTACATTATGTCTCCCGTACTCTGTGGTTTTGCCACATGGTTACGTGTTTGCTTAAAGCTATGCCTTTTCGCTACCTCTTAGCGTAATTGTTTCCTCTCATAAACTTCAATAAAATATAAAGTTTTTGAGTTACATTATGCTTCCTGGTTTTGCCACATAGTTATGTTTTGCTTAAATTCCATATTTTCTGCCTCGCTGCACTTGTTGCTGCGGGAACAAATCTGGTCGTGGCCGCCCCTTCTGCCATGATTGTACGACGCCCTGTACTTTCACAAGGCAGTGCCGATGTTGCAGTCATTCGTCGCTGTGATCCTTCAGCTCATACGAGTATCCAGGACACACCTCGCTCAACATGCTTGTTGACCCCCATCTACGTTGACAGTAGCAGCGCTCAGCCAGGCGTCGCAATGCTACCAACACCAACGGCGGCTCCCGCGCCCCCAACGTAGAGTCTGCCTCCCATGGCACGACATATGACCATTCACGGTCTCCTACACCATACCATCGTCTTCAGCATTGCCCGTAACAGGTTTCCTGTCACCATCTTCGTCGACAACGCTGACTACTCCGGCGCTTCTGGCGCCTCAAGAGCTCAGGCGCTCCCGGCGCCTCTGGCGCCTCTAGAGTTACGGCGCTCCCGGTGCCTCTGACTACTCTGGCGCCTCTGATGTCTCTGGCGCCTCAAGAGCTCTGTCGCTCCCGGCACCTCTGATGTCTCCGGCGCCTCTAGAGTTATGGCGCTCCCGGCGCCTCAAGATCTTCGGCGCCTCCAGAGTTACGACGCTCCCAGCGCCTCTGATGTATCCGGCGCCTCAAGACCTCCGGCCAGATCACCAAGCTTTAAGAAGCTCAGATCAACAAGCCGAGTATCTCATCCGATCTTCTGCTTCGGCATAAGGGGCACCATCGGCTATCGCCTCCCCGGCGCCACTGCCATCTACTTCTATTACTGACGTCTCATAGCTCGTCACACGGAGAAGCATGGTGAAACAACTGTCACCGCTCCTGTCGCTACTCTCCCGTCGGTCTTTGTGATCGTGACTATCGTTCTACTTCCTGGGTGGAATCTTTTCAACCAATAGACAGCTGGTCTGATTCAACTTGCCCACTGAGACGTTATCCTTAATCCTGTCATTTAAAGCGCCATGGTTTCGGAGAGATGACCTGCTGGGTTCCATCGAAACAGAGCGTCTTGTGGACAGCGTCTGTATCAGATCGACGACGACATGCACAACAAAAAAAAAGAATAAAAGAGTCTACTTCGTCGACATCGCCGACACCAACGCTGTTCTACCCTGCCCTAGCGCCAGCGTTCCTAAAGAGACTCTTCCTCCTCGCTCCCCAGGTTTTCCACGACGCCCCCAGTGCTCCCGCGTTTTTTTCGCACAACTCGGGTACACCATTTGTTCTTCTATCACACAGTTCATTGAGGATTGTCTGTGTGTGGAGTTTGTACCTTAGTTCCGGTTCCAATGCGGCTTTCTTGGCTACTGCGCAGAGTGATTTACATGTCACGTGTCAAGCACTCGGACTGTCAACAACTCCGACCGGAATTAGGTCAACTTACCATGGCGAGCGGTGCAATGTATTTCTACAGATTGGCTTACATGTTTAACTGTATGCTTGGTGCAACCACTCAACCAGGCGCCTGTCGCAGTCCATCCCTGCACAGATGATGGAAACAACAGACCTCCTCTGCCAACACGGCTGTCACGAGGCACCTTATTTCATCAGCCCCTCCCCAATTAGAACGATAGTACCTATACGGCGTTCAAGGGATGGAAAAGATCGCCTTCCTTCGTCCGGTTTGATCTTTTAGACTATGACACCTTCATATCTTCCGCCTTGACTACCGGACACAGTGTCGATTGGATACTTCGTCCCTCAGCCGTCCCACAGACCCCTGTTGAATACTTACCTCGTATCATGTTTTAGTCCTTCATCGTCACCTCGATATAAGAACAGGACTGCTTATACGACGCTCAGGGGATGGAAATGATCTCATTACTTTGTGCAGTGGACATATTGCCTCGACTTCCTACTACCCGGTTACGTCGATGCCCCGGCTGTTGATTGTGAAGCCGGTGTACTTCGTCTACAAGGGGTTTGGTTCGCAGGCGAGCACACCTCTCCACGTTTTGTCCCGACGGTACACAATCGCAGACCCCTGTTGCTGGCTTCTCAACTTTGCAGTCTTGTAGATGACCTCATTTACCATGACTTCCCGCTCTTCCACTGCCACCTTGTCAGTGGCTAGTGGCCCACACCAGCCCACCTTGTGACCAACTATGATCCGGAGATCAACACCACTGGCACAGCAACAGCCTCGAGATAAAGGCTTATCCTGGACGTCACTTGTTGGCAGTGAATTCTCGGTCATGCCGGCGCCCCCGAGAATCAACATCTCCAGTGTTCCAAGCGCCTCAAGCTCTTCGGCGTCTCCGATGCCTCCGGTGCTACCAGTGCCTCCGACTCTTCCGACGCCTCCGGCACTCCTAGCACCTCAAGCTCTCCGACGCCTCACGCTCTCCGGCGCCTCTGACCAGACTATGTCAAACGGTCGACACCCCAAACCTAGATCTGTTTGCCACATCTCTGAAAGCTGCCAGCCGTCGTCTTACATTCCACCAGTTCCGGATACGGCCGTTGTGGCAGTCGACGCCTTCAGCTGTTCCTGAGAAGGATTACGCGCGTACGCTTTTTTCGACTCCAGTTCTCCCTCCCCTGGTTCTTCAGAGATCCAGGCCACTCGGCCCCTGACATTGAATTTGGTCTCGCCTTGTTGGCCAGCCAGAAGTCGAACTCCGAAACATAGCCCCTGGAACTTCTGGTGTGGTCCAACCTTCTGCTCCATCCACACGGTCGGTTGCCACACCCTCATACCCGCATGTTTTCGTCTGCACGCCTGACACATCTGCAGAAAGCCCATTGAGCCAAGGGCTATTCAGCTAGAGCGACCAAGGCTATTGCTTCAGCCCACCGTCCATCTACATGGGGACTGTATGCTGATAAATGATGGTCTGTCCAGGCATTTTGTTCAGACAAACACCAGGATCCGATGACAGCGTCACCGCAGTTCCTGGCTGAGTTCCTTCTGTACTTGCGCAGCACCCGTCGGTTGAAGCCCTTTACCACCCCCACATACCTGGTCACCATCAACTCCATTCTTGCCATCCCGGACGATCGGAGAATGACGAAAATTCCCGAACTACAGGCCTGGCTGCGCTCGTTCAGTCTTGAAGACCAGAAGACCAAGTTCAGACCGCCTGCGTTGGATCTGAATGTGGTTTTAAACGCCCTTCAAACCATTCCCCTCGTCTTCCTTCTACGACCTAAGGAAGAAGACGGTGTTTCTACTGGTTTTGGCTACTGCCGCTCGAGTCCATGTACAGCACGCCCTCGACTTCTCCCGTGTCCGGTTCGAATGCGGTACCCAGGGTGCCGTTCATCATGGACCGTACTGGGACTTCAGGGTAAAGAATCAACTCCCAGGACAGCCTGATAGATCATTCATTATACCCTCCCCCCTCGTCCATTGTTGGTGCTGAGGATGAGGAGGAGCGTCATTATGTCCAGTAAGGGCACTGAAGGTTGTTCTACAACGATCTAAAAGCCTGCCCCAAGTCTGAGAAACACCTTTTTTCTGCAGGTCTCCCCTTCGTCGCTGTCATTGGTCAGCAGGAATACTTTTTCCTCTGGCTCCTGGTGGTCATCCTTAAAGCTTATGAAGCCGCCGGATTGGACCCTCCCCCCAAGGCTATCAACCGACACGAGATCAGGGAAGGCTGTTCTTGGCGATCGGACACCGCCTTCGCAAAACACTACTTCCGTGATGTAGCCTTGAAAGATGTCGCCAGCGTTCACAGTTTTGGTCCCTGGTTGTAGCCCAACAGGTCATCTTTCACCGACGTCACTGTTTCTCCGATATCCTGAGCGGGGCCCGTCGACCTCTCTGGTGTTTATCACCCCAGACAAAACTACTCTCTTGCGTTCCGCATTCGCTCTTAGGTCAGTTTTAGTTTTGGGTTTACCGCCTCATTCTATTTCTGACACCTATCCGGGTTATACTTTTTGCATCAACTCTGATGACAGGAATGGTAGTAGATGTGGATACCGGCGCCGAATCCAATGCCGCTGATTCTCTGAGCGGTGCCCATCGACCTCACCGGTGTTCCTTGCCTCCAGACTTAGAGGGCTGTCTTGCATTACGCATTTGCTCTTGGGATTGGCCGTAGATCTTGCCGCAAACGCCGCTAATTCTTCGATACCCAGAGCGGGGCCCGTCGAACTCTCTGGTGTTTATCACCTCTGATTACAGGGCTCTACTGCGTTTCACTTTCGCTCTTCGGTAAGTTCTATTTTTTGGCTTCCCTCCTCATTCTATTTCGGTTACCTATTCGGGCATTTTGTTTTTGCATTGACTCTTGTTTGCTGAAGACAGGAATGGTCGTAGATGTTCTGGTCATCACTTGTATGCGGTGCGGATTCATCAGACCTTGACGAGGGTTTATTATGGATCACATCTGAAGATGCAATACGGAGTAATGCAGGATAAGTTAAAAAATTTAGTAAAATCTAAATAATTTTTTACATTTGTATACTTATCCTGCATTACGAAGTTTCAGATGATATGTTTTAAGCAGTTATGTGTTTTGGTGTGACGTCATGACTTCCGGGTCACATGCCGACTGTGAGAGGGCGCTGCCTCCTGGACTGGTTGTCACAACTTTCTTCAGCAACTGGATCTCACACAGTTCGTCTCTGTGTCAAAAGACAGCAGTAAATGCAATACGGAGTAATGCATATAAGTATACAAATATAAAAAATATTTAGATTTTACTAAATTTAATAAAATGCGAAAATAAAGACTAAAGCATTGACACAAATGCGATCCAGAAAATATAATAGTGGAACTCTGCGCTATATGAAAACTGTAATGTTGAGCAAGATGTCCCGGGCGAATACAAAGGGAAACCACTCTCAACTAGAGTATGAACTAAGATTAGCTCCCCCTTAGTTATCAATAAGGTCACGGTCATTAATGTAGCCTGCCGACACCTTCCATTTTTATCCTTTCCAAATTATCGAAAAGGTACATTGTTTCATATTTCTTCAGCATGGACTTGGATAGAAATATATTTTAAGCTATCGACTCCATAGTTTTGTGGATCGCTGTCGCGATTAAGAACATTTCTGACGTGGAATCATTGATATGTTCTTGGGATTTTCGAAGTGTCAATTTGTATCACACAGTTTAACAAAATGAAATGTCAATGTTTGAACGTGAAGCAGACTAATTGTTTGGCAAAATATCTATGGCAAAGTATGCTCCATCTTGGATGAAGATACAATAAAGACAGGTATGGGGCTATCTTAGATTTACAACAAACTTAAGATATCTCAGGTCAACGATAGTTTCGAAAATAGGCTACGATAGCCTACGATTTCCTTACGATAACTTTACGATAATTTTAGGGCTATGATCGTTTCGAAAATCTAGGCCCAGGTTGTTAACTGGTGCCTTTTGCTTTTTAGCAATATTTTAAGAACTTATGGTTTTTCCATTTCCATGGCAACAAGTTTAACTTTGACTCTGTTCATATTGCTGTGTACCTGATATAAAAATAGAAAGTTCCGACTCCCAATTCCATGGTATTGTTTTGATAGTTCAATAACTTCTCTTGTATATGGACTGACAGATTAAATATTAATTCTCTCATCAAGTTTGACTTAAAAGTAACAGTCAGTTGATCTATTCTTTCGAATTTATTTCTTCACTGAACTCAAGGTATTCAATGGCAATGAACCAAAAGTGGGGTATAAGCAGCCAAACTCCCTTTCCGAATTGCACCAGACCAGGGGGGACATGTCATCTCCTGATGACTCCTTGTTTTAATTGCCTTTACTTTAATAAATCTCTTGCCTTCTCTGAATGCAATTCTTGTTTCGTTTAGAACTGATTTCATCTCTTTCGTTACCCCTGGTTTGTCGATGTTAACAGGCACAATAATATCCACACAGACCTTTAAATAATTCAATGATCATTTCCCACAATGCACATTTCTTCAAATGTAGAAACACCTATAAATATGGAAACACCTATCAATTTATCCTGGGATAAAGCAGAATTCAACACAAGCTCTGAGATCATATGGGTAAAAATAAACTCAAGGAAAGATTAAAATGATTCTTGGATTCTTCTACATATCCCACCATGGTGTGAAAGACATTAGAGAATTGCAGACTTCTTTAAAATGGATAATGGCCACCAAGATAAAAATCCATTTTATTTACAGGCAACTTTAAGTCAAGGTATAAATTGGAACTCTTCTTCACTTCACGTGGATCTGGGACTGTTTCATTCAGACAGGAATGAGTCCGGACTCGCATAGAGTGCATAGATCGCACGCATGAATATTCAGTACTCTGGCCTTGGCCATCTTGTATGACCAGAGTAATTCGTCATGCAAATTACAATCTCCTATGCACCAAATCGGATGATAGATTGCTGCTGCTGTCGATTAAATGGTCAACTTATATGACACATGGGTCCTCCTTTTCTCAATTACCTTCCATCAATGATGATTTTTATTGTCTCGTCTGGTCACCTTTGACTAGAATGAGTGTCCCTATGACTACATTCAAGGACTTGGAATTGGTAAATAGTCTAATGATGGATATAGGCGCTTTTTGTAACTTGTTTGCTCTAGGGGTCTGTCATGTCTTCTACCCTCCAAGACTCATACATGGGTCTCCCAGAGGAAACACCACTGTCAATGACACATGATCAAGTTGGCTTTACTCACCCATAAGAAACATGTTATGAATACAGGAAGATCTCTCATCTGCACAAGTTTTGATGTCCAGCCATCAAGAAGTCAGTGTTATCCCAACCCGTCATGTACCAACAGTCAATTGCACCAATTGATGAAGTTAGGCCAAGTACATTTCCAAACATCAACTGTAGCAGTGTCAGCATACAAGCACCCTGGTCACACACCTTTTCATTCTTGGTAGCACCGACATGTTGCTTGGGTACAAGATTCTTTTCGTGCCTAACCCAGATTGAGACATCCTCTCCCCTCAGAAAACCATAATTTGACCAGCCAGGATTGATGTTGAGACCAAAGCGGGCCTAGCCCAAGAGACAGGAGAGGGCGCCGATTCTGGCTTGATTATTGTCCACCTGATTTCAACATGACACCAACTGTGGGAACTTTATGGGAACTTCTATGAGTCTACATCAACAAATGGCAGCTCATAACATCAACCAGTGGTTACTCAAGGTTACTTGTACGGGATACAAGCTGAACTTTCACCAGCGGCCAGCACTTGTATCCAATTCCATGGATCATTGTTTCCATCTGGAAAGGACCAAGTTGGCAGCTGCAGATAACAACTCTGATCATCAGGCTTGTGAGGGAGATACAATCTTCTTGATACAGCTGCTGTAGAACCTTGGGTTTCTTGTTCATCCAACCAAGTCGGAATTTCGGCCTGTACAGGATGACGTGTACATAGGGGGCAAGGTTCCAGTTAAGTCGGGGTATTCTCAGACCCCTGGATAACCAGTACATGGAATTCCAGACAATGATTGTGGAAGCCATCAATCAGCCCTTTCAATCTCATTGATCATGGATGTCATGTCTGGGGTTACTAACATCTCTCCAAGATCTCACGTACAGAGGATGTCTTCAACTCCCCCCCTCTGCAAACTTTCATGAACTGGACGAGATCCCTTGATCTCAATCCCCTGGAACGGCTGTCATCAGATCAGTTATTCGAGTTGAATTGGTGGATGGACAGGATGTCATGACAGGCGTTCCCTTGATATTTCCTCATCCAGACTACCACGTCTACACGGACACATCCGAACAGGGTTGGGGGCTCACATAGTTGGAGCTGCAGTCTGTGAAATCCATGTCCATGACGTCATGAAAATAGCGAATACAACTGTATTAATAGTGGAAATATCAAGGTATTGTGCATTTTCTTAACATTTCAATGTATTTTTATCATCATTACTGTAATCCCTCCGGTGTATTCTCGCTATGATGTAATAGAGGTTTGGGTATTCAAAGGAATTATCAAACATTAGTTATCATTGTATATAATTCTAAGAGTGCTACCTCCATTACATCAGGGTTATTCCTCCCTCCATCCTTCCCAATCTACGAGTATCAGCATCAAGTGGATGTAGTGATTGGAAGGAATTGACGATACCCACCGTGTTCAAAGCTTTTTGCCCGAGGTACGGTTAACAGAACAACTGGTTGAGATGGCTGACAGTAAAGTGTACGTTTTTTTTAAACTCTTGGGATTCTTGTAGTGGATGATTTGCACAATTGCAGGAATAATGGCTTTGATGTAATATAGGTAGTGTTCTTAGAATTATACACAATGATAAATATTGTTTGACATCTCATTACACACTTGGTTTCATGGTAAACAAACAGCAAATATTTATGTGAGGTCAATAATAGAATATGGAGGGATAGTGTGGGATCCCTATACCCACAAGGACATAGAGAGACTCGAAAGAGTACAGCGGCAACAGACAGATTCATTGCTGGAGAGTGCACATCCTGGACTGAAGGTGGTGTTACTTCTATCCTGCAGGAGTTAGATCTTTCCAAATTACAAAATCGATGACAATGTCAGAGGTTATTCTTCTTATACAAAGTGGGTGAGGGATTGGTGCAAGCCTTCCTACCACAGAACTATCTAACAGCGCAGCCAACTCAATGGTTTGTCAAGTTTCACATCAAGTAACCTGGTTGAGTGATGTACAGTAAATCACTCAAGAGGATATCAAGTGCCACAGGGAACCACAAGCCAATGTGATCAGTAATTCTTTGTGAGAACTATTGTGGACTGGAACAGCCTACACCCGGATCTGGTGCATGCACGATCAGTGGAATGATTGACATCCTCCCCTAAACTGCTACTAGCCACCATGTTGTTCATGGTGTACAATAAAACCAGAAGTGGATTCTGTGCAGTATTTTAACACAAACACCTATCTAAATACTGATGCACCTATCTAAGTACCAATTCACCTGACCTGTGAAGATCCGGGGTAGAAAAGATGTTCAGCAACCCATGTTTTCAGTAAAAGGCGACTATGCTTGTTGTAAGAGGCAATAAATAGGATCGGATGGGTCAGGCTCGCTGACTTGGTTGATGCACGTCATCGTATCCCACTGCCTGGATTGATGCCCATGATGTCGTTATATAGCTGTAATATTGCTGAGTGCAGTGTTAAAAAACATGAAACGAAAACAAAACGAAACTGTTTCACCTTTCTAAGTACTGATGTACCTATCTACCGTAAGTACTGATGCACCTATCTAAGTACTGATGCGCCTATTTAAGTAATGATGCACCTATCTAAGTACTGATGCAGATATTACCTGAGAACTAAAACGTTTGAATTATGAAGCTATTCATAGACTAGTATTGGTGGAAATTTATGTAAAAAATATAATGTGACAATTTGTTTTCCAGCTTGCATCGGCAGAGACCAAGTTTGACCCCTACACCAATGATATGTGGGCAATCCGACATGCCTCCCTCAGTGTGTTTCGACAGGCAGGACGCAAGGTAAGCTCACTCACTCCGTGTTCACTTCAGTCAAAACATCTATACAGAGATGCCAACTATTACACTTTTGGCGTAATTATTACGCTTTTTAGCCTAAAATTATGCTACTATGCTTGTCCTCCTCAAATTACTTCATTTAATGTTTATAATATGGAAGTCAGTGAAACTTGGTCACACGTCAACCTTAGTGTGGGGATAAGATTGGAAAAATTAAACAAATTCAACAGAAGCCTTAAAAGTTTTGTCCTGTGTGACGCCATGACTGACGCTAAATCATGCACAACGATGACGGTAGTTATCTGCATTTCTGACTAATTCTCTTTGTTACATTGGAAAACATGTTAAACAAATAACAGTACGCAGATTGTCAGAATGTTTCTGATTACTTACGTGACACATTTATGTGTATATGATCCCTCAATCAACAAAAACCTCCTCTGGAAATCCCGCGTACTGTTACCAGTGAACACGCCATTTTGTAAAAGTCGGTCACCGGTAGTGATGTCATACGGAAGTAAACATTGTTGTACATATTTGATAAACTTGTAAACTTTCAACTTGGCACCCAGCGTGTTCTTGGTTTTTGTCTAGTTTGCATTTTCATCATCGCCTTGATAATCCACAGATATGACAGAAACCTTTTTGTGTAGGGTCACATTATTTATGAGTAGTAAGCAGCATATAGGATGACGTCACTTATGACAGTGGTGTTATGTGTTAATGCGCTACTGCAATCAGAAGAATAGACAAAATTCATCGGTTCAATGCTAAAAAGGTGCGAATTTAGGGTGTGTAAGAAACAGATTACTGCACTCGTGCCTGTCAGATACCATTGATCTTACAACTTGTTGTTACAAAGCGTATCTAACTCGCTTTCACTCGTTAGATACGTTTTGAAAAAACTTGTAAGATCAATGGTATCTGACAGACACTCGTGTAGTAATCTCTATTTCCCATACCAGAAATGCTGCTCTCAGACAGGAACTGCAACCTTTAGGTTCCTCAACTCTCTCAGCCAAAAGAAGGGAATGGTGTTATGGTGTTGTAGTTGGCATGTATTTCCCCAAATTGTTCACATGTATATCATGATTTCTGGAGCCCTCTAGAAATGGTGGTGATGGAGGCTAGTTTACAGTATTCTTGATTGTTCCAAGAACTTCCTTTATTTCACTGATGCTTTTCATGATATTACATCTGGTGTAGCATTGAAATTGTTTCTGAAAAAATATCACATCTCTTTTTTGTAGGTGATAATTCGAGCCAGGGCAAGCCATAAACTTGCCTCCCTGAGAAAAGCAATGATAGACTGGAGCAAAAAGAAGTTTGCCATCAAGGGTTTAGGTAAATCATGAACATGTTTAAAATGTAATTCTCTGAAATTATGTATTTCTGTTTGTACATAATGTTTTTACCTTTCAAAATGTTAGTGACATTCTTCCTTTCTTAATTCAGTGTTTCAAAACCCTTGCAAAATTTCTACTAATTTTGAGTCCTGAAAACAATTGTTGATTCTTTGTAAGGCAGGACTATCCTAAAGTTTGAAAACATACCCTTTTTGAAAATATTCTCGTACAAAATTGTTTGACAGTTGTTCAGATATATGATTTAACCCTTATTTATGAAAGAGACTGTTGGTGGACATTTGTTCAGACTTGTTCTGCAGTTGTTTGACAGCAAACTCATTCTTTTAAAAAGTTGATTCAAGATATTTTTCTTATAGGGAATCAATTGTTCGAAACTGTCTCATAACTGCAAACCGATCCTTGCCAAGGTCAAGGTTATTCAACAAATTATTGCTTAATTGTCTTGAAATGCGCATAAATGCAATCCAGTAGTAGTAGTAGTAGTGGTCTTCTACTACTACTACTAATGCAATGCAGTATTTGTTTTTCTTTCAATTGTAAATGCAGTAAACAGTTTTGTTTAATGTTATATTATTACAAGTTAGTCATGGCATTGGCTTTGCCTGATCATGGCGCTGTTCTGTTCGCAAACTAACTTTGTAAATAACACTTTTCAAATCAGATCACCTTATTTTTACGTTAACACCACAGATTTGACTTTGTTTTATTTTTATCCAAATCCAACCATTGTTCTGTCCCTGTTCTAACCTTCTTTCTTTCTAACGCTTTCCTTTCCAAAGGTAAGGATAGGTATGATATTGCTAAAAAAGTATTATTTTATCTTATCCTGACTTCTACTAATTTGCTTAACTCTTTCTTCTTACCAAAACGTAGTGGAAACTCTTGTGCATTGTTCGCAGTGAACAGAAGACTTCTCACCCTAACGCATCCCTCTGTTGGCACTCTATATCTTCCTTGTTTTCAATATGAAAACGTGTACCAAGTGTCGTCTGCGTATCTCCAGTCATGATCCACACACCCTTTGTTCACCTTGTATGGAATGCAACTCTACCACAGACAATAAATGCAACTTTTGCTTCCACTTGGCTGAAGAAGAATTCGCTGAATACATCTATGCCATCGAGAGGAAGAGGACAGAGTCTTCACACTCCACTTCGGCTACAGAGACAACCACTAAGAAGAAGAAGATGACGAAGAAATGGGATTTGACATCGAAGATGAAGTCGATATTAACCTTCACTCTTCACAGACCATCCCTGATGTTTCAGCCAAGAAAAATCATCTGTCGGCAGTAGAAGTGCCAACTATCTTCTGAAGGGTGTCTTGGCTGTCAAGTCGAAGAAGTCTCCTGTGAAGTCTTCCAACCCTGGCAAGAATCTCCAGTTTCTGGCGATGAAGAAGTCCTCTTCTGTCCTCCTCGAAGACGTCGTCCTCCACAATGGCGCAGACCTTCACACGAAGCTCACACCTCAACAAAATTGAAATTATCATCCACGACAAAGGGTTCCACGAAGCCGTCCTCAATGAGCACCTAGAATGAAGACATCTGCGCACAGCCTTGCACCTCTGCACAGCTTCAAACGTTCGTTGAGCTCCTGACCTTTATGCATGCCCAGCCCTTCACGCATTCATCACGACTCACGTGTTTCTGTAACGTACAACAATGCTCGTCCCCCTCTCGAGGGCCGCCATTTTTCGAAATTGCACAAGCGAATCCAGATGGCGCATTAGGATGTGGGTAATTCGATCAATATAATCCTGAGTATTTAAATTATTTTTGACAATTTGCATTTGTGTAAAAAATGTGGAAAAATGTAATGTTTTAACTTATCCTGCATTACTCTGTATTGCATTTACTGCTGTCTTTTGACAGAGAGACAAACTGTGTGAGATCCAGCTGCTGAAGAAAAGTTGTTCCAACTGTTGTTCGACCTGGGTTCGATTCTCGACATTGGTACAATGTGTGAAGCCCATTTCTGGTGTCATCCGCCTTGATATTGCTGGAATATTGCTAAAAGCGGCGTAAAACCATACTCACTCACTCTCATAAACTTCAATAAAATACAATATTTTTGAGTTACATTATGCTTCCTGTACTTTGTGGTTTTGCCACATGGTTATGTTTTATGCTTAGAGCTTTGTCTTTTCGCTACCTTTTAGCGTAATTGTTTGCTCACATTAACTTAAATACAATACAAGTTTTTGAGTTACATTATGCTTTCCGTACTTTGTGGTTTTGCCAAATGGTTATGTTTTTGCTTAAAGCTTTGCCTTTTCCCTACCTTTTAGCGTAATTTTTTGCTCTCAAAAATTTAAATAAAATACAAAGATTTTTACTTACATTATGCTTCCCGTACTTTGTGGTTTTGCCACATGGTTATGTTTTTGCTTGAATTCCAGATTTTCTGCCTCACTGCACTTGCAGATGCAGCGGGAACAAATCTAGTCGGGGCCGCCCCTTCTGCTGTGATTGTATGACGCCCTGTACTTTCACAACGCAGTGCGAATGGTGCAGTCCTTCTTCGCTGTGCTCCTTCAACTCGAAACGAGTACCCAGGACACACCTCACTCAACGTGCTCATCACCGCCCTGATATGGCTTACAACTTGGAGACTGCGGTCTTTTGACACTACCATTGCCGTCACTTTTATCGACAACATCGTCCCTTCCGGTGACACCCGTAACGGGACCGGTCTTCTGTCTCCTCTGCCATCTACGTTGACAGCAGTGGCGCCGTCGGCGTTCGCGAAAAGCAACACAACCGGTGCCTGCGTATCTCAGCCAAGCTTACTGGCGCTCCCGGCACTTCCCACGCTCCTGAAGCTCCCGGCGCTTACTGACATCTCATAGATCGTCCCACGGAGGGGCAAGGTGAAACCATGTCTTTCAATTGTTGTTGCTCCTGTCGCTGCTCACTCGTACATCGTCAGGATCGTGACTATTGTTCAATTTCCTGGGAGGCATCTTTTCAACCAGTAGACATTTGGTCTGATTCAACTTGCCCACTGGTTGTCTGGACAAGGTTTTGTTTTGCTACGTTCTCCTTAACCCCATCGTTTAAAATGCCATGCTTTAGGAGAGATGACCTCCATCAAAACAGAGCTTCTGGTGGACGACGTCTGAATCAGAACTGGCAGCTCTTCACTGTTCAGGCTCATTAAGCCTGTTTGACCCCTTTGTCATAGGCTACTGGGTACCTACTTCTCGGGATCATCGTTGACTGGTCTCACATATCACCGTGTATCTTATCGCTCTACACCGGCCCTACCATCCGACGATGACATCCACTGTCTTCTTCATAGACATCCACTGTCTTCTTCGTAGACATCACCAGCACCCATGCTCCTCTACCCTGCCTCAGCGCCAGCGTTCATCAAAGAGGCTCTTTCTCGGCGCTCCCCGGGTTTTCCACAGTGCTCCCGGGACTTTTTTTTCACAAAACTCGGGTACAACACTTGTATGTCTACCACACAGTTCATTAAGGATTGTCTGTGTGTGAAGATTGCCCCTCATTTCCGGTTCCAATGCGGCTTTCTCGGCTACTGCGCAGAGTGATTTACATGTCATGTTTCAAGTACTCCGAATGTAAACAACTCCGACCGGATTTGGTCAATTGACCTATGGCGAACAGTGCAATGTATTTCTACAGATTAGTTTGCATGCTTACATGTATGCATGGTGCAACCACTCAACCAGACGCCTGTCGCAGTCCATCCAATGACAGGTGATGGAAATAATAGACCTCCGCTGCCAACATGGCAGTCACAAGGCACCACGTTTCATCGCCCCCTTGCTATAAGAACGATAGCGCTTATACAGCGTTCAAGGGATGGAAAAGATCGCCTTCCTTTGTACGGTTTGATCTTTCAGACTACGACACCTTTATATCTTCAGCCTTAGCTACCAGATACAGAAACCATTGGGACAGCAAAAGCCTCAAGATAAAAGCGCTTATCCTAGACGTCACTTGCTGGCAGAGAATTCTCGGTCATGCCCTGTTGATCATGTCTATGGATAACATCACCATGGTGTGGTGTTCAAGGAACCAGGGTACTCTCCACTCTCCATCCCTCCTAAACCAGACCTTCCGCTTCCTCGACTTGGTGGTAAGGCTGGACCTGTACTCTCTCGTCTTGTACTCACCAGGTTGAGAGCATGTTCTGGCACAGGCTCACAGCATCACCGCAGTTCCTGGCTGAGTTCCTTCTGTACTTGCACAGCACCCGTCAGTTGAAAGGCCCTACCATCTCCACATACCTGGTCGCCATCAACTCCGTTCTTGCCATCCGAGACGATCGGAGAATGACGAATATTCCTGAACTACAGGCCTTGCTGCGCTCGTTCCGTCTTGAAGACCAGAAAGCAAAGTTCAGACAACCTGCGTGGCATCTAAATGTGATCTTAAACGCTTTTCGCGTGGGTCACTACGGACCACTCCACTCGTCTTCTTTCTACAACCTAAGCAAGAAGATTGTGTTTCTACTGGTTTTGGCTACTGACGCTCGGGTCAGTGAGCTTCACGCCCTAGATGTCACCCGTGTCCGGTTCGAACGCGGTGCTCAGGGCACCGTTCATCATGGGCAGTGCTGGGACTTCATCTTCAAGAATCAACTCCCAGGACAGCCTGATAGATAATTCATTATCCCCTCCCCCCTCCCCCCTCCCCCCTCCCCCATCCCCCAAGGCTATCAACCCACACGAGATCAGGGCGATCACATTTACCATGGCTCTTCGGTCTAACTGTTCCATCCAGTCGCTCATGGAAGGCTGTTCTTGGCGATCTGATACCGCCATCGCCAGCCACTACCTCCGTGATGTAGCCTTGGAAGATGTCGCCAGCGTTCACAGTTTTGGTCCCTGGTTGTAGCCCAACAGGTCACCAATCACCGACGCCACTGATTCTCAGATTCCCTGAGCGGGGCCCGTCGACCTCTCTGGTGTTTATCACCCCAGACAAGAGGGCTCTGCTGCATTCCGCATTCGCTCTACAGTCAGTTCTAGTTTTTGGCTACCCATCTCATTCTATTTCTGACACCTATTCGGGTTTTACTTTTAGCATCGACTCTTGTTTCCTGACGACAGGAATGGTAGTATATGTTGACACCGATGCCAACGCCAATGCCGCTGATTCTCCAATACCTGTTAGGCGCTTGTTACGCCATATGGTTCCCTTGACACGTGTGTCACTTTCAGGCTCTTTAGCTTTGTAACGCAGTTTGTTTAGAATTAAGCTTTTGCAAATTTCTTTTTTACTGTTGTTTTGCCTAGACTTATCCTCAAATTGAAAAATATAACCATTCAGCGATTAATATGCCATAAGGTTCCCTTGACACACAAATAATGAATTCTTCCTGTCCGGAGCCAGTCTTACACTATTCGCATTCGGGGGATTTTCACGCTTTTTAGCTTTGGCTTGGTAACACAGTTTGTAAAGATTTTAGCTTACGCTAATATTCTTTTTTATTGTTTGTTTACATGGACTTATACTCAATTCTCATGTTCTTTCTGTAAATAAGATTGAACCAGCCCAACCATCCGGCTCTTTGTTTTTGCCATTTGGTTTCCTTGACAACTTGTCATTTGAAGGGTATATATATATATTGAGGTTTAACATCTGAAGGCATACCCACCACCATACCACCTGATACAGATGCATTAAGGAGTAATGAAGGATAAGTAAAAGGTTTAGTAAAATCTAAATTGTTTTTACTTTTGTATACTTTTCCTGCATTTCTGCGTCTGAGGGACCACCTGTCTCCCCACAATAGCTTCAGAAAAATCTTTTGTTAGCTCAGGTGATGAGCAGGAATGTCACAAACGATGGGTCCTACAAAAAGTAGACTGAAGATGGAAACAACCTTTATTCTTCACCTAGGACCATCGTGAAGCACTGTCTTTCTCTGTTGTGAGGTGCATGAAGAGGTTATGCAGGAAAAGAATACAAATGTTAAAAATATTTATATTTTCTAAAATTTTAGGCCAAAACAGTTTAACAAACTGTTAGGCGACATTTTTTTTATTTGTTGGTTTACGGATGCGCCGCTCTTTCAAAGTCCAAATGTTAAAAAAAAATAAAAATGAAAATTACCCTTTTTTTTAATACCGCCGATCTTTTCGACAAAAAGTTCAAACAAAAAAAGATTTCTTTTCCTCGTCGATCTTAAAGCAAAGGGAAGTCACTCTGATATTTCTTGCTGGGATCCTTCTTTATACCATCAAAGCTTGTCAACGCAAAGCGCAGTGGTGTCCAGTTTAACTATTTCAACACTGTTGGCCGTTCAAAGCCACAAGTCACACCGCACGGTAAACCGTCCAAGCCACGTCAAAATAGTTTATAATTATATTAACCTACTTGTCGTATCATTCATTTATTAAATCTATCACATTTCACAATGTCTGAAATACCTATTCCATTTGATTTTATCCTTTTTTGATCTATAGATTAAAAATATATTCACTTGACACTATTTCCCGCAATGTTATTGAAAATAAAATTCTCGGACACACTTCGACAACGGGTCCTCACGGGCTGAAACGTCTTTATTTACAAAGTAATAAAATCATCAAAAATGTATCTATAAAAGTTGCCAAACTGACATCTTAGTTATTATTTCCAACTTTTTGTGCGATCGCATATCGTAAGTCAAATGACATCTCGGCTTTCGTCGCCTGGATTTCTCGGCTCGGACACGATGTCTTAATGCCAAAATATATGCATAAGAAATCTTTGTCACAGCTCGTAACCTAGCACTATACATCCATAAAGTTCCATATTTTTATTATAGATCGCGATTTCATGCTAAAACGTTCAGAATAACATGATTTAACACAAACCTTTCGCCAAAGTCTGAAAATTATCTTTGCTGTAATTTGATTAGCTGCCTTAGGTCACGTGCTTAAATTTGACTAATCACGAACCTTGTAGCACATTTTGTCGGTGAAACAATATAAGTTTTTTAATGTATACTGACATGGCAGGACGTATGTGTTATTCATACGAAGCTTTGAAAACCGAGGTATTTCCTCATGTTAGTGAGCGGACAGCCACTATCATCGGGAAATGGGTGATGACAGATATTATTTGTAATTCTTTTTAAAATAATGTTCAACGTAAACAAATGAAAATTAAAAAGAAATAGGTAAGTGGATTTTATGAATTCTTATATTTGCCGAAAAAATCGTTAGATTTGCGCTAAATTTGGACGTTATGAATGTTTTAGTTTACATTATTATTTATTTAAAACGAACTTTATTTAGTTGTTCATGAATTATTTAAATAATGAAATACACATAACTTTCATATTTATAAACAATAGGATTAATTAGACCTTTCAAATAGTGTATGGCCAAACATGTAGTAGCAAAGATGTTAATTTCAGCAGATAATTCATTGATAAATGTTGGTTTCATTTATCACACAACAGTCTCTGGGAACTTGGTGTCACAGCAGTAATCTTCTGGTTGGCTGGTGTTGAAAGAGTTAAACGTTGCCCATGCATTTGCTGCCAAAATAGCAGCGTCTTTCATGCATTTCCACCCATGACATGAATATTGTTATGTTGTCATCCCTGCACAAGCTGAGTGCAAGGGATATAATAAAATGTTCTTGAAAAATTGAGTTATTTTACTTTTAATACGCCAGGATATTTTTTTTCATACCTACCTAACTTTTTAGGACAAAATTCAGGTGAAAAAATGTGAGAGGCTTTTTTTTCTTTTTTTTTTTAATTGGCCTGCCTCACTTTTGAAATGAGTTTGAAATCCGTAAACCAAGAAATAAAAAAAGTGTCGCCTTAACAAGAATCTTTTTATAAGAGACTTTTTGAGCATGACTGTACCTTTAGATGTAAATGTGTAAATTGTAGTGGGTGAGCAGCAGGAGAAACTGGATGAGGAAGAGGACAGAGAAGATGTGGCTCAGCACTATGACTTCAGCAGCCATGATGTCAAGAAGTACTCATTCCCAACATACATACCTCCCAACATTAAGGATGATATGGTAAGTCTCACTATATGATTCTGCTAATACATTTACTTTCTACCATCACAATAATTCAGTCATGTTTTATCCATGTATTATGTGTTTCATCTCGTTGGCCAATATATTTTGAGTACATTTTGTCCAATCAAATGCTGTATAGTGTTTGGCTTCTTTGGACTCAATTTGCTAGTTGGAAGAAGGCAAAATAAATATTTAAAAAAAGCCCAGATCAATAAAAGGAAATGGAGTTGTGGATTTATGGGGCCAAATTGGTTGGATGGAGGAGGAAAATGATCAACATTTCCTGACTTTGTGGGGTAACTGCTCAGAAGGCAACTTTAAGTAATGCAGATTATATCACTTTTAAACCATGTATTAGATATAATAACAAAGCCTTTTTTCTGAAACATTTATATATCTTAAACACAAAATATAATGACAGAACAAGAGTTTGTTCCTTTTAAACACTGCCTTGTCTGGGAACTGTTTCATACAGTCACAAATAACAGTCATTCCTCATGAAACTGGAAAGCTAAAATGTGAAACAATACAAAAGTCTTTATAATGAGGAACACAATATTTCGGATTATATGCTTACTCCTTCATTAGGTGAGTAATGTATATGAGGCAGAGGGCATATATATGTACACGTAAGAACAACAAAAGTAATAAGATAACAAACAGTGAAAAGTAGTATAGGTAATGATGGTTCTGGACCACTTCCACTGGAGCCAGATTTATATACCTATACCACTACTACAGATGGAATTTTTTATGTCAAAACGCTGATGCGCATCAACGATCGTCATGAGTCATATTAAAAGAATCATCAATATTAATTAATAATGGATAAAATTTACTATAGCCCACTGTAGGTCTCGAGAGTTGTGAACACAATGTCTAATTGGGAATAGTTTAACTGTAGCCCTGGCAAAACCTGTTTAGATACATGTATGAAACCAGAGACCATATAATGGATATATGGTCTCTCATGAAACGACCAAATCATGCGTTCACTGAAGTTGACTGAAGCTTTATCTTTACTCAAACACCGACATGGGTACAATGTGTGAAACCCATTTCTGGTGACCCCCGCCGTGATATTGCTGGAATATTGCTAAAAGCGGCGTAAAACCAAACTCACTCACTCACTTTACTCAAACATATACAAGTCTAAAGGAATGTGTGCATCATTATAAAGAAATGGGAACATTAGCGACTTGTAGTGTACCCACTGAGCTCTAGTGAGTTTTTAAACAATATGTCACGTGATTAACCACGAGTCCGGGTAGTACTGTGGGTACCCGGGTCCTACCTCGGACCAACCCGAGTACCCGAGTTACCCGTCCCAGCCCCAATACTGAGGAAGAAGTTTTATATTTTTACAACGAATGAAGTTCATCAGGCTGACCTCTTGTTTCTTCCCCATGATAAGGTAAGACGCAAAACGTATAGATACGCTTTAACCATAGTGTATGTGGCTAGTCGATACAAAGAGGCTGAGCCATTAACCTCTAAAGATTCAACAGAAGTAGGTAATGCACTGGGCCGCATGTATAAACGCGAACCACTAAAATGGCCTAAGCTATTTCAAGTAGATCCCTGTCGCGAGTTTATGGGATCAGAAACTAAACTATTAACAAAGCACGATGTCGAAATCAGGCGTGGTGAAAAAGAGGCCCACCGTAGTCAAGCTATCATTGAAAGACTTAACCAGACATTAGCTGAACGTTAGTTTGGCTATCAGTATGGGATCAAAATGAAATCGGAACGATTAAGATCAATCGAATGGGTGACACGATTATCAGCTGTTGTATCAACGTTGAATAATGAAGTAACGAGATTAATAGGGAAGAAACCATCCGATGCGATTAAAATGAAATCCATGACTTCCAAATCTTCAGCACCAATTTGGTCCCTTAAGATATACAGTGTGCCCTCGTTATTGCGCCCTTCAATATAGCGCTAACTCGGTTATAGCGGGCGGTAAAGCATGGCTCCCAAAATTTACTAACATTTTCACTAAACTCAAGTTTTCCAATGACATAATGTTTTCCCCCATCTCAGAAAACATTATCAGCTGATCACCGCGATCACGTAACACCAGAAATACCAGTCAACAAATCCGAACAGAAGTACGCATATAATCCTATTATTATAATTCCTGGTAATATAAAAAAATATTCATTGTTCATCTGGACTAATGTTTGCAAGATATATTTTTTTGATTATATTTAAAATTTAATTCAATAATGTTTTCAATAATTTCGGCGAAATCGTATGCGAAGTGATCGGTAGATCACACAACTCACCATTATTAACAGCAACCACGGTCAGATTACCGCTATTGACGCCTTGAAACGAACTTAAGTTGCAAGAGAATGGATAAACACAACATATATGCCGTACCATGACCTGTTAAAAGTCATAAGACCCCTTACAAGATAATGTATACAGGTAATCTAGGAGATTTAAGTGATGTCGACGTTAGTAGACTCAATAAAAACACTTCATACAATCATACTCGCAATGATGATAAGAAATGGACTGTGATCGAAGAAAAAATCGAGTGGCTACTAAAGATCGTCATTACAGCACCATATACGATGATGGGTAAGGGACATCAATTAACTAAGAAAATGATCAGTGGGATCGTACTTGGGTCTTATATCCCCTCAAAACGAAAAAGTGTGTTAGTCTCTCCCCTACCAGAAAACCCAGGTCATATGTTATTGAGCAGTAAAAAATGTTAGTTTAAATTTGGTTACTGAATTCAATGATATAAAACAGAACTTGAGTGCTATAAAAAAATCTTTCTACACTTATTATTGAAGTCTTGTTTGGGAATGCACCTGATGCCTTCGAGATATTACCAGGTCTATCAATTAAATGGCTCAAGAAACACGAGCGTTGACGTTGTAGTATTATTTACCGTATTTTCTTGAGTATAGTGCGCACCCATGTATAATGCGCACCCCCCTCTAGCGGGTTCAATATTTTGGAAAAAAAGAAATTTGAATATTATGCGCAGAAAAACTTCGTCAGTACAAATTCGAAATTTGAGATAAAAAATCACCAGACATGTTTATTTACCGTTTAAATAGTATTTATTGTTCTGCCAGGCATTGTTTTATATCTAGGGATTAAGATTACCTTGTGTATTTTCTCGTAAACTAAGCCGGAAACAGCAATCAGCTGTACACACGTTTTCTTGGAATCGACCGGTGATTCGGTCAAGACACACCCAATGATATAACTTTATAGGATTTTTATTGCAAGGATCGGCAACAATTGTATCTTAAACTATTTTATTTATCAGGAATAATATATTCCATTATTTTCTTAAATATATGCAGCCTTTACTAAACATATTTAAAATAATAATAACCCTAAGCGAAGCAGCTGATCGCTATTCCCGGGTATTATTTTTTACATGGAACATGTCTGACCAGTCACCGTCAAGGCTCCTGCGCACGTGAGCACGTGAGCGCGAGAATTTCATGTGATATGGGAGTATCACCCGTTGCAACCCTTGAGGGGGTCCAAGTTAATAAAAGTGACAGCATTTCTCTTACTAAGATATTTATGCCTCATAATATACATTTAATAAGGTTGATGTATATTCTCAAAACTTTGAAACAAGACCAATTAAAGACTATTATATGATATAATGATATACATTATGGGTTTATATCCGGTGCTTGATGAAGCATCTGAAAAGATGGATACTGTGGATGGATTTCGATTACATCAAATAAGCGTCATAAAACATCGATTAGAGAAGGGTAGGGAGCTTAGACTTGAATTGTATAAAAAGTATCGCGGGGCTGTGAATGTTCTCGAAGGAGTTGACACTACGCTTGTAACAGCTGGCATGGGACTCTGTGTAGCTGGTGTTGGTTTATTATCAACTAAAATCGCCGCGCCTATCGTACTTGGTATGGAAGTAGCGGCTGGATTCTCAGGACTGGCGGGAATAGAGATAAAATTTATTTCTCGTAAGTTGCAAAAGAAAGCATTAAAACACGTTAATATTCGGACACTTGCCGAAGCAAAGTTGAACAGCATTGAGGATCATATTTCAACAGCGAGGATGAGTTTTGTTTAGTGTTGTCAGAACTCACAAAATACAACGCAATGAAGCAGGAGATTCGATCTAATTCTTGTAAGACCAGTGGTATTAGCGAAGATGAGAAAAACAAGTTCATAGAACAAGGGGGACAACAAGCGTGTCAATTATTCCGTGTCAAAACCAAAGAACTGGTTGGAGATTAAAAATGGGATTGTTTGATCACATTTAAATGAATGCTTACATAAGTATATAATAACGGAGACAATCAAATGGCGAGAATTACCACAGGGTATATATTATATCAGTGATGTCAAACCAACCAAATACGGTCATTAATTGTTTCTTTCCAATTTCCAAAGAGTATATAGTCTGGTCTCCTAGTAAAATGAACAAAGATCTTTGTAAACATTTTGAATATCACTTTGTTCAATGAATGGTATGAATATTAGTGAAAATAATAGAGAATATTTTCAGTACAATTTAGTTTAATCTCATGACAATTGTTGAATCACATCATCATTTCAACATAAAAAATTCATAGGTATATGAATCTGGCTCCAGTGGAAGTGGTAAGTATATTTGCCTCATCGTTTGTTTCTTTAGCCAATCCATGGCCACATGTTTAGATACCTTACCCGCGGTGGCTAATTTTTGTATTGCTCCTATACCTTTCCAATATCCGTGTGGGCTATAGTAAATTTTGTTCATTATTATTTCATATTGATGATTCTTTTAATACGAGTCATGACGATCGTTAAATCGCATCATCATTTTGACATAAAAAATTTCCTCTGTAGTGGTGGTATGGGTATATAAATCTGGCTCCAGTGGTAGTGGTCCACAACCCTCATCATCTACACTACTTAAAGTCTTCAGCAAACTTTCTATGAGACAATTTCCTTCAAAGACATGGTCATTTGTTCATGATCCAGAAGTTATGTCAATAAAAAGGAAAAGCAGATGGTGTGTTTCACCTGATGTTTGAAGTGCTGAATGCAAGGATTAATAAAAATAGTTTACCCATACACACTGTCTATATATTTTTAAGGTATTCATTTTGGCTTTATTATATACATAAAATTCATGTTCAATATTTTTTGTTTTTATCTTTTGACTCCAGGCACCTGATGCATTAGGTGTGGTACCATTCAAGCCAACCGAAGTCTTTGTCAAGAGGAAAGTTCCTTACTTCAATCTCAAGGTATTGTGTTCACATTCAGTGTTCAAAACAGCTGCCTCACGCCTGCCACGTGCCGGTGACTTATAAATTGGGCTAGTAACATTTCTGTAAAGTAGGCCCGACTGTATAGTTGAAAATTCTAATCAATGCTTATTTATTACTTAAACTCTTCAAGTCAGTTTAAGTGTCATTCAATATCAAAATGGGTTGTCATTTTGCTTTCATTTCGTAGTTTATCGGAAACTGGGTTTTTGATGTACACTGCTTAAGACTGATTTGCTTGTACATGCGTTATTAGCTATGCATGTGAAAATCTGAGAACCACCACAAATATCACGTACATGTATGGTATTATGTCACTTACCAGCCTCGCCATTTTTCAGCATAATAATCTCAAGACTATTTCACTTCATATTGCAAATGGTGGCCACCATAAAGCAGGCCCAGTAAAATATGATGAGGGCTTGAAACAGTTTTTATTGACAAGCACTCATGGCCCGTGGAGTTTGGGAACTGATTTATACACTGTTCATTTCTGTCGTTCTGTTCACGTCGTGATCAATGAGGTATCTGTGGATCAGCCTGAAAAAAAGCATAAGAACTTTATTATGGAAATAGGAATGGGTGCCGTCCGTCCTTCCATCCATCCGTCACATTATGTTTCCTGAGTAGAACACAAAAACCATGAGAGATATCTTAACCAAACCTGGCACATATACTCAACAACAAAGGTTCCTTTGACACCAATATTTTAGTGTATTTTTGAAACAAGTAAAGTTTGGTTTTCAGTATTGTAGTACATGTATGGAATCAAGTCACAAAAACACAACTGCTACAGAAAAGCATGCATTCCATGCAAAAGATGACTTTTATGCAAGCCCCATGCATTTCACGACCCAAAAATGGGTAAAAAAACATATGCGTTAACGGGATTCCATATGCATTGTTGAGCATCGTGCTGACAACAACCACTCAGAAAAACAACCAAATTATGGAATTATTCAACATAACAAAATGCCATGCCTGTCCGAAAATGAGCGTCTGCCAGCCATTGGTATGCTTGAAGCAGGATCGAGTCAACGTGATGTTGCAAGACAATTTAACGTCCACAGAAACACCATTTGGTGTTTATGGCAACGTTGGCAACAGACGATTGCAGTCAGAGACTATCCTCGTAGTGGCAGGCCACACGTAACCAATAATCGACAAGACAACTGGATTCGAACAACACACCTAAGGAATCGATTCCAGCCAGCAACAGTGACTGCAAGAAGCATCCCTGGCCTTCGACGAATATCTTCACAAACCGTACGTCGCCGCCATAGATGTGCTGGGATTGTCGCCAGAAGACCCGCCAGACGTCCCATTTTGACAGGAAACCACCGTCAAGCACGTTTACAGTGGTGCAAACAGTGTCTACGCTGGACGACCATGCAGTTGGGACAAGTTCTATTCACTGACGAGTCTCGTTTTCGCCTCAGCCACAGCGATGGACGGATTCGAGTGTACCGACGTCGATGTGAACGTTACGTCAATCATTGTGTCATGGAAGCAGATCTGTTTTAGGGTGGCAGCGTTATGGCATGGTTTGGGATTACCATAGTGGTAGAGGAAATCTCAATGGACAGTGCTACCGCGACAAGATCATCGGCCCTATTGTTCTCACCGTTTTTGCCCAGGCATTACCTTTCAACATGACAACGCCCGGCCTCATATTACTCGACTTGTTCAGGATTCTCTTCAACAAAACAACGTGAATGTCATCCCCTGGCCGGCTCGCTCCCCTGATCACTTGCCAATTAAGCAAATGTGGGATGAGATGGATCGACGTCAACCACGTGTTCCACAGACACTTCAGGAGCTTCAAAACATGCTCCCGCAGATATGGACAAATATCCCACAGGACTTTGTGCAACGCCTGGTCAATTCCATGAGATGAAGATGTGTTGCTTGCATCGCAACCAGAGGTGGACACACACGCTATTGATTTGTAAATTGATATTTTGGCATGTTCATGTTTTTTATGAAATCACACATTTTCTGAAGTCAGTATGGCAAATTAAACCATTTGAACACTTCCAGGAGTCTTTTATCTGTTGCAACTGAAATTGTTTCAGATTTGGTAAAAAACATAACTTTGCATTAAATCTTATTCAATGTCACAGGAACTTTTGTTGTTCAGTATAGATAGGTCTAGTGGTGAACTGGTGCCTTTTTATAATTTTGGATTTTTGAAAAAATTGTTTTTCGAGTTTCCCTGGCGGTAGTGCTCGTTTCCGGAGCAGATCTTGAAAACCGTAAAATATTTCTTCACCAAACTTCACCATAAATAGGTTTAGTGGAAAACTGGTGCCTTTTCATACTTTGGGATTTTACCCAAAATATTTACCGAGTTTCCCTGGCAACGACTTTGCCTTAGACTGAAAATGTTGGTAGTGCTTGTTTCTGGAGCAGATCTTGAAAATCGTACAATATTTCTTCACCAAACTTATCACATAAATTGTAGCAAACAAAAAAGCATTGGATGAGATGACTAGATTGCGGAATGAAAGACTGTTCACCTGGACACACCCTGTAGAGGACATTCATGGTGATGGACTCAAAGTGGCTCACTTGAATGTTCAATTCCTCCATGCTCATTTTGAGGATGTGGAGAAGGATAAGTTTGTTGGAGTGGTTCATGTTTTGTTTCACAGAAACACACATCAAAGATTACAGTGAAAGAGACCTGCAAGGATATCCAGGAGACACTACACATAGTATTGCTGTATATGTTTCAACAAGTTTCAAGAACAGTTTCTAGCTATGTGATGTAATGTCATCTCGCAATTTTGTATACATTTACTTTCTTGTTGGCAAGTGACCTACGGCATGGACGTGTACCAGCAAAGCTCTCGTTTTGGACTGATTTAGACCTTCGGTTGTGGCAACAACATACAAACTGTAAAACATGGTATATATGGGAGTATATGGTCTGTAATGATTATTACAGTTTGTTGTTGCCACAATTTTTATTCCACACCACGAAGTGGGGCAAGGGATATAGGAATTTTATGCATTTCATACTTCAGATCATTGTGTGGAAACATCCTAAAACGTTTCCAGCTTTTTAGCTCATTTTGTCCAAACATCCCTTGCATCACCATAGCGACCACCCTAAAAATCAGGTAATGCACCCGGATCCCATGCAGCCTGACTTTCATGATCTGATCACCTGACACCCTCTGCCTCATCATTCTCTTTCTGTTAGCCTCCATGTGGAGACATGCTATATTTTAGACAGAATATTTTGGCCATTTTTTTCCTCAAAATTTGCTGGGAGTTCAGCATACTACTTGCAACATTATGGGCGAGGATCAGAAGAAACGTCAGGCCTGCAAGAAGTGTTGCTATATATATTCACCGGTGGATCCACACAAATTATGCTGTGACTATCAGGGGAGTTTGCAAACCTAGTTTCCGTTGTGCAAAATGTCCTCATCTTTCAGATGACCTTCCTCGTCTAACACTGGACAAAATATCATCCATTCCAAACAATCCAAAACTTGGAAATACCATCATTCCAAATGGAAATATGACCATTCCAAAATTTGTCAAGGTGATATTTCCAAGCTTGGATTTGTTTGGATTTGTTTGGATATGTTTGGATACAACATGTCATAATCATATCTGTTAAACGTTGTACATCTTTTGACCTTATGTGAGATTAGTAATGACATGAAAGGAAACAATTAAGAGTATTTTGGCACTATTTACCACGAAAAGACCAAATCATGAGCAAATTTAACTCTGTCGTTTAAAGTGGCTACTCTTTATATTTAATTTCTTATCTTCCTTGTCTATAATCATATGACATTGACTATGAACTTTGAACAATTAAACAAATATTTTGTTTTCCCATATGACTTACAGTTGTCGTAGAAAAAAGACTGTTTCGAGAATAGAGGGCCTCATTATTATAATTTGAACTAATATGCATATGTACATAATAGTACTAGGTATAAATGAATTTTGATAAGTGTTCGTACAAGAATATGAACTTCAAATTATCTCAGAATCATGCGCAACACATAGGGCTGGAAATTTTATAATTGGTCTGGAACTATCTGACGGTAATTCAAAACAGGGAACAAGATTTCGTCAAATGAATCATTGAGCCAGGAATGCAACGATTTAAATGCTGACAAAATGAATAAACATATCTGGAACAGAGTAGACTGTTCATGTGGGCAATTATATGCTACGTCTATTGCCAATGAAGTTTATCACCCCATGTTATAGCATTTGTTTCATATAAAAGATAGAAGGCAAATAAATGGGACAATTAGTTGTTATGATTAGCTTTACCTCTGTGACATATTACGCAACTAAAGGTGAATATGTTCATCAAATAATCAATAACAGTAATTAACCTAGTGTCCTTATTTATACACAATTTAATTACGTAAGTGTCTACCGTAAACCAACCCATACGGATCAGTATCTGCACAATTCCTCTAACCATCCACCACAAATCAAGAGAGGAATTATCGCCACCTTAGCCCAATGTGCCGTCAAAATCTGTTCCACGCCACAACAGCTACAAACTGAACTCAACCACATCCGCCATGTATTCACTAACTTCAACAATTATCCTACCAGCCTAGTTGAAGAAACAATCAACAGCATCCTCAGCCCTAGAGAGCGGCCTCCACGACAACAGACAGCCCCGTTTGTCATCAGTCTTCCCTACATAGGAACAGCCAGCCACCAGATCCGCAGACTGCTCAAACACCATGCCAACATTGATTCCAGAGAGGCAGGACAATCCAGAACATCCTCAGTGCCAATGGCAAGCCCCCTAAATCAAAGAAAGAAGACCCAGCTGGTGCCGTATGTCACATACAATGTTACTGTAGCGACTCCTATGTTGGAGAAACATCCAGGCCCCTACCCATTAGAATAAAAGAACACAAGACCTCAGTACAAAAGAAAATGACTCAAAACCAGCCATCTCCGACCACACCCAAACCCAAACCCACCCCGACCACAACATCCAGGATCTACACCGAAACGTCGCACTAATTGTAATAAAGAAGTTGTTCATCCATAGAACTCGTCTTACTTCATCACACCAACTTCTAAATGCCACTGAAAGAAGTCAAATCATACAAATCGAACATGTGAAAATAAAAGTAGTGACTAACTTTATGATCAAGGGTATAAATACTCAATTGTATCTATTAATCCTAATAGTATAACAATAAATCCTGTGTATTTACTGAGCATATTTAGATACATCCGGATCTACGACCGCAGTCATATAATCAATCAAGGAAAGTATATTAGATTGAATTAAAAATGTGCTATCACTAAAACAAAATTATCCCTTTACCACGTAAGCCTAAACCTGGGAGAAATAAAGTTCTGTTCTGTTCTGAAGACGCCGTCATGATTAGTTGGCGCCAGTCTAGACTGTCCAATCAACGTGAAATATACAAACCGTGATGTTACTTGACCAGTTGATGACACCTGTCAAACTCAAAGTGCCCCTGGTCATCCACCCACCATGTGTCATACTTTAGCGTACTTGATTGTTTAATTTGCAGTTACATCACTGTTAGGCTGAGTGATGAGAGAATACATTGTGTTGTTTTTGATTGTTTCCATTTTCAACGTGGTAACCTTAAAAGTGACTAACTTTTTTATCATGATAAAATGAAACATATTAAAATAATCAGAGGGACTGACGATCGCATTTTTCGCATAAATGTCATGCTCGCATTAATTTCATGATTTACTGAAGATAGATTTGAATATTTCTGAGCAACGATCATGTTTGGGTAAGGGAAGTAACCTTGTCTCCTCTTGCAATTGGATTCAATCGGGCGATCAGTTCCGAGATCGCAGCTTGACTGTTCGGTATGGTCGAAAAGGCGGCATCCATGTTGTTCACGCTCCGCTGATCATGGGGCCTCATTTGTCTGTATTCTGCTTATGAAGCCAGGATGCGCATGAAACATGGGTGTCAAAAAGAAATATATTTACCAATTATATATACGGTCAATTAGCCAGTTCAAGAGACAATACCCTGCTTCTACCACCTTTAGGTGTAATTACATCGCATGCCCCTGGTTCACAGTTCGTCTGATCTCCCGTCATAAAACCACGATGTTTATTTACCTGGAGCCTCAGACAGCGCCGACTTCCTGTGTACATGTACGTACATGGCAATAAATGGTTTGACAGTTGTTTGACGGAATCAGTCAATAATTATTGACACAGTGATGTAATTAAAATTTGTCACTATTCACAACTCCTATTTTGATTTTTCTATTTCTTCTCTAATATTTATAAACCAAACCTAAAAACATTATATAAGAACAATTGTGTTTTTAAAATGTAAGTTTTCTATTAAAACAACCTTGCAAGTAATGCTTCTACATCACAGCTGCCTCTTTAATTAAGGGCTGGAATGTTTTTGTGAAGGCAGTTAGAGCAGACGAATTTCCCCCCTCGCTGTACAATGAGGGTCGCTAACCATATATATGTATATGTTTTTGGCTTGATTTGATTGTCCTTTGGTGAAAACAAATGTTCAATTGTGAAAGCAAACCCTTTTCCCCTGAATGTTAAAAGACAGGAGACTTTTTTTTGGTCTGAAATATCAACGTTAAAGTCTTTTATATATTCAGAAATGCATATTATGGTAAATATTTATTAAATGCATGTCCTGTGTATATATTATTATGTTGATATGGTAAAATTCATTATCACAGTTTAAGTGCTATTCACAAATGTATGTAAATCTGCTTCGTGATGAATGAAGCATGGCAATGAATGTATGCATCTGATTCTTCATTTGTTGTGTATTCTTTGATGAGAATGAGTTTCGTTAATGATGATCAATCTCACAGATTATTTGATAAGAGGTTAGGACTTTAACTGGAGAATAGTTATGAAAAATATATATATAAGTATAGGTGGTCTGTGCACATGTGGTGAAACTGATACCTTATTGATTTGATAATCGGGACTTGGAAATCATAGTCATTAAATTGATTTTATAATATATGGTTTTGACTGTAGTACGTCCTGACATGATAATATTATGTTGTAAACAACTTATCCTATCTTATGGTAAGTAAATCAATTTTGATAACTTCCTGAATTCCAATTGTTCAATGAACAGAATTATTCAAAGCTCTGGCGTGAGACAACAATAAATTAGATGTTACCAAAGATTGTCCATTTTATGATCTTAGGCTTACTTACTTACTTATACTAGGAGATTTTACGTGCCCTTTCCGACTGAAGCGTATTTCGCACACATTGGTCATTTAGTGGTTTGAAAGGGAAAATGAAAGGTTTGCAACCAGAGAGGGGGGTTTAGTGGTTGCTTATATAAGATTTTGAAATTTTGAAATTTGGAATGAATGCCTGGGTGGTGTGGTGGGGACTAAGGGAGTTTGTTAAGGTGTGTTTGTTGGTTTATGTGGTATGTTTGGGTGGTTGGATTATTTTAGATGCAATTGATTAGGTCTGTTTTAGTTAAGTATACGCCTAGGGCTTTAAATTTTTCTATGTTATTTTGTGGGCTCAGGATTGCTTCTAGGGTAAGAGCCTTACTTAGATTTAGGTTCGTTTGTAATGTTGCTCGGTGGGTGTGGTAGTGGGTGCAGTGTAAGAGTGCGTGTTCTGGGGTTTCTAGGTGTGTGCAGTGTGGGCACTTCCCGGTTGTGTGTTTTTTCATTTTTAGGAGTTGGCTATTAAGTTTGGTGTGGCCTGTTTGGAGTTTGGTGATAATTCTATCGATTTTTTTGGAGGGGTGGAGGATTTTTGGTTTGGTAAGGGTTTCTTTGAGGATTTTTATGATTTGAGTATTTGTATTTAGATAGAGGTTATGCCATCTTTGAGTGATTTTACGTTTGTTGATACTTTTGATCTCTGATTTAGATATTGGTAGCTTTAGCCTTATTTCAGGTATTTTGAGGGATGATCTTAGGCACATGTCGGCGCACTTATATGTGAGCTGTCTTGACGACTGTCTGTTTTATAATTAAATGGCAGCTGCCATCCAGCCGAATACTTAATCTTGAGACCTATTATTGTCTTGTCGAGTCAAGTGCGGGTCTCTCTCTCACCTTAGGGAGAATGCGACTGTAAAAGCCCCTCGCTAGACAGACAAGTAGTGAATGTTTGAGATAAGTTTATTATTTATTATATATAGTTTAAACCCAATAGATAATTCATAGTCTTTTTATTGTTCAAATTACTAATAAAACATATTTTAACTTGTTCCTTCTAAACATACTTCCAAACAATTCCAAACCATTCCAAACTACTCCAAGTCATTCCAAACATTTCCTGTGTTGGAAATATGTTTGGAAATGTTGCCAATCCAATTTTGGATTTTCCGTAAAGATCGATCCTTCCAAGCTTTGGAAAGGTTGGAATGAGCGATCTTTCCAAAGCAATCCAACATTCATTCCAAATTGGAATGGACGCTCCTTGGACTTGTGTAAGAAACCCAAAGGTACGACTAAGGCTAGCATCCATCCAACCCAAAAATCAGTGGTCAAGCAACCACCATCAGCCACGATCACATCCCAATCAGTTGGGGAGGATGCCGTCTCAGACAGCTTTTTGCATAATGAGATTCCCTGGTCACACTTCCAGAATATTGAACTTATTAAACTGCCAGTATTTAGGTACATGTATGTGACAACAGTGGAAAACATTGAGAGGATCCAAGATGAAATGACCACCTGCAGTTGCCATGGCGAATCAATCGGATCCATATTCCATAACCTGGGGTAGCAAAATTATCTGAAGAGAGGGTCTGAAGTACTTCCCATCAATTAACTTGCATTAATAAGATATACAACACAAATTTAAATTCATGTGTGATTTTTTATTGAAAAGAATTGTTGGGAATCCAAGAATTATTACTGTAAACAACTAAACATGCAAATTAAAAAAAATATCTCATGAGGAAGAGAATTTATGGATGTTAACTTCTTTTTATAAGGAACACCACCTTGTATTCCTCATTATAAAGAAGTTGACATCCATCAATTCTCTTCCTTATGTGTATCACTTCTAAATGCCATTCAGAGACTTTAATATCTCAGAAGTTCAAACTTTAATCAACAAAATGAACTGTTGACATCATGACTGTTTAGAAGAAATATTTTTTTTATTGCAACAGAAAACACATGCCTATAGGACATAACACTAAATAATATATATTTCATTTTTTACAAATCACATGTGAAGTGACAAGTATTACATATACATGAAATAACATACATTTAAATGCAAGTATCAGGTAGCTGGGCACCTGGAGTTCATTAGATATTGCAATATACATCCCAAGCATGCCTCACAAATTCTAGTGTGAACATGACTTTTCCTTAAATAATAAAAATACACGCAAACAGGGATTCAGACCAGTTCCTTTTCTAGGATACTGACTGATTGTCATCCATAATGTCATAAAGTTGAAAATGAAAATGTCCTGAAACCAGCAAAATCTCTGTCAAGTTAATATGAAGCTTATTTTCAACATAATTATAACCAAATCTCGAACAATATGTAAATAACCAATAAACACTAGCTCTTGTTCAATTATCAAATATTGACAATCTCCTCAAATCATGGTAAAGATTTACCTTTTGGGTTAAATACATTTCAATATTCATCACAGTTATATATGAAATGTATTAAGAATTAATATAATTTATTCTGTATCTGAATTGATCAGGCACTCAGGGTGTGACAAAGAGATACTGCTTTTGATTTTACAAATTGTTTGTATCTGACTTATAAATGACTTATTATCGTTTTTAACAGTTGTAATATTTCACTTAAATGTATATTAGTAAGCTTCCACTATCAGTGAATAAGTTATTTTGTAAAAATTCTAAACCAATAATTTTCTTATATCAGTTAAGAATATTTTTTTATTTCAATCTGTCAAAATATTTCCTTCTCACGAAATATTCCTGTTCTTTCTAACCTTGAAGGGATGATTTCCATTTCACAAGAATGGGATCAGGTAATTCATTACTGCATGGGTTGTGTCTTTACATAGAAATGTTGAAATATTCAAAGCATAATTTAATGGGAATTAAATTAAACAATTTTGCGGGAAAGAAAACCATTGACAATGACAATATTTCTATAATAATAATAATTATAATTATAATAATAATAATGATAATAATATTTCAAGAACTATGCTAGAGTAATTTGAAATAATACACTCGAGTAATTTGCAAAACGTGTATTTATAGATATATAGGCTCATTGCGATTGTTGTGATTTAACTAAAATCATATCTAAAAATCTGTTACAAAATAAATAATATCTAAGAGAGAGGACAACAATTTCCACCAGATTGTACTTCAATTCTATCTGTACTAATCGAAATCAGATCACTGACATATTTGTTTACAGAGAGTCACGGCCGTCATGCGTGTCACATTTCAGCAATATGCCCGATGTTGCCAAAATACATAATTCAGAAATGATTTTGTAGTTACAAGCATTATCCTTGTTTATAACGTGTGTAAAATCTTAAATTGCCACGAGTTGTCATTTACTCGTATTGAATATGCATATGTTCAAAAGTGCAGAAATTTGTGCAAATTCTCACCTTTGAGCAGACGTGGGTACCGTGGAAGATGGTGGCGACATCAACTGATGTTGAGGCCTACCGCACACCTCAAACAGCCTCAAACATTTTTCTCCCAACCCTGTGGGTTTGGGTAAGGGTATACATCTAATCCCAGCAATTTGTAATGGATATCGTGAGTGAAAATAGCACAAAGCACGTCTCTTCTCAGGCATCGTTTGACGACGGAAAAAAGTCTGACAAATCTGCAAAGCGTGCCCGGTCTTCTGATTGGATATAACTTACGCATGCGCTAGTTTTGATTGACAGATTGGATTGGTCTATTGCCGTGGTCATCTCCCAACCTATTCCATAACAGGATTCAGGAGGCACGACCGTAGACGTTCCCAATTCAACCCCTCCCAACAGGAAAATCAGGTTCTTTTCGTGGTAGAGGACGAAGAAGATGATTTTCAGCATGAAGCTGTTTAACACGTGGTACGTAGAAAAGCCAGCTCATTTTCGCAAGTTGTCTGTCGCGCTCCTTTGCACCATCGTTCGACAAGGGGACAACATGGTCAGCCTGGATCTACAAGACGCCTACCTTCACATACCCTTCCATCGACAGCATCACCATTACCTACGGTGTATTTACCAAGGTCGTCACTACCAGTGAAAGGTGCTCCTGTTTCGAATTTCTTCGGCATCATGGCTTTTTGCCCGCCTCATAAAGCCCATCAAGAAGTTTCACGTCAGAGGGATCATCCTCAAGTCATTTATAGACGACTGCATCCAGGCCCATACCGACCGGAACATTCTAGTCAAGCATCTCGCCTTCGCGCAGAGTTTACTTCATCATCTCGGTTGGCTAGTCAACACAGAAAAGTCGGAGACCACACCCTCTCGACAACTGCGATTCATCGGAGCTCTTTTTTACACTGATCTCAGGAAGATTTTCTTTCCTCCGGACAGGTGGAAGAAGATACAACGACTCGTGCCATTAGCACTTAGACAGTCTTTACATCTTCGACAATGGTAGCAGTTATCTGATCTTTTCATGTCGGCTCAAGCTCCTTCCCCAAGAGGTTGTCTACAACTACGTCCATTTCAGCTTTTTCTGGGACCTTATCTTCAGATCAACAATCGCACCTTCAGTATCGTCAGACATCAGGACCGCAATGGAAACAACCCTCCACATCAACAATCTCGAATTCAAGGTGGTCATTCAAGTGATCTCCCGCATTGGGCGGAAGTTCTTCAGTCGTAATGACTCATGATCCAGTCTGACAACACCTCAGACGTTTGGTACATCAACAAGATTGGATCCACCAAGTCAGCCTCCCTGCTGGCCCTGATGACTTCTTTCAGTTGATCGATGCGTTGGGCATCCTGCTAGAGCTTGACACATTCAGTGGGTCAGCAACATCATAGCAGACTCCCTTGTCCCATCCAGGTTGACCACCCTCAACAGAATGGCATCTACATTCGATTATCTGCGAGGGGATTTGCCACCTCTACCATCACCCAGAGATCAACCTATTCGCAACCAGGTTCAACACACGACTCCCCAGATTCATCTCTCCAATTCCGGATCAAGAGCCATGGGAGTATGATGCTCTGGACATATAGTGGGAGAATCTCTACGCTTAAGCCTTTCCACTAACAGCTTCTACCACGGATGATTCAGAAGGTTGTTGCCACAACTCAGATACATATGATTTTGATCGCACCTAACTGGCCACAGTTGGTTTACTCATTGGTAGAGCTCGCAAAGGGAAGTCATCATCTGCTTCCTTTTTGAAGTGTCCTTCTCCTTCAAACTCACTCGAGCCTTCTTCATCCTTTCCTGGACATCACACATCTATGCGTCAGGTTCATCTCCAGAAGTCATTTGTAACAAAAGGGTACACAAGCTGAGTAGCGAAGACCATTACTGACCGTACTTCAACCAAAGCTTTGTATGACCATAAATGGAAAGCCTTCTAGGGATACTGCCGTGGCAGGTCTATCACCTCTCATACTACTGCTACTCCACAGCAAGTTGCAGAATATCGTCAGCATCTTCGTTCTACCAGGAAGCTTAAGGGCTCAATGTTATCCACATATCAAGCAGCTCTTAACTTGGTCATCACTACTACAACAGGTGTGAAGATTTCTGTAGTTGCCAAACTCCAAGCTCTTCTCTGCTCTTATAAACTCGCTGACCAGTCGTCCAGATTTCATCCACCTAAGTGGGATTTGAACATTATTCTTCGACACTTGACGTCAGCAGAATACGAACCTCTGGAAACTAAAGACTTCGATCAGATCACTCTCAAAATAGTCTTCCTTCTTGCTTTGGCTACTGCTGTGAGGGTCAGCGAGATACAAGCCTTGGATGTCAACAGGATTCGATTCAAGAAGCACAGCCATGGCAAAGTGCAATTTGGTCTTAATGGGACTTCATTGCGAAGAACCAACTTCTGGGTCAACCAGGTAGACTATTCATCCCGTTTTTGGCCTATATCCTACTCCTTAAGGATCGTGAGGACATCTCACTATGTCCAGTCAGAGCTTTACGCATCTACCTGCTGGTGTCATCGATACTTTGACGATCCCGGAAGAGGTTGTTTATCCCCATCTCACAGATAGTTACCTCAGTGGTCTCCTGAATTGTGTATAGCATGAATAAATAATGGAGAGCCACTCTGTTGTTTATTATTGTACTTTCATGTTCCCAGATTGAGACCTCAATGGAGAGGCAAAAAACTCATCTGTAGAGACAATAGTCTTCCACTATGAAGTCGCCGTAAGGCGTGGACGTTTCAGGGGTGTTCCAAACCCTTACCTGCTCACCTCTGCCTTGAGCACATGATGTCTCAGTTTTGGTTTGAAAATCATCTTATTAATGTTGTTGATTGTTACCTCATCTTGTCTTAGCATACTTCAATCCTGCGGTGGGATTGATAGCTTTGGCAAAGCTTCAACAAAGGGTAACATGAGATGCTAAGCAAATCCACCTTATTTATGTCTTGGGGGGTTTGTCTTGTAGAGCTAATTGACTGGAGACCTCTCCCAGATTGGTTACAAGTCGTGGTTGAATAGGTTTGTTACAACCTTTAATGTAACAATTACTCCTTATGTAATATTGTTTTTACATTGAGGGTTAATATCTTACATAACTTATTGCAAAAGATTCAAACAAAGTCTGATTGGAAATATGGGGTACTTATTGCTATTTTCACATGTTTCATTGCTTTTGCTTGGTTTCTTGTAATTATTCGTAATAAGCGACAGCATGAGAAACTGATTTTGCTCAGGTAAGAGAAGGGCTAATAGAGGGCTATTATAAGAATGGCAGGCTCGTTATTGAGGTCATGCCACCTACTGCTCTGGAAGGTGATGAGCATCAGGTGTCTGCTCCAGTTGCAGATCGGGACTCAAGTGGAACATTGTCATCTGTGGACCAGGGTGCTACCGTCAAGGTCCAAGGTTAACTCAGCCTCAGGGCAATAACGGGGTGACCTGGGCTGTTATAGCGAGTCAACAGGCAAAAGCACATCTTACATTGCTTGGAAAATAAAAGGTTTGACCCACAAACTGTCCAATATGGCTTTGTTTGTTTTTTTATCTCAACATGGCATTTTGCTTTATATGAAACATAGACAATAGAATATGGCTTTAGTGACATTTTTCTAGAATATTAACTTTTTTGTTTACCAGACACAAAAAAGTCCAAGTTCGGGAGGTATTCGGGAGGAATACTGGTTTTGATAAAATATTCACTGGTAATTAAGGTATGTTGTTGATGTTAAATGTGCAGAAATGCTATTCCTATTCTGTTTGATAAAAGTATGTTTGGTTTCAGTAGAGATACGTTATGTGTGTTTACATATATCCAACCGGAGAGATTGACCTGGTATGATAACAAAGATAGGCAAAATGTGGTAGAGGTTTTGCTGTAATTTTTATTGAGTACACTGGAAGACTACCCAGCTGTTTCTATCATTGTACTTGGATTTGTTTGTTTGTTTGTTTGTTGTTTAACGCCAAAATCAGCAATATTCCAGCTCTGAGACAGCGTCCGGTAACTAATCGAGACTGGAGCAAACAATCCAGTGATTGTCAAAATGTCCATTATTTTCTGCCTAAAACTCTGTTAATCGACCATTCTAACAACCCACCTCCATCTACGACTTGGTATTAGGATAGTTAAGGAAATGAGGTTACCTTGTAGAGTATAGATAACCTTTGTACAACAGTAAATCTGATAGAAGTCGGTTAAAAGGGTTTGGGGTCATAAATTTTAGAATTAAACCTACAAATAACAACCAGGTGGTCATTGTAGAGAGGGAATCTAAAAATGATTAGTCATTTGCACATCTAGACAAAGTAACGATCAATTAAATCTGCGAAGTTTCATGAATGTTCGATAAGTATCATTTCATAGTGATTGTCTTAATTTGAAGAAAAATATTATCTGTCACTTCAACCCTTCATGTAAAACTTTTTGGGTTGAAACACAGGTTGCCTACTTCAAAACCACGAGGTCATCATAGAACGATGTCCTATGCGAAGACACACATCACATGTTATACCCGATGACATGATGTTGTGTTCTAGTGCTGTAAAGGGGTATTCTCACTCAGTGCAGTGCAGTGATCCACCGATAAAATCATGAGTCTTTGTCTTCGGACACGAATGTATGACAATCTTAGGGTTGAAACATGTTTAGCACCAACTTCCTCGTGTATATCTCACAGTTACATGACAAATACAGACTAGGGTAATCTGCGACCCAACGTCCAACTGTGAGATAAATGCATAGAGTGAGGTGGGTATGGTTTTAAAAATTTGTAAGTTTTACAGTAAATTGTATATTTACAATACTTATCCTATCTCACACGATCTATGCCCGACGATCCATCATCGCATCACAGTTACACTAGCCTGTCAGCTCCAAAGAAGAGAATGATGGGCAGGCGGTGTCAGGTGATCAGATCATGTACGTCAGTCAGACTGCAAAATAATCGGGTGCCTGACCTGATTTGTTTGGGTGGTCGCCATGGTGATGCAAGGGGTGTTTGTGATCTTAGAAGCTGGAAACTTTGTTTTTGGACGTTTCCACACAAGGATGCTATCTCTTCTTGAGGATATATATATATATATAGGATATATATGAGGATGTATAGTTAACATTAACTACCGTGTAACTGTTTACTATATGAATAAACAAAATTTTAATGTGCCCCATGACGGGGGATACTGATTATGCTATTTTCTTTATTTTTTATGAAATTTTGAATGAGGTCACTCACAGGAAAAAGCCCACTAACACTAGTTTGAAGATTTTTACATTGTACACCTCCACTTATTTGTTATTTCTTGCCATACTTGTATTTTTTTATAAATTAAAATCCAGGTACATCTTGAAAAGTCTTTGTACAAAAACAACAACTTTAAAGGAACAGTACGTCGACCGTTCTGAACCTTTGTTTGTAAACTTACTCGTCTCTTGCTAGTCTTATTCCATTTTTGCTCCAGTGACCACCCCGCCGGTGTAGACTGATCATGTGAAAAGACTTTTCTATTGTTTGTAAACAAACACGCTTATTCTGAAATAAGAACAGACGGGCCTAATGCAAGCCTTTCATTGCTCTGTACATATTGTTTTGCATAATTATTTAAATCTACTACTAAAACTGCGACATTGAGGTGCATGACAATATAGCTTTACACATCAAAGTGACCATATTACTAGCTTTGCCTTCAAGGCTTCGATGACAGGATGTGGAGGATACATATACAAAAGGAAATAGTTTGTCGCTTATTAGGATATTTTCTCAATGAAAGTTGATTAAACATTTCATGATCATCTAAATGTGAAGACTGATCCAAAATGACACAGATGAAAACCACATGAATGGACTGTATAAGATGTTACGATGTGACAGAGGTACAAGCCTGGCTGCAAGGAACCCTGGGTAGGAGAGTGATAGCCTTCATACCACCGTCACACATTTATATTATAACAAAGGCTTTGTTCAACACTGACTTCTGATCTGATCAAGCTGGCAATTAGTATTTTGCAACTCATCCGTAAGCGAAACACACAAGCTTTCTCTTTTTTTGGCCTCTTTTAAAAAACAAAACTGAAGCCATTTTACTCCACACAGCGCTTCCGTTGTTGATTTCACTTTGTGGAGCTCTATTGTTTTGGTTTGAGAATTGAATCAGGCATGTGACATGCTCGGAAATTATTTCAAGTACTGTCTCTTTCAAGACAGAATAAATACACATGGGAGTGAAAACTGGTTGGCAGCTCAGCATTCAGAATATTAAGAAATAATTAAAACATCATTGTAAATTATGGCGATACATTACTGGACCATCTGTCACATATTTATAATAGTATATTTTGCCAGGTACCGCAACAGTACTCCCTCCTCAGCTACAAGAAGCATGATTCCCAGAATGCCTCCAGCGGATACATCTCACCCACACTTACCCAACCTCTACGAACTGGAGCACAGGTGAGTCATTGTCATCTTTCATACCCAGACCTGTCGACCCTCCTGCATTTTGCGTAAGTCTCACATAATTTGGTGAAATCTCCCACTCTCCCACATGAGAGAATATTTTCCTGCAAAACAGCATTTATCATTAATTTCAAAATACACCTCCATTGTAGCGCTAGAAAGTCCACTAGTCCTTACAATGATAATTACCGGTAATAGCAAAACCCTTGATAATGAGAAATTTTCTACTAGTTCTTATGATACCTTAACTATTGGTCAGTTTGACAAGGACTACAGGACCAGTGCCAATTTCTAACGCTGCATTGTCCTGCAAATAAAAACAAAGAACAGGAAGTTTATAATTACAAATTCTATGAGTAAGTTTTCTGATTAAGTCAGTATGCATACATGCAACTGATACCTTCCGATCTGTCTGGCAGGCTCCCAGATTAGCGACCCTTTTCATGGTTACGTGCCGGGGGCCTTTGCCCCGGATGGGCAAATTACTTTGTCACGTAATCAACTAAAGAATTTATTTATTTAAACTGTAAAGAAAACTCAGATACTTCGAACAGGTGCCTGAAGGGTTGAATATGAAATGAATAATCAGCCGAGAACTTATCACTTTCTGAAATGATATGTTCTCTTCATTTTCTTAGCGTATTTATTCCTCCATAATTTAATAACATAGATATGTATGGCAGCCTAGTTATACATGACTTTATTGGTTATCAGATTTGTCAGAAACTTTGTTAAATATACCTCAAAGTTACACCATTAAACTCTCTGAAATGTAAACAAATATGACCAGCAAGCACCGTCTCCTGAAACAACATTATTGTGAAGTAAGTGGAATAATGTGAACATTTGCTACAAACTTCGTTTGCAGTGCATTTGTCAAGATGCCAATGAAGTTCTGTTTGTTTGTTGTTTAACCCACACTCAGCAATATTCCAGCTATATGACAGTGGTCTGTACATAATCAAGCCTGGACCTGAGAATCCAGTGATTGATATCATGAGCATTGACCCACACAGTTGGGATACGATGACATGCATGAACCGAGTCAGCGAGCCTGACCAACTGATCCCGTTAGTCACGTCATACGACCAATTCTAACCCGGATCTTCACGGGGACAATTATACGTCATTCTTGGCGTATTGAAGATGCAAAATTGGGTATTGTGTGGGCTTGGAGGTCTACTAGTTCATCAAACAAAAGTACAAAGTGTTTAGCGATGAGGAAAGAATGGATAAAGTGATGTCAGCAAGGAGGAAAAAGGGAAACAGACTGGACATGCCGTTTTGTGTTTCTTGCATTTTGAGCCATCTGTCTATGAGAGAGATCAACACAAACTCATCGAACATGATTACGAAAATAAATTTTGCATTCATTGTTACATATATTGTTTGTTTGTTTAACACCATACTCAGCAATATTCCCACTATATGATGGTGGTCTGTAAATAATTGAGTCTGAACCAGACAATCCAGTGATTGACATCATGATCATCGATCTACACAACTAGGATAGGATGACATGCATCAACCAAGGCAGCTAGCCTGACCCCCAGTCCCATTTGTCGCCTTTTATGGCAAGCATGGGTTGCTGAAGACCTATTCTGACCCAGATCTTCAATAGTCCATTGTTGTATATAATTCATGACTTCACTCATACAACAATTACAGAGGACCATGCACATTGATCAGATTACATGCTAAGGTTATATGTTTCGCACAATTTTGGGCCTACCTTTAGAATACAGTACCACAAACTTTTCAAACACGTGACAATATACCTTATGACGTAATTTGTAGTATTTAGTTACCAGTCACACCTGCAAAAAAATAGCCTGTGACGTCAGGGGTCATCGAGTGTGAATAAGCTCCTCCCAGTGATCTATCATCTCTACACGCAATGTCATTGAATACACCCAGCGATGTTGAGTGTTTTGAATATTTGTCACTAAATATAGCCTGCGTGGTGCATTTTATAGCAAGTTTTTTGTAATTCAAGTGGCTAAAATGATGATAAATGGGAATTAATACAAGTATTATATTTTCGATTCATTCATTTTCATTAGTATGCACAGCAATGCAGTTTATTAGGTAATATTATTTTGGGGCTGAACACATCCAAATGTCGCCGGTGTTAGGGAAGGTTACCCCGAACTCTATATCACCCTGCGATCCCCTATATGATTAATCACCCCTTTACGATCATCAGGGTATATGGTACCTGTTAAGTGGCTATTACTGAAGGGTTAGGATTAGGGTTAGGTACCCATTTAGTGGCTATTATTGACTCTATAGCTGTTCCTAATATTCTTCCCACAAAAACGTCGAGAAAGAAACAGGATGAAATGGTTCAGTGTCAAATATTTTGGCTTTTTGAAAATGGAACATTCAAGCAAGGCACTTTCACCAGCTACATTTATTCAGTACTGATTCAAAAGCAAACTCACCCTTGTGTCGTCACTAGCCATGCTTATGCTTCCCTCGTTCCTTACAATTATCCACATTATCCTTACAGTGTTCCTTACCACACTTTTCTGTCACAAAAATCTCCTGACGAATTATTAAATCCCATGTCATTCAGACGTCTGACTCCTGACGCCAAGAGCCAGTTCAGTTCTCGCCATATTGGCTCATTCCTCGCCACACGGTATCTTGTAGATTACGGAATGGGATGAGTATGCCAAATGCCATCGGGATTACTAGTAAGTGACCGTAGACTAAAGTAACCTACCCGTAACCTTTGTAAGTGTCCGTCACCTATTCGACCCTTTTCATTCAGTTCCGTAATGGCATAGGCATGACTAGATAAATTTGCACTTAGTTTCACAGGACGTAGCTCAGTTGGTGAGCTTTCGAGCTAACAATCCGAAGGTTGCGAGTTCGCGTCCGAGGGATTCTAACAAAAACTGTTTGCTCGTCTTCGAGACACGTGGCCTACGGCAGAGATCGTCCTCACAAGAAGTTGTGGTATTGTATTTTACAGGTGCTCCCAATTTTGGTGTACATAAATTCACATATTCAGTTCACAGTCTTGCATACTTGAATTCCTTGTCTGATTCTGCAGGAAAGATCTCTGATATTTTATTCACAAAACATGCAGGATGAACCTATCTATATTTTTTAGGAATCCTGAGTCCCCCAAAACCAGTATACTACTCAACACAAACCTCAAAAGCATTGAGAAAAAGGATGCGATGGCAAGCTACAAGGAACACTGCGAACAAACGTCAATGTTTGAATCCTCAAAGGGTTTCCTTGTACCAAATCCGTCAAATGTAGGCACCACTTGCAGGGTATCGCTGCTACAAAATTGTCATGTGCCGGGGTATCCAAATCCATTCTAAACCCAATTCCGACCTCAAATATGTTCGAATCCTCAAAGGGTTTGCTTGTACCAACTCAATAAAAAAATAGTCACCGGACATCGCCACTATAAAATTTGAGTGTCCCAAATATTAATCAAATATTACCACCAAGCAGTGTTACTTTTAGCATGCCACCAAGACAAGAACAAACTATAGGATGCATATGGCACACTAACTTCATGTAAACTTGCAATAGTTTCTGTCAACAACTTTACAAGATATGATCTTAAAGTAAAAAGTAAAATTTTGGTGAAAAAAATGATCAAAATCAAAATCCATTATGGTCGCATCTAAAAAAGATATCCATAATCGGCTCACAGGGTTTGATGTATTATGTATGGAGACAATTCTCAGAAAGTTTGAAATCATTTCATGCAGTGGGTTCAGATTTGAAGACATATACCCCAAAAACCATGTGAAAACCTTGAATCCAATATGGCTGCCAAACCACGTGATCAATGACCAATGAAAAAAAATATCAAGCAACCAAAGCAGCAGACACATCCAAACTTTGAAAGTAATCGGACAAGCAGTTGCGAAGCAATAGGGCAAACTATAGCTTCCAAAATTACTTGTTTTTCAGTTATCTACCCTTGGTCTTTGGGCCTACAGCCTTGGGTTTTTGTTTGTACCTAGAACTCAACTGTCTACATACACATTCAAAATGTCAACAGAATTGAGCCAGTGGTTACTTTGCCAGCTCTGGTAGATGAATTGGCGGAATAATAATAATAATAATAATAATAATAATAATAATAATAATATAGGGCTTCAAGCCTTTCAGCCCTAATTACTAAAAAAATATCGAAAAAATTTAGATATAGAAAGGAAACTTTTGTGTACACCATTAAATTTGTATCAGGGTTCGAAATTATTAGTGCCATCATGCCAAGGGCACACCTAAAACTGTAATGGCACGGTGAATTCCTTACCTCCGTGCACCTATGGCACACTTAAATTATCAATGAAAGTGACTGATGAGTATTTCTGTTGATAATCATGACTCGTATGTAAAAATAATTTTTATTAATATGTGCAAAATATTTTCATGTTTTTAATCAAGGTGCTCATGCAATTTGATTCACCTTGAGATGTAAGACCTTTTTATCAGACTATAGGACTTGATTACCGATCAGGTCTTCTTGACTGGGTGCCACCATTTTGTTTGATACAAAGGCAAGTTATAGGAGAGGTGGAATCTGATTGGTCCATAGGAGAGGCTCAGAAGGGACATGACTCATAATAACCACTGGTAGCGCTACGATCGAGCCCAGAAATTACAGCCTAGTTCGGCAAGGGTGGACTCTGGACTTTTAAAATCAGTTAACTCCCTTGCTTCGGGGAGATGGGAAACATCCTGAGACAAAGTTTCCACCTTTTAAGCATCATTTGCCCAAACACCCTGAGTATCAGCATGGTGACCACCTTGCCAATTTGGTCATGCACCCCCGAATCTCGTGCAGCTTTCCTTACGAGTGCTGATCACTTGACCCGTGCTGCCTCATCATTGTCTTTCTTTTCGCCTCACACTGGAGATGTACTTGTTTTGGGAGAATATTTTTGGGCCTTTTTTTCTCAAATTCATAAGGAGTTTGGTGTACTTTCACGCAAAACAGATGGGCAAGGATGAACCTAAACGTCCGGCAGGGGTGTATGCAAACCATTGTTCAGATGTAATGATTGTTCACACCTATCATCGGAGGCATTCAATGACTACCTAAAGAAATCCCCAAAAGGAATAATTTGGTCTGTCAGCGCCTAAAAAGCCAAAATGTATTACTAAGACCAGTGTTAGTCCGTCCATGAAGTCAACCCTGGCTATGAATACTACGCTTTCAGTTTAAGAGGACGCTGTCTCCTTCAGCTTTTTGGAAGAGGAGATTCCCACCAGTTCCTCTGCTTCAACTATTACAAGCACAATCTCCACTGGTATAAACTCCCAGGCCAAGCATACGTCGGATACACGTATGGTTCTGGCTACTAGCTTAGACCGGTCTACTACAGGTCCATCGACAGAGATCACACTCAGACCTATTCCCTCGACTTTGACCAGTCAAGATGCAGGGATCAGTCTATCCAGGTTGTAACCACCGCAACGAATGTCGCATTGACCTTGAATACTATATCTACTTTGTCATCCGGACGTGATAGGAGTTGTAAGCTATTGCGATCTACTACGCACGATCGACGTCACTCCCGAAGTAGACATTCGACAGAGTCGCTCTCCAAGGGTCTACATTCATGTGAAGGGTCAATATTGAACTCTCTAGATCGACCCTATATTGGACAACATTCTACAGGTTGACATTCGTGTGAAGGGTCGATATCGTACTCTCAATATCAACTCTTTAAGGGTTGACATTCTACAGGTCGACATTTAGTCGTACATTTAGTTCTACTGATCGTACTGCTACTAAGGGTTCCGACACAGCATCCAGGAGTCGACATTCAAAGGGTCGAGATTCCAAGGGTTGACATTCTGATCATTGCCCTCAACCTAGATCGTCTCGAGAAAGGACTACAATGTTGCCAACAATGGACCAACCTTCGAAGCAGATAACCCTCGGTCAACAAGATTTAAACCTCAGACTCTTCAGATCTTTGGATCAATCCTTTGATGATAAACATAGTCATTCAAGTTCTCCAGAACAGCATTGACATCAGGGACAATCTTACTCGACTGACTCACATTGGAGGGAAAGCGAATGGAATCGGATCCATCGACAGCTCATCGATACCAGCCTACGCAATGCTACCCGTATCCTGCTCCGGATAGACATGAAGACCACAGATATCGACCCTACCTCAATACTCTTTGATGCGGGATCACTATAGACATGCTCTATCTCCCCATTGACCTCGCAGGGTAGACGTGAGTCGACTTTCTTCTCATTCACATTCCGAGTCCTGAGTGACACGCATCCAGACCAAGCGCCAGACAAGTCACAGCCAGGTTGAACCTTCAATGATTCTTCCCTGGATCGTGGATGCAGCCATGGCCTCCTCCCCAGAGCTGGACGGGAATATCTCTTCCATCGCCCTTTAGCGCTCCTCTACTACATCTATTATTGAAGATAGAGATCTTATGTACTTAGATGCCACCGTCAGAAGGACTCTACCCTTATTATCTACTATCTTATCGGCCACGGACACTATAGGCATGTCAATACAACAGGCCAAGACTTCAGAAGAAGCTTACGTCAGAAGGACAGTTCACTTAACACAAACTAAATTCAAGGACATCATAGCTCTTTTCACTCACCATCAGGTCTTTTGAACTATTGTCCGTTGAATGCACACCACAAGGTCACACTCTACCAGATGCCCTGGGTGCCGTTGTACAAAGCAACCTTAGCACTAAGACTGTCGTAAGTCTATGTTAAGGTATGGGAGTTACGATCACCTTAGCGCTAAGATCGCTTTGTACAACGACGCCCAGGCCATTGCCCTACCTATTCGACAATGCGATTCAGGAGGTGGCTCAGGAGGTCACCAAAGAGGCTCTTCTTCAAGTGTCGGTGTATCTACTTAAACTCCATTGACAACACTTTTGAAGGGCAACAGAGGAAAGATCGCGAACATCCTCAGTTCAACCCATCCCATCTGGACCTCCGCAACCTGGCAGAAGACCAGGTTACCTTCAACGCCCAAGGCAGGCGATCCCTCCTCCAAGTGATTCCCTCCGTCTCCAGGACGACTGGGAACTTTCTCCCCCAGCTGTACCTGTAACTCTTACACCAGTAGGCGGAAGACTAGGTCTATTTACAGCCAGTCAGACATTACTGAATGATCCCTATGTATCCCAGATCCTGAGGGAAGGATACAGGCTGCCGCTCACAGGATCCCCGGCGACATCGTTTACGCCACGCCAGAGGGTGTATCCGACCAGGCAACTTACTATACCACAGGACACCATAGGTACCTTGATATCCAAGAATGCCCTAGAGTGTTTAGGACCCTGTCCCAGAACCCCGGGGTTCTACTCCCCAATATTTTTAGTTGTGAAAAAAGACAGCAAGAAATTTTGCATGATTTTCAACATGAGAAACTGGCTCATTTTCGCATGACGTCTGTCGTGCTCCTTTGCACCATCATTCGACAAGGGGACCACATGGTCAGCCTGGATAAACAAGACGCCTACCTACACGTACCCATCCATCGAGAGCACTGCTAATACCTCCGGTTCATTTTCCAAGGTCGTCACTACCAGTGGAAAGTGCTCCAATTTGGAATTTCTTCAGCCACGTGGCTTAATTTTTACCCGCCTTACGAAGCCCATCACAAGTTTCTATACATCAGAGGAATCGTCTTCGAGTCATTCATAAAAGACTGCATCCAGGCTCAAGCCGACCGGAATGTTCTACTCAAGCATCTCGCCTTCACCAACTAGATTGGCAAGTAAATGTAGAAAAGTTAGAAACAACACCCTCTCGACAACTGTAATTCATTGGAGCCCCTTTCGACACAGATGGAAGAAGATACAAAGACTCCTGATGCTGGCACTCAGAGTCTACATCTTCGACAATGGCAGCTGCTGCTCGGTCTCCTAAGGTCGGCTCAAGCTCTCACCGAGAGAGGTCGACTTCAATTACCGCCAATTCAGTGTTTTCTTAAACCGGATTGATGATTGTCGAGTTCTGATTCGCCTCCCATTGTGCCTGTACACACCTTTGCAATGGTGACTAACCAAGATGAATCTTTGCTCAGGAGTTCCCCTGGAACCCTTTCTACCAACGCTTCACTTGTTCGTGGATGCAACGACAGTGGGTTTGGGAGCACACCTGCAGAATCAAACCTCCACATCAACAGTCTCGAATTCAAGGTGGTCATTCTAGCAATCTCTCATTGGGCAGAGGTACTATAATCAACTCGACTTATGATACAGTAGGACAACGCCTCAGTTGTGTGGTACATCAACAAAATGTGATCTACCAAATCAGCCTCCCTACCATCACTAACGATGGACTTTTCACCTGTTCAACACTCTGGACATGTCGGGACATGTTGGGAGTAAAAAATGTCATAGCAGACTACAGCTACAAGCCCTTTTACGCTCTTATAAACTTGCCGATCAGTCTTCGAGATTTCGTCCAACCAAATTGGATCCTCCGACACTTGACGTCAGCAGAATACGAACCACTAGCAGAGAAAGACCTCGAGCAGCTTGCTCTCAAAACAGGCTTCCTCTTAGCTTTGGCTACTGCTGTGAGGGTCAGCGAGATACATGCCTTGGATGTTAACAGGATTGTATTTGAGAGGCACAACCATGGAAAAGTCCTTATAGGTCTGCGATCAGATTTCATCGCCAAGAACCTACTCCCAGGGCAACCGGACAGGCTGTTTACCATCCCGTCTGTTGCTTCTATTCTACATCCTGAGGATATCGAGGACATCTCGCTGTGTCCAGTTTAAGCCTTGCACATCTACCTGCAGGCTTCATCGACCTTTCGACAATCCCTGAAGAAATTGTTCATCCCCATCTCCCAGATGGTTTCCGAGTATTTTGAGTATTTCATTATTGAGAGCCTTATTTGTTTCTTATACGAAATCAGGATCCCAGATCGAGGCTTCAATGGAGAGGCAAATAACTCATCTGTAGAGACATTAGTCTTTCACTACAAAATCACCGAAAGGTGAGGCCGTTTCAGTGCTGTCCCAAACCTTTACCTGCTCACCTCTGCCATGAGCATGTGATGTCCCAGTAGAGGATCCTCTTATGGATATTGTCAATCGTTCCTCATCGTGTCTTAATGAAATCTATGCCGCAGTGGGATAGATAGTTTTGACATAGTCTTAAATGATTGTGCCAAACAATTGAGGTCTTCACCAATACGAACATAAGGTGATTTTGTTTCAAGAGCTAATTGCATGGAGCCCCCTTCCAGATTGGTTTAAAGTCGTAGTGGAATAGGTTACCCTACCTCAATCCTTATGTATAGAATTTGACAGGCTGGGGTATTTGCCACCCACTGTCCTAACTTTGGGAAAAATGCATAGCGTGAATAAGGATAAGTTTTAAAACTTTGTAAATTTTACAGTAAATTGTATATTTATAAACACTTATCCTATCTCACAAACTGTGCCTGCCCATCCAGCCCTGCATCACAGTTACACAGCCTGTCAGCTCCAAGAAAGACAATGATGAGGCAGTATGGGTCAAGTGATCAGCACACGTACGGCAAGCTGCACGAGAGATTTGGGTGTATGGCCTAATTGGCAAGGTGGTCGCCATGGTGATGCTCAGTGTGTTTGGGCGAATGAAGCTTAAAAGCTGGAAACTTTGTTCAAGGGCGTTTCCATGCAGGGAATTTACAATTTTAACACATAACATTCATTTGTAGAGAAAACAAATTTAGTTTGTATAGCCCTATGCTAATTGTTTGGCACAAAGACAACACAATTAAAGATGTTTATACGAAGCATCAATCTAATCTGGCACCAGAATAACTGTCTCATGAATTCTTTATTATTGACAAACATCTATTTTATTTCAAATTGTCAGGATAGCGTTTAATACAAGATTGTGTTCCCTCGTCTTTCTGTGTTGGCGTCAGACTGATCGTCTTCACTTGTTAGGCTTTCCTCGCATTCCTCGCTGCTGTCATGACTATTTTGACTAACCATTGGCTGATACTGATATGGACAAATATGTGTTGGGTCAATGAGGTAAAATTCAACATTTTCATTGATGGCATTGTCAGGTGATGCCATGGCAAACGCTAGTAATCTACCAAACACTATACAGAAACAGTGATCGTCTGCACATCAACTCTCTACACGTCATGTGATGACAACACAGCTCATTAACTCTCTGTAGTTTCCAGGAATGCCTTTCAATTTTTTTCATTCAAGATACTTGTGTTAATATGATTTAATTCTATATTTATAGTTTACTGTAAATCGCCTTTAAATCATAAAGAATATTATTATTATTATAAATCATAATAATAAAGACTGGGCTGTTTAACAACATTGTCAGAAGCATATGATGATTGATGGGGTTGACATTGTTTCAGGATGAGGTAATCAAATTGGCTGCCAGTGTAGACCTGGAGTGTTCCTATCTGGAGGAGATACCAGAAGACGACATGGCACCGGTAGATGTTGCCGACTCAAGTAACGAGGTCATGGAGAGGACCACAAAACAAACATTATCTCCCCCTGAAGCTCTGTTCAAGCCAATTGAGTATCCTCCTCTTCATATATTTGTGAGTAATGATCTTGGAGAAGTTACAATCTTTTTCTGTCCCAAAAGCTAAAATATTACCAGTAAATTGTAATTGTAAAGAAATACTGAAAATTGTGATCGTATCCATGACAGCTAGTTTATGTGATTCAAAGTTGCATGATAATATTTTCTAAAATGAATAACCAAATAATGTTTAGTTCATAATTTCATAAGGTTTGCCACATCCAGCAAAGTTTTAAGCCCTCTGTTGCCAATGCTTGTTGTATGAGTCATTTAAGATAGAAATTGGTAGGTTTCAATGTATAAGATGGCTTTATGGGATCATTATTCCATGACAGGTTTGTCTTGTCCAGACTCAGTTATTTTAGCATATACTTCATATCTGTATGCACTACTGGTTATTTCTATGCAAATGTTGTTTATGTTTCAGAATCCGGCCCCAGGGTTACAGGTTTTCCAGGCCCCCATCCCATATGCCGAGGTTGACCCGGACTTCCACCTGTGTCCCCTCCCTCGCTATGTCCGGAATGACCATGCTACCAACCCCCACGCCTCCACGCAGAGACGCTATCTGAACAGAGAGGTCAGCATACTTGTTCCCACTTGAAGTCATGTGGTCTTCAATGGAGATGTTTGTAGGGGAGAGTTTGGGGGGCATTTTAGCTATAATCATTATTCCATACTGATGTGTAATTGTTTTGAAAGGGCTCACAATCCTACTAGCTTGGGTCAGTTTCATAAACCAATGGCGAGTAGAATTGTAAGCTTTTTTCAATGTTGTTATTTGGGGTTATTCACCATTCATTCAAGTAAAGCAGGTTATTTCAGGCTCCCAAAGCAACTTGACGGAATGTGTTATTATCTGTTCCCCTGTGGTCGAACAGATTTGACAGGCAAATAACATAACAACGACCCCAAAATAAATACAGCATTAACTTTCTACCAAGAAGGTTTTACATATATCATTTAACTTATGTCATCTGCTTTCTAAACATCAAAACTTTAAGTAGTTTATGTATCTCAAAGAGAAAAGTCTGCAAGTTAACAAAGTATTGCTCAAATTCCTTGGTACAGTTACAACCATTGTCTACTTGAGGCACTCAACACTGAGTGACATGCAGTCCAGTATTTTCTTACTGTTTTCTTTGTGAAAAGAAAACACCACTATTTGTGAAATTTCTAAAAATAAGCAACTTTTGGTTCAATTGATTATATGCAAAAACAATCTGGTTACATCATCATCAATTGGATGAAACAGACACTTCATAGATATTTTGATAGATGTATAAATCTTTATAAAAAGTATCTTATTTTTCTTGAGTTTGTAAATGTGTTTGTTAGATAACTTTCGGACATGATATTGACAGGCGTAGGTGACACTTGAGGGTGTGGCTTAACTGGCGATTTGTAAAGTTGAACAAACACTTGGTAAAGTTGGTAAACAACATCGAGAAAATTCCGAATTAGATTCAAATTACCTCCAAATTCAAAATAAATGAAATAAATAATTATTTTAGCATAGTGAGTGAGTGAGTGAGTATGGTTTTACGCCTCTTTTAGCAATATTCCAGCAATATCACGGCGGGGGACACCAGAAATGGGCTTCACTCATTGTACCCATGTCGGGAATCGAACCCGGGTCTTCGGCGTGACGAGCGAACGCTTTAACCACTAGGCTACCCGACCGCCCCTATTTTAGCATAGTCACCTGTTTACTGTTGATTGCTCTGGGTAGCAGTCATGGTCGGCTTCACTCCTATAATTTGTTTTTTTTGTGATTGCTGCCGGTGTGTAACATCAAATGTTTAAGTCTTAATATGAAATTGTAATTGATTCTGTGGTCGATGACTTTTTCGATTTTATTCTGACAATGATCATGTCAGCAAGAGATGTAACATATTAATATGACATAATAATAACAACATAATATGGGTTATTGCTCTGTCATTGCAAGAACGACATTGAATATTGAAGATGTCGATTAAAACCTTTTCTGAGAATTGCTCGTACTCACAATGGATGAAACTATGTAGATCTACATTGCGACTGGATTTCAAGAAATTTCTCACGTGTGTGATTCCTTTTTACTTTTTAAAATGTAGCATATTTTTTTAACGGCTCATCTTTTGTCCTACAATGAGGAAAATATGGATTCCCTGAAAATAAGGGCTTTTAAATATTTTTAGGAGCTTTAGGTGAATTCGTTACAAACCTAATTAATAGCCTTTGAAATCACATATGATTAGCATCGAATTGTGCAGAAAAAGTGTTTGATGCACAGATTCAACGATGTCAGGATCGACACGCTAACGACCACTGCTCTTAGAATCGGCGCTCTCACGATCAAAGTTCAGTTTCAAGTGGCAGATATCGTCGCTCTTGCTCTCACGATCATTGCTCTCGAGATTGAAGTTCCTACGTTCGATGCTCCAAGGATCATCGATATTGCAAAGATTCTTCACAGTCGTCTCATTCCACTCATACACATCAGGGTTTGGGTGATAATGATTACCGGTACCTAGACTCAGTTGACCGCTAACCTGCTCACTCCCTGTCAGTCACCTATACGGACTACTACTATCACTCTCACCCTTATGAATACCAGCATCATCATTAGGACACCACCTCGTTTGGCTTCGCCGTTTGACTTCAGCTGACTATGAACCATTTGATCACAAAGATTTCAAGCTGATCATTTTTTACTGGCCCTTGAGACTGCTGCATGTATCAGCAAGATCCACGCTTTGGATGTCAACTTCGTCCAGTTTGAAAGGAATGAGAAGGGGCTGGTTTTCTGGGCGTTCGCTGGGATTTTGTTCATGAAGAACCAGCTTCTGGGACAACCTTCATGGCTTTTTACGATCCCCTAGCTCACCTACATCTTGGGCCCAGACGACATAGTATCTCTCCTTAGGGATGGGAAGATCAAAAACTCAACCGGCGATGTTGCTGACAGTAGTTAAGCTCTGATACATTGATCAGTTGATCACATGCAATTACTTTATAAAGTACATTGAATGCTTAGAGTTTCAGAGAGCCTTGTTCTGAATTGTTCAGTTTGATCAATATTTATTTTCTTTATGACCTCTTTTAGAAGCAATAGTGAAGTTGACCTTTTCAATTGAGATTTCTTTTCATTTTGATTAGAATGGCCAAGTGCCTACTACCTCAAAATAGACTCCCTGGTATCAATATACAACCAAACTGATCTAAATACACCAAGTGTTGATTAAATCTACACAGGTATAAGTCTCCACAACACCAGTCTAGATATGTTAAAGGGCATAACCACCTCTTACGTAACCAATTTGTTTCTCAAGTCAACTCCAGGCTTTGACGTTGCATCGGGGACACAGACGCAGGCATACACACGAAGTTATGGAATTATTCTCACAGAGGAAATGCAACATAAGTGTCTAATCTGATGTTACAGATTAGCATTTAAACTAACAAGAGTAATATTATCATTACAAGGTGCACTGTTTGCTCTTGCACATGTTTTATGAGCAATAAAGGTCAAAGTGGTTATTTACCTTCTACAAGGTAACTAAAAACCCAAGGGAATTTAAACGTTAACATACAAATGCCATTAAAACAATGGGACGGTCTCTCAATCTGGACCTTGTCACATGCAACTAATAATGATTGTCAAATTCACTCTCAATGTCATACAAGGGTATGTCCTTTGGTTAAATATTTCGTCTGCATTTTTTCGGCCTACAGCTTGGCGGCTTACCATAAAATGCTCCATAGTATTAACATAGTCATATTCTATGTGCAAATTTTCAGCTTTGTAGAGTCCCGCCATATAGGTAATTTTGTTTCAACTGGCATTCTTTCTAGTTGTTGACATGTATATAAGCTTCACTATTTTCATTATTTGTCAGCCATATTGCCCTATTCAATTTCTGCGTTTGTCATTGTTTGAGCCTTGGTTGTGTGTATGTGTGTATGTGTGTATGTGTGTGTGCGTGTGCGTGTGCGTGTGCGTGTACGTGTGCATGTGTGTATATATACTCACACCCAAAAGATACGCAAGTCGAGTATGCAGTATACATGTTATTTATTTTCAACAGTAAAGACAAGAAATACTAATAGGGCAAGATTGACAAAACTTTGACTGAAGACAGTTTAATGGATTAAAAGGCAGATGACATAATTGTTTTTTTCAAATGTTAAGGGCTTACAAAGTTTCGGGTCAATACCCAAAATGTCAGTCAAAACCTGGTGTGACCACCATTAGTATTGATCACTGCCACACATCTCCTGTAGATTGAGTGGATCAGATGATTTGTGAAGGCCCTAGGGCTCCTCCTGCACACATCCAGAGCAGCTGTGCGTAGTTCATCGGCAGTTGTAGGGACTGGGCGCACATCGTGCAGACACCTTTGAACCTCATCCCACAAGTGTTCGATGGGGTTCAGATCAGGGCTGAGGGCTGGCAACGGTAGAACACGGATGTTGTATTGTTGCAGAAAGGCCATGGTAGCTCTGGCAACATGGGGACGAGTGTTGTCCTGCTGGAAAATGTGTTGTCGATGTTGTGCAAAAAATGGAACAACGTGGGGCCTGATCACTTGGTCGATATACCGCTGAGCAGTGACGCCGTGTCCCTGACTTTGACCAACATTCAGAAAGCACATGGGTCCAAGTCTCGCATTAAGTCCAATCCCTGCCCATATCATGATGCTAGGTCCACCCCATGGATCCCTTTCCACAACGTTTCTGTCAGCGAAACGATCACCTCGACGCCGCCAAATTCTGACTCTTCCGTCTGCATGGGAGACACAAAAGCGACTTTCATCAGAGAAGATGACACGCCTCTTAAAACCACTTGCGTTTCTTTTGCATGTGAGTATATATATATATATATATATATATATATATATATATATATATATATATATATATATATATATATATATATTTCAACTTCTATACATATACTGTCATGTGGGAAATAGCATGTACTGTTTGCGGCCAAAAAAGTTTATATATAAACTATATAGTTTTGTTGTGGCTTGGTGAGGAGGGTAATTAAATGATCATTCCAGTGACCTTGACCTTCCATAAAGGTCACCAAAAACTTTACCACTTCAATGCGCCACCCTAAGGAGGATATGTATTAACTTTCATCCTACTAATGTAAACACTGTTTGAGTTTAAATGAAGTTCATAATACATTCTTGAGGACAAAATATGCTTACCATAAACACCACAAGGGGACAATAAGATGAGCACATGTTGTGAATAACTTTGAAAGCAATAGGGAGACAAAAGGAAAATAGGCCAAATAGTGATAGGGTCAGCAGGCCTGGACACTGATATCCTCAAAACAAAACTCATGATGAAAAACCATACCAGCCAATCTTAGCATCCTAATGGGAGGGGATATGGCTCAGCATGGCAGCACAGATCCGGGCTTTAATCTGAAAATTGTATTGTATATAAACTTAATACACATCGCTGAGCCAGTCACCATGGAGCTGGATCAGCTCATCTTGAACCTTGGATCTGAAGGTCCATGTGGCCCTGCCTCTGTGGTAAAACTATTGGAAGAAAAGCTTTCTGGGTTCAGACCTGTGGCAGCAATCAAGGCTTTTTGTAATGCAACATAGGGTAGGTGATATGCTGCATGCCATTTGGGCCTGGAATAACAAAAACTGGGGTTTCTGGTTTGGTGGGACATAAGCAACACATGCAACGAAAAGCTCTAACAGAGCACAGGGTGGATCCTGGGGCTGTAAGCAAAGGAATTGTGCTTTTTCTTTCTCAAAACTAAATTGTTTTAGACCAGTTAATGGAGAAGAGAATCACTTGGTCATGCTTACGAACAACTTCTCTTTTCAGGAACTTGAAGTATGACCATGCCCACTGGCTGATTGAGGAACTAAATTTGATTTACGAGCCATCAGAAAAAGGAAAACAAAAACAAACACCAATATGCAGCATCTGTAGGCGTGTTGTTGTAAATGGGACTTAAGAGTGACCATTCCCTTGAGAGCCAGCCTGAGCTCTAAGTTGTCCCAAAGATGTATCTTAAAGTAAATCCTTAAGTTAAACTCTGTTGAGGTAATTCTTAATGGATTTGGTGGTCTTAAAGGACCTGGACAAAAATTGTGCATCCATACACACAGTGTCTTTTGCGACTGGACAAAATTGGAACTGGAAATAGGTACAAAATAACATAAATCTTCTCCACTTCTGCGGGTGCCTCGTGCAAAGGTTTAGTTTCTTGTGAAGTGTGTTTAGCTGCGAACCTGCAACAAACTGAAATTATATTACCACTCATGCTCAAAGGAGAATAAGCAGTCATCAGGATTGCAGAGGGAGAAATGTCTATCTTCTGTTCTGTGCCAGAATTGTCTTTGGAAGCTTTGCCCTTTCACCTTGAAAGGTCGGGAAGACGATTGTCTTCTCCTAGGATATGTTTTGCCCGGACTTCGAATTCCTGAATAGCTGCAATTGTACAAAGTTCACGTAATTTCAATATTGTGACTGACACCAAACTGTCACAGAGAACAACAATCCGTTTACCCTCCTATGTATGACACCACAGTTTGAGACACACCATCAAGGACAGCTTCTTCAGAGCATTGATGTGTAGCTCTTTCTCTGAAATAAAGGGAGGAAATTTGGCATGTAAATATTTGTTCCCTGAAATTCAACCACAACCTTCCAAGCATGCATCTGATGCGACTACGTCATCAGGCTCCGACCACTCTTCCTTCACCATCATGGACACTCTCTTGAACCAAGGAAGAAATACCAGCCACCATTTAACATCAAGTTTTACCTCTTTAATTACATGGAATAGTCTCCCTTCCTCACTTGGTAACCCACAGAGCAAGGCCGTAATTCTGGAAAGAAAAACTCTACTGGGCCAAACACATGAATTTTACCTATCAGGGATTGAACTCCCTTGATAGTTGCTCTTTGTTTATCGAGCCAGCTGCTGAAGAGTTCTTTGTATGCTATAAGTCTGGCCTCATCTATTTCAAGAGAAAGATGATTTGTGTCTTACAAAATGCCTTAAAATAACACTCTTGAAGATGGTGGACAAGACTCAGCCTCAGCTTCCTTGAGCCCACATTCCTTCAAAACCTGTCCAAGCTTAGTAAAGCTGTTTCATACATTCTCCAGGGTATCTGCTCCCCCGAACTCATCTAGATAGTTAACTGCACTCACCCCTTCACTCTGCAAAATATGCTTCACAGCATTAGTCATACTCTGGCAAATAAAGGCAGCAGATCGTAGGCCCATGGTTGGCACCCGGTCAAAGTAAAATCTTTTAACCGTAGAACAAGATACTCAATATTAAGATTTTATCTTTCTTTGTAATGCCACTACTGATGCTGGGCTATGAAGATGGCTATTGATCGACAAGCAGACACAGCGGCCACTGATAGACATGACCTACCCTGCCCTATTTCCTCTCCTTGCAGGGGTAGGGGTGCTTCATTATCTGGTCACAAAGTCTTATCTTTTCTTCCAGGATGTTTAGACTGATGTGGGCATATCAGAGAGCATTTGGAGTGTTTATTTTGGGCTCTTTAAGAGTCTAAGTTGGACTCTGATGGTAGCAGTGTGAATGGCATGCTGAGAACATTTATTTCATTGATAAAGTAAGGAGTACCAAACTACATTTGTTAGTTGGAGGATCAGGAATGCTAAGAAAGTTTCTACCCAGAGAATCAGCGTTTGCCGATTTAAGACTGTCCCTATGTTGCTTCCTAATAACAAATCTAGCCAACAGCAGGGTTTCTAAAACGCTTGATTGATCAGACCACAATATTTTACCCAATTCTATCTTGCGGAGCCATGCTGTGTAAACATCAAGAATGGCAACCATTCGTTCTTATCTCTTTGATAAGCTAATTTGTAACAAGTCTAAGCTACCACGCTCTTCAGCAGGAGTTGAAGAATCGCCTTTAATAATTTCTGTTTCTCCCGCCACCAGCAGTCTGAAGTCAAAGTCCTTAAACCTGACCACCCAAGCAGCATACTTGAGCTTTAGGACGGTGTTAGGCCATATCTGGGGCGGCATGGTTGACTTAGCGGATCTGCCATTAATACCTGACTGCCTACCTCTGGAAACACTGCTGTGTGTGATTTCTGAAGCACTGCCGGCAGAGTCGCTGTCTGAAACCTCAAGTCCCTTAGACTTCATCTGTGTGGTGACATTGGAGTCCATGTCCTCCAGATCCCTAAGTTGACGTGTTGAAATTCTGTGTCTGGGTTGACCTCTCCAGTGCAAAGTGTCTCCCTTTGGACCCTGTGTCAGGTTGTATTATGTCATCACTAATACTGGAGTTCTTTTGAATGTGTTATATTGACTGGAGTACATGCGACAGCCAGCATACCATCCATTCAAGTACACGTACGGTAATCCATGATGGCACTCGATGACATAATACGCATACATTTTCGTAGGGGAGCTAACTTTGATATTGACTGGGTTTTTCCCTAAATGGTGATAACGCTACAGGTCTCACACTAGCCAGTTTCCTGAACTTTAAACTCTCTACTGAAGAACATAGCTCCTATATTTCAGCTTAGAGACGTTGTTTTCTTTGGGATCTAGTCAGGTGCTTCTCTTGTAATGAACATTTAACCCGTCCATCTCAATAAAGCGTTGACCTTTCGAGTCAAAGAGTAATTTATCTTCGACAAACTTCTAAGAAGACATCCGCATTTGAACCGTTTTTCACCTCACAATACTCTTCGGGGCTGTGTCACAAGTTGGAATAATAAAATATTGTCAACCAAGTTTATGTTTCAAAACAGAACGTCAAGGACTCACATTGGAATTATAGTCGTTCTCGTCCGAGAATACGTAGGTAGTCTGGGGGGGAGGGGGTTAACAAACTGCCTGTCAAACAATTTTGTCAAAATGATTTGGAGTGTGAAGTGCTGACTACGTGCACTGCGTTTATATTGTGCTAATGGGAAATCCGAAACACGGAGATTACCAAGACTTAACGATTGAAATTGAAAGGAAAGGTCGTCGGTAATTAGGCATTTTGCCTTGCAGCAAAATTTAACATGAGGAAAAGGCCTTTCTTGTTTAAGATTGTGTTTCTCAAATCAGAAACGGTGTCTGCAACTGGAAGTGATGATATCAGAGTGGAAATGCATTTAGTTTCCTCATTGTTCCTTAAGGGGGCTTAGTATTAGAATATATCTGTATGTTAGTACATACATTGTCAGCTAGTAATCTCCTGATTGTCTGCATGGATTGGATTTAAATGTGGTGCCAAGGTGTGTAAGTTGATATGGTTACCTTGACCTTATGGTCTGGGGCCTTTTAGAAATGGTGGTGAAGAACTTGAAAACACTTTTATGTTTTCTAAAACTGATCTCATAAAGCTACGATGTCTGTACAGCTATGCCATTCCAAGAATGTTTTTTTAAGAAATTCCCAGGCAGAGTTTTGATTTACTTTCAGATAATGTTCAAATATATTATGTGTCCCCAAAGTACTGCATTTTCAGATTGAATGAGTGACATTTATCAGGTTGATATTGTCAAAAACTGCTTTTAGTCTGTCTCTTGATTATGCTTGTATATCTAACAGGATATTGTGCGTGGCGTCATGGGATGGAAGAAGTTCCCATCCCAGGGTCTCACCTCTCTCAGCAACACCCCTACCCTCTCTGCTGTTTGGGTGGCCAGGTGGTAAGTATACATTTGAAAGTCAAACTTTAAGTATACCTCATGTTAATTTGCCTTTTAGCTGACATTGTGACTTATCTGCACAGAAGTAACAACACCTCGAACATCAAATTTCGTGATAATGTATCATGTGATTATTCTACGCTAATTGATTGTCTAATAGTGAGTTGGCATCCCAGACTGGCAATCGGGAAATTTGAAATCAGTGGTATTATAGAGTAGCGGCCAACCCTTAAAAAGAGGCTTATTTAAGGAGTAACCCCTCCCCACAATAGAACAAGACACAACCACATTTTTCTTCACAAGATGTCATTTATGCATCAGAAAATTATGGTCGTGGTGATTTCTTTTGGTGGCAGACATGTCTTTTGGTGGTAAAATGCACACTTGTATGACAAAATTAAGTAAATCAAATAAATGGCTATATAAACAAGTCAGTTTGCATATTGCAATGCTCATTGTATAAACAAAATCAGTGTGCTGACTAAAACCTAAAATAGAACAAATAATCAAGTAGCAAAATGGTTTAAGTCGAGTTATTGGCCAAAATGTGTCAAAAACAGGAAAAAATCCTTCAATTTTCAATTTCAAATTATTACAAAACTGAAGATAACGTAACCTCCATATTGACAATCATTTCGGCTGATATCTCAAAATCTGCCTGAATACTTGAGGAGCTTATGAAAAAATCCACAATTAATATAGGTATAATATAATGTATGAAAATTTAATAAATGTGATCCCATCCCCATCCTGTTAAAAGAAAACACAAATATATAATAGCATATTTAAAAAAATTCCATGACTCTTGTCCACCAAATTGTTTTATTTGAGCACATGAACCCTCTAAACCATTTAAACAGTTTTGATATTTGGTGTATATTGCTCTGGGATGCTTCCAATATAACAACATCAACACCAAGCAAGATGTTAAAAATGTCTGTTCACATTGTACATTTCTACAATCTTTGCTCGACTTTTGCTTGCTGCTGTATTTATCAAAGCAAAGTGATGAAATATTCAGGTAATCAAGTATTTAATGTCTAAATGTGTTTCGGCTGACATCGAACAACGGTTGACATATCTCCTCTGATTCTTCTTGACTCTTCTTGACTCTTGATCTAACGATTGTTACGACAGTAGATATATGTAAACGTACCTTGTGTTGACCTGTAAGTGGTAGGGGGTAACTAATGAATGACAGCAATAACTAGATTCCACACTTTTTGGATATTGAGCCCCTGACATGTGCTACATGTCACTCTACATGTAGAATTAAAACATACAAAGACTTTGTTCCTTTTAGCGACATAAATCCAAAGCATGTTTACAGTTTTTGTAAAACTTTTTTTATACCACAACACATTATCACAGTCTCCAAATGGGAGAACGTGTAATAGACACGACCCTTAAAATACAGCATTGCAGCAGATAACAGCACAAAACATTTTTTGAATTTTTATAAAACATCAACACCAGAGAACAACCAGTCTCGAATATCCGCCAATACAGATTCTATGGGACGTAGCCATGAAAATTATATGAACAGATCACTGAAAATCGGTGAGAATGGTTATCATGTCCTGCCCTACCTGTAACACCTGCCAATCACAAAATTTGTATAAACATAAGCGATGTATGGTGCCTTCAGTGCGTTGGTTGTCTTTAAGGAGACCAGAGAAAATCCAGTGACACAATAATGCATTTACTGCTTTTTGTGGAAACTAAAAACCGATATAGTCATTTTGAATTATGTCTGCTGTGTACAAGTGCAGAAGTGTGTTTGGAACATAGCATGGCTACATAGCCACAATATTGTTTTTATACCATGAGTAAAGATGTTTCTCATTTACATCTTGGTCATATTCATTTGTTGTTACTTTTGACTACATTTGACAGTCTAGTCATACCGAACTGTACACGGCTTGAGGTTTAAGTGACATACTCTTATGAAGAATTGTGTTTGTAATTACAAATATAATCATATAGTACACTCCTTGGGTATTGAGAGCAATATAAATATTCAGATATATGTCACATTATGAGGTTTAGGTACCTTTTTTTTGCAGTCTTTGAATGACATTTAGAAGTGATACACATAAAGTGATACACATAAAGTGATACACATAAAGAGAATTTATGGATGTCGACTTTTTTATTAAGAGGAACACAACATTTAGTATATACTTACTCCTTCATCAGGAGAATTAATGCTATGAAGCACAGAACATATATATGCACCTGTAAGAACAATAAAAGTAACAAGATATCAATTGGAAAATAAGAAAGGGAAGCCAATGGTTATTTGGTGCTGATTTAATGGCGGATTTCAGGTCTAGTCTGTTGACAGAGGTCTGATGTTCTTTGAGTCTTGTGTTGAGGGAACTGAGGGTGTCTCCAATGTATTGGTGGCCACAGGTGCAGGGGATCTGGTATATACATCCTCTGGGGTCAGGACTTGCGCTGCTGGTGCCTCTGCCATTGGCCCGGAGACTGTTAACTGTTCCATTTGTCCATTGCTAATCACCTGTCAGCGCCAATTAACTGTTGGCTTCCCTTGTGAAGTTTCCTCCTTTGTTATCTAATTACTTTGTTGTTCTTACAGGAAAATATATATGTTCTCTGCTTCATAGAGAAAGTATTTTCTCCCGAACGTTGTGTTCCTCATAATAAAGAAGTTGACGACCATAAATTCTCTTCCTTTAATACCTCTATGTGTCTTGAGATTGAGTCCACAGTATTATCTGATTGTCCATTTTGAGGGGGAGCAGCTGTTTTGATCTTATAGTGCACATTTTTTGTTTGTTTCTTCGTATATTCGATAGGGCTTAACCAAGCATGCCCAGAACCAGTAATGCAAGTTGTATGAGCATTTGTAGCTTTTTAAATACTATCTATGTATTAATTTAGAACTAGACTTTCAAAGTATCATTGACCTTCAAATGTATCTCCTAGGTGGTTTAAATAATCATTGATTTTAGGCAAACCTTCAGTAATATCCTACATAGAAAAGGTATTTGCAAACGGTGACATGTATGTGTTGTGTAAATCTATTATTAATGAAATTAGCCATGGGAATATAAAAATTGCACATTTTGACAAAATCAGGAGTGGGGTAACATATTACCAATTATTTTAAAAATGGTAAAAGCTATGTTGAATATTAACACTGCCGTCTCCTTATAAGACGTGTCGGATCATTTTCAAATGGCTTGGTTGATAATACTAATAATTCATTATGGTTCATTTCCCAATAATTGGAGCAAAATTTACCACATTTTGGCTTTTTTTCACTAATATCTCAAATTTGTGAGAAGCTATAATTAAAAAATTAAAAACAGTATCTGCCACCAAACCATTTGACCACAACCATCATTTTATCATTTTCTAGTCCGTTTGCTTTGTTCTACTATATGGCCACTATATAGCCTGGCCACTACTCTATTAGTCAACCAATGAGATTAATACAAATCTAGGTCAGAAAGGTCAACAACAGTAGTATAAACGTAAAAGCACTTGAATAATGCAGACATTTCTGGGATATTTATGAAGCAAAGTAGTCAGATTATTAACAGACTACCACAGACAGAAATAACACTATATCTTAATGAAATTAGGGGAAATGATGTTGCATCTGGATAAATGCACTTGATATTTCTTTAGGAAGCCCAGGAAGCATGTTAAATGAGTATGGATAAGGAGAACTGACCTTTGTGGTACTAAGCCATTGTACATTGGCAGGTTATTATGACTGATTAACATTTAAATATAATGGTTGCTAGTGATGCTAAGGGCTTATTGTTCCTGACACCTTCTGACAGTTTATCACATGTATGCTGGAGGTAACTGCATATGAGGCAAAAACAATAGTGAAACATACAGTGAATATTGTATACTCGCCAGACCTTGCACCATGTGATTTCCACCTGTTTCCTACACTGAAAGAACACCTTCGTGGAAAGCGCTATGATGACAAGGATGACCTCAAAGCTGCTGTAAATGGTGGCTTCAGAAAACTTCTTCCTGCATGACTGGAATTGAAAAGCTTCATAATCGATACAAGAAGTGTATTGAAAAGCAGGGAGATTATGTTAAAATATAAAATTAAAAACACATGTTGGTTGGTTTTGTTTTTAGGCTTAGAACTTTTTGACCAGCCCTCGTATAGCTAGAATATTGCTGAGTGTGCCAAACACCAAACATTACGAGTGAAAGTGTTCTAGGGTTGTAAAAGAACCTTGGTGCTGAAAGTATGCAATTTATTTTTGTTGTTTAGATATAATTGAGGTCATGGTATTGACTTGCAGGGATGACCAGTTTGGTGATGAGATGCTGTCCAAAGATGTTCCTGCATTATTTGATGGTCTGCCCAAGGATGACATGGAAAACATAGAGTAAGATTGTTTGAACGCACCTTGAAATTGTCAATGTGAGCTTATATTTTGGATCTAAAGGAAGAGAATTTATGGATGTCATCTTCTTTATTATGAGGAACACAACATTTCGGAGTATATGCTTACTTACTTATTTAACGTGCGCTTTCCGACTGATGCGTATTTCGCACACGGGCCCGGCCAGGCCATTTAATGTGTTTCCGAAAGGGGCGAAAGTGGTTTGTGCAATCCAAGAGGGGGCTTTAGGGGTTGCTTATATAGAATTTGGGAATTTTGAGATTTGGAATAGATGCCGATGGGGTTGGGGAGGAGAGCTAAGGGAGCTGGGTATGGTGGATGTTTGTTTGTTTATGTGATTTTGATTTGGTAGGTTATTGTGTTTTTAGATGTGTGTTATTAGTTCCGTTTTGAGAATACGCCTAAGGCCTTGAAGTTTTCTAGTTTATTTTGTGGGTTTAGTATTGCTTCTAGAGTGAGAGCCTTGTTTAGATTGAGGGTGGTTTGTATTGCGGTTCGATGTGCAAGGTAGTGTGTGCAGTGGATGAGTGCATGTTCTGGGGTTTCTGGTTGTTTGCAGTGTGGGCAGTTACCTGTAGTGTGTTTTTTTATTTTTTTTAGGTGGTTATTTAGGTTGGTGTGTCCTGTTTGGAGTTTAGTGATTACTCTGTCGATTTTTTTTAATGGATGGAGAATTTTTGGTTTGGTTAGTGGTTTGCTGAGCACTTTTTTGATTATGCTATTTGAGTTTAGATATAGGTTATGCCATTTTTTTGTGATTTTTTGCTTGTTTATGCTTTTAATTTCTGATTTTGAGATGGGTAAGTTTAAGCTTATTTCTGGGATTTTGAGGGATAGTTTAGCTGCTTTATCGGCGTTTTCATTACCGTATATTCCTACGTGGACGGGTATCCACAAGAAGGTTATTTGTTGGAGTATATGAGGCAGAGAGCATATATATATATACATGTAAGAACAACAAAAGTAATAAGATAACAAAAGGTGAAAACTTAACAAAGGAAGCCAACAGATAATTGGCGCTGATAGGTGCCATGATTAGCAACAGACAATGGAAGCCAACACTTAACAGTAATTAGTGCTGATAGTTGCAGACAACTGGAAGCCATGACTTACAATTATCACTTAAATTATCACTTGTCGGTGCTTGTTATCTAGCTGGCTTCCATTTGCCCATTGCTATTTCTATTCTCTTACCGACCAGTGCTAATTATCCCCCGGCCTGCCATTTGCCAATTGTCAATTGCCAATTACCAGTTAGTGATAATTTAAAGGGGCACTGATCCAAAGCAATTCCCCGGGACTGGTTGTTGCCTTTGTTATTGTTTTTTCCCAGTGAGTACCCGGATGTATAGCAGAAATCTAGACTAGTTCGCGACCTCTGCTGCATCATTCGTAATCGCATTAGTCACTTTTATGGGTAGTAATAAGGGCGTATGGTCACATTGATCAACAAAATGAAATACAGTTTTCGAGATAATAAGGAAATGTAGGTATATTTGTGGGTAGAATCGGTAATGGTGACGAAGTTTGGATAAGTCACTTGCTTGGTAATTTTGCGATTTTCGTTTTCACTATTTTTGCTTGCAACACAAAGTAAATGTTTCACCTGAGCATTGCTTTTTTTTATAGTGTGTATATTTTTTACAGTCAAAATGTGTAACTTTTTAAAATTTATTAAATGCCTCAATATTCAGTTATTTTACAAATTGACTGAAAAACATTTCCATCTGTATTATTATGATAAAGTATTCCAAACATTTTGATGTTTAATGTCATCACCAAGAGAAAGTACATTTCTATGTTGTTTGGCTTCTGATCCTACATAATAATCTGTTGTGATGTTTTTAGTCCCTTTTGATCGTCTTAATCAATTTTTAGTCAATCTGGACAGATTTTTCAGTCAAAATGACTGAAATATTTACACATTTTATAAATTGCCTGAGAGAATCACATTTTACAAATTGATATATACACGCTTACAAAGGAAAAGACTTGTGAAAACAATGCCTATCGCGCATTGAAGAATTTCCCAACCAAGACGTAGAGAAACAGGAATGAATCGGTTCCATGCTACAGCAAATGAAGGAAAACAAAATGCAAATACCATAATTACAACCTACCAAATTTATGTGTATAAATATTAGGCAGCTCCTTGTTCGAGGAATGTATCCGTGAATATCCAGACAAAGGAACAATATCCCACTTGTCTGCAGCTGTACAAAGAAACTTGTTCGATGTCCTGTGTCACTATAACAATCCAATATTTTAAAAGATATATATCGTTTCAGGATATTATAACCCGTGTTCGTTTCTCAACTGATCACTTAAATTATTTCAGGTGTTTCACATAGGTGTCAAGTCTCAAGGGTCGGCTGAGAAGGCCCACGTGACAACTATTTTCCTAACGTCCACGGTTCCTAAAAAATCCATTGAGTGATAGATAACAATGAGCAATAAATCAACGTATTATCAGTTACCCCTTTGAACAAAGTATGTTGTTTTTACATCGGCACTTCACGCCATGATATGAGTGTATTCCCTTTGTTTTAGTAAACTTTGATATGTAAACACTCACATTTGACATATCCACTGTGTAAGATAACAGTGATTAAACAATCAACGTATTTTCTGTTAATCCTTTGATGACTAGGAACGATCCGTTGATTTACAAAAAAAAGTAAATCAACTGATCATTCACCTCTTTCTGGGCTGCCACGTGCATATTACATAACACACATTTCACCTCACTTCAAACCTGGATTTAGATTGAATAATTAGTCCAGACACAATAAATACCAAATGGAACCTTTGTCAGGTAATATAAGAGGTGCTACCACTAATTGTACCCGTAATAAATTCATTAACTGAAATCCGAAAATGCTTTCACTGCATGGATACTTTTTTTATTTTATTAAACTATAACCATCTGGGGTGTTTCCAAATGACGACATCCGATGAGCTCCGCCGTTCTTTTTGTCTGTTTGTTTAGGCTGAAGAAATTAATTAACATGTGCCCTTTGTCGAAATCTTTATAGTTCACAGTTAACCAACCAGTGTTCAAAAATGCGTAAAACAAATATTGCCTCCAGCTTCCAAGTTTATTTAGCTGTCCTTGCAGATGGTAGCCCAGTCTCTGGTCACGCTCAGTTGCGTTGCGTATCATCCGGGTACTCACGGGGGAAAAAACAATAACAAAGGCAACAACCAGTCTGGGGAATGGCGTTAGATCAGTGCCCCTTTAAGCCCTGGCTTCCCAGTTGTCCATAACTATCAGCATTGTTGTTCATACATGTACATATATATATATGCTCTCTGCCTCATAGCAGTTGCACAGACCACTTTCGCCCCTTTCGCAAACACATTAAATGGCCTGGCCGGGCCCATGTGCGAAATACACATCAGACGGAAAGCGCACGTTAAATATCCAAAGTAAGTAAGTAAGTCATAGCATTCATTTCATCTGATGAAGGAGTAAGCATATATATACTCTGGAACGTTGTGTTTCTCTTAATAAAGAAGTTGACATCTATAAATTCTCTTTCTTATGTGTATCACTTCTAAGTGCCTTTCAAAGACTTGATTTTGGATCTTGTCTGGCATAAACACTGAAAATCTTCTTCAAATGTTCTAAACATATAAATATTATTTACACATATCATGTTCCACATGTTCTTAGCTATACTAAAGACTAAAAAATAATGAACTGATGACACGATAATGAAGGTGTAAGGATGATAAATGTCTGTAAATATTTAAACTTATACTATCTCATACTATGCATTTCGAAGCTGGTTCTAAACCATGATAAAATCCAATGATTATCACAAACCTTTAGTGTCGAAATAACTTGTGTAAGGGTCTCTTTCTAATCACCCGGTGTGAACAGAAAAGAATTATTTTGTTTTAGGTTAAGTGACTGTCTTTCTCAATAAAATACAACTGCTGAGACGAGGGTTACGGAGTCGTTACGCCATACTTGCAAGGATTGCAAACGTATTTTTCCTCTACGCATGACCCACACTTCGTTTGCTGTGACTATCGTGGCACATGCTCTTACAACGACCGATGTCAGTGGTGTCTTCACTTATCAGAGCCAGATTTAAAAAATTACCTCCATAAATATCAGAATCTGTACATGGCCTGTCTTGAGTGAGGAAACTGAAACAGACAGTTCTCTCATATATATGGGTCATTATTTGCTATGGTGACACAAAACGTGACATGAGAGTACATTTTACTAAATACCATATCTTATAAATACCAGATTTTTAGATATTTGGAAAATGTTCCCCTCCAATATTGTCATTTTTGTAATAAAAAGACATATAGGAAGGCTTTTATGAGCCTTGTCCCTGCCCATGTCATGTTATAACGGACATGCTTGCTCATAAGTTCCTACAAAAAAGTTATTTGAGCAATTATTATCCGACAGAAGCGCAGGTTTCCACAATAAATATCCAATTTCATATGATTAACTTTCAGAAGTTGAAGTTAGTAGAGGTGCAAAGTGAATACTGTGTTTCTCAGTGTGTCCGTCTTTGCAGTGCAGATTTCATCAATGCACTTTATTCATTTATATATATATGCTAAAATTAATATATTTATTGTCACATTAGATAGATTTTTTTAAAGAAAAAGTAATGGACATGATGCATTACAGAAATTGCCATGTTGTGTTATGTGCATGTAATATCTATAATTTGCCATTCGTAAAACAAATTTTGCCAAACATTGATGGATCAACAAGCATTGATGAATCAGTATGGATCAAGATTGATCGTCCAACATCGTTGGATCATCATGATAGCTGTATGTCAATGGATCCCCATGGATTGAGGGATTGACTGATAGATCGACATGGCACATGGGATTGACAAGGATTGACACATCTCAAGGGATCGACTTATGTCCAGGATTGATATAGATCGATGAATCGATGTACCTCAGCGGATCATCATAGGTCGACGTATCGATTCTCATCACTTGGATCTATGGATAGAGTGCTCGACATACATCGATGGATCAGCTGAGATCAAGAGATCGACGTAATTTGATGGATTGATGCCAATCATCAGATCAACAGGATTGCTGTTTATCAAAGGATTGACATCATTCACGCAGATAAACAGATTGATATGCTTCCACAGATTGATATGACTATCCTCAAAGGATCGATAGCGATCACCTACATGTACAGGATCACACAGATCTTATGACTAAGTGGATCAACAGGACTTTGTACACAATCGTCAACAGGGATCAACCAAGTGTTCTGGTGCAGTGGATCATCATCGATGCCCCTCTCCTAAGAATCGTTATCACCTGAGTTCTGATGATCATCACGATGCTACAGAGACACAACGCTACTCCTCTCTTCGAGATTGTCATCACTATGATCATAATGAACGAAGGCGCTTCACTCTCACTTTACCGCCGAAGAAAGTTTTTCCGGCTGCCAGCCCCTTGCAAAGACAGTATGCTGCCAACCAACTACCTGCCATAACAGAAACCATAGGTACGTTGATTATGAGGCATGCGATAGAATATCTAGGTCCCAGTCCAGTTATCCCAGACTTCTAGTCACCGATCTTCCTTATTCCAAAGAAAGACAGAAGAAAGATATCTGGATCTTCAATACCTAGAAACTCCTCCTCACTTCTGCATGGTGTCCATCACGTTACTTTGTTCTGTCAGGAGACCATGGTCAGAAACACGAAACACATGAGTTACCCGTTCTTATGTTGTCTCTGTCTTAGTAGCGCAAAGGGGTTTTATGACGCAACCCTTACATGAGTTTGTTTTTTTTTACACTAAAGCTTAATGACAGCCATTGGATTTTTTCATGGTTTAGAACCAGGTTCCTTATGTACATCTCACAGTTAAGGTCCTTTTACAGACTAGGGTATCTGGGCCTCACCATCCAACAGTGAGATAAATGCAGTGTGAGATAGGATCAGTTTTTAACATCTTTACATTTTTACAATAAATTGTATTTTTATATACTTGTCTAGGCTAAAAGCCCACCCAACCATCCCTGCATCACAGTTACATGAGCCTGTACGCTCTGTGGTGTGTGACCTATTGTTTATGGTGGTCCCCATGCAGATGAGTGGGATGTGTTGAGGTGCAGTGGTTTTTTAAGCTGGAAACTTCATTATAGGACCATTTCCACACCAAGAATGAAGAAGGATGAAATGCATAGTGTGAGATAGGATAAGTACACAAATATACAACTTATAGTAAAATATTAGATTTTAAAATATTAGATTAGATTTAGTGAGTAGATCAATATCTGGTGTACCCACCATGCAAAATTTCATCTGACGAGTCAAATGTCCATTCACAATAACCAAATCAGTTCACCTGTCTTGTTTCATATATTATTCCGGTTAATAATTAAGATAAATCACTTTCCCTCAGGTTTTTTTAGATTTATGACCCTCATCCTCTACCACTATCACACCCCACCTTCATAACGACCATTGTCAAGAATTGTTGCCCTGGCACAAAGCTCGCTGCCATGTTGCCAACAACTTTTTATGCCATCTGTGAATCGGAGGCATAACCTTGATTTGTCTGTAAAAGCTGTTAGGGTCACACCTTTCACAGGATGCCCTGTTTTCAAGCGGGCTGCATTGAGCTGTTTTTTTTACAGAAGATGTTGAAATTCACCTTCCTGTTATTGTACGGAAGACATGGCTCAGTTTGATGGACGTGTCAGGCTCCTTCCTTTTCATGAGGGGCGGTCGGGTAGCCTAGTGGTTAAAGCGTTCGCTCGTCACGCCGAAGACTCGGGTTCGATTCCCGACATGGATACAATGTGTGAAGCCCATTTCTGGTGTCCCCCGCCGTGATATTGCTGGAATATTGCTAAAAGCGGCGTAAAACCATACTCACTCACTCACTCACTCCTTTTCATGAGATGACAGGCTTACAATGAGGAAGCAGGGTGGCATCTGTATCTTCCTGTTCTTGTACTCTATTGATAACAGGAGCCAATTTGAATATATTGTAGAGTGAAAACATCTTAAATTTAAAAGATTAAAAAAATAATCTGAGTGTCCATCTTGCAGAAGCTGCATTTCCTCTTGCTTTGAGAAAAACAGTTTTCCTCCTTGCCATGGCCACCACTGCCACTCTCGTCTCCACCTGGGATACCCCTGCCTCAATTGTCGCCTTACACCTTGTTCTAGATGAGAGTCTCGGAACCGCAAGATCACTAAATCACGCCCACCCTCTCCAGAAAGAGTCTCTAAGTGTAATCGTTCCTCGCCAAGAACCTCTTCCTGCGGTTCGGCGCCCAGCATCGTAGCTTCTGTTGTGGACAAGCAGGGTCCACTTCATGCATTCATAGATTGCAATCTACGGATCATGGTAGACTCTGACTTGCCTATATCTCTTCTTCCTTTGTCGAGGCAGTGGAGTAGGCTAGTGGTTGAAGTGTTCACTTGTCACACCAAAGAACCGGGTTCGATTCTCCACATGGGTACAATGTGTGAAGCCCATGCATTTCTGGTGTCGCTTCTGTGATATTGCTGGAATATTGCTAAAAGTGGCGTAAACAAATACTCACTCACTCACTCACTCACTCCTTCCTTTGTCACTCATCGCCACCTTTGTTCAGACATAGATTACAAGAATTTGCCCTCTTGAGTCCGACTTCCTTTGGAAATTGTTCTCAGCTCTTAACGACATCATTCGGGTATTGGAAGACACATCCCCTTCAACCTTGGTCAGCAGAGGTCCATGAGTTATTTGAGAAGTCTCTCTTTACTGCACAGGCTGAAGCGCCACTTCACACACTACAGATGTGTTTAGCTGAACAGGCGCTCAGTACAAAGAGAGCTTTGTACAACGTAATGTGAAGCACCTCTGTTGGGCTCAGTTGTATTCAAAGCCTTTGTCTGAGACCTTTTCTGCCAAATCTCCGGGGCATTCTTATAAAGGAGGGAATCGCCTTCAGCTCGGACATCGACTGCTGCCTGATGGGCGATCCTATGCCTTGGTTGTTTCGCAAACAGATCAGGTTCTCTATCCTTTTTCGGCAGCTTGGATGGGAGGTCAGCTGCGACAAGTTGCAGTTGACTTCTCCCCAAACCCTCCAATTCATCGTGGCCTTTTCGTCCCTCAGAAATATTTGAACTTGTTTCAACCTCTGGTCCATGCTTGTCTGTCCTCTAATGTTACGATCCACAGGTGGCAATGCCTGCTCGTCCTGCTCACCTTGGCTTAAGATTCCACCTGCCTTGAGCATCTTAAACTCAGCCTCTTCAAATCTTTAAATGTCAATTTGTTCACCACTTGTCACGTTTGTCTCACTAATCCCAGACTCCCTGGCTAGGGATCATGATGCCCTAGCCAGCTGGTGGGATGGTCTTTTCGTCGGTGGGTTAGCATCCACCTTCTTTTGGTAGCTCCTTATTGGCCCAGCATGACATAGTTCCCCCACCTTCTTTGACTTCGAACTCCCCATATTTGAAGGTCTGCTCAGATATCAGCACACGCGTCAACCACATCTGTGTGGCCCATTTACAAGACATGCTGATTTACGTTTCTTGAAGGTAGTAGCTCTCGCTGTTCGAGCAGACGTAGGTCTTGTGGAAGATATTTAGACATTTAACTGACAGTGATGCCTACGACATGCCTCGATATGCCTCAAATACGTTTCTCTCGACATATGGGTTTAGGGTAAGGTATTTAATGCCAGCGATTCGTTATGGTTATGTGAGGCAGAATTGCACAAAGCTCAGAAGTACGGTAAGTCTGACATATCCTCAAGACGCACCAGGCCTGTAACAGGCCAAAACATCACCCTGGCAAGTTCTTCCTCGGGAAAGGTTTGGCCTGGTCACGTTCTTCCCCACCCCTGGCCACACATTCTCCCCTTATATTTGAGGCTGGAAAGGGTCAGCCTAGGCCAGATCTTTCCCCTCTGGTGACTCCAACCTAGGTCAGATTTATCTTATCCTGGGCCAGTTCCTCTCTGTGGTCAGAGCTTCCCAGGGTATTTCCACATGTATTGACATGGGGAAAGAGTTCTTTGAGGCCAAATATCTCCCCTTCTCTTGCTTCCGGAAAACCATACTTGTTTACTTTTCCTGCATTACTCCTTAATGCTTACCTGCTTACCTTTCAACAAAGAAAGACAGCGCTTTGCGATGGGTCCGAGGTGAAAAAAAGTCTGTTTCCATCTTCAGTCTACTTTTTGTAGAACTCATCCCACTGTCATGTGACCATTCATGACATCACATGTGATCACATTCCTGCTCGTTCTTCTACTGGGAAGTTGTGTTTTATTTTGGTCCTCCAACTTTTTGCTTAATTTGGTGGTTAGCATTCTGCGACCATGTTTCACGTTTGTATTTTTGATAAACATTTCAAAACTCAATGTAATTTTTTCTCTCTTCCTTGTCCATTGAGTTTCTCAATTTCTAGACTGGTCACACACAGGCATATTCTACAGCAGTCCCATTTGTGTTGCGAGGAAGATGTCAGTGTAGCAGCACACTTACAGCCACCATTCCCCGGGTTATCATCACTCAACCCTCGTCGTTAGGTGGAGCGTTATCTATGGTTCTCGTGACTGCTGACATTAATTTGCCTCTGTGTTCTACGGCGCCGGACTCGAATGTGAGTATTACACCTGTCTCTAATTTTCAGGCGTCCTTGGCCTCCATGGTGACGGTCCCAGCAATGATGGCGCTTGAATCTTACGGTGCTCCTACCGGGTTGGCGCCAGCTCAAGCCACGATCCTATCGACACCTACCTACACGGCAGTGCAACCTATGTACAAACAAGCTTACAAAACCATACCTTGAGACTCACTTGATGCAGAACTTGTGGCAGCAGTCCGGGGCACAAATGTATCCGGGGCAATGGCAAGTGTTGCTGGGCCCAATCCCTTCAGCCAAGTATTTGACAAGCAGAGGCTGCCTACATTTGCGCCCAAAACAACAGTTCCTGGCTCCTTACATCGGAACATCTAAGGACTCATCTCAACTGGTGGTCGAAAGAGTCCAATGTCTTTGGAGGCTTCTCCTTATCGGGCTAACCCTTAATCTAAACCTGTTTGTAGACGCCTCTCTTCAGGGGTGGGTTGCTCATCTACAGGGCCAGACAGCCTCAGGGCTGTGGTTTGGCGCACAATGAACTTGGCACATCAACACTCTCAAAGTCAGCATCAGTCCGGACTAGTACAAGCAGTCACACACACACGTGCATGCACATCGCTATATATGTGCAATAATCTTGAACGTGACATTAAACCCCATTTCACCTCACCTCACTAGTCTGGACTAATGCCGATTTTATAGTGCTAACCCACTGAGATACCATGCCACAGTTTAAGATACATACCCCCACTTAGACAGAGTATACCGACTCCGAGCCTACCAGTCCTTTTTTTAGCCACTTAATGCCAAGCACCAGGCAGGGTAACAACAAGAACCATTTTTTGTATGTCTTTTAGTGTGACACAGACTTTGTTTTCCACTAGACCACGGAGGCAGTCTTATAATAATGTGTAATGGGTCAGTTGTATGACTTGCCACACAACAGTGACAACAAATCTCTTCAGTATTTCTGTATTTTGTGAAGGTTGTCATTGCATCTTTTATCATAAGCGCAAGGTCATTATCTATTTCCAGGCATGGCCTAAAGCTTCCTGCGCATCAACAGCAGTGCTTGACAAATTTTTTCATTGGCTCATACACAGTGTCTATTCACTATATAATTTTGCAGTGCTCAGCCGCTATGTGGATACGTCAGAAAGCGACAGCCACAACTCAAACATTAATCAAGACAAAGGTGTGGCTGTTGCTGTTAATCATACTGAAATGACAACATTGCATACATTGTTGTGTGAAAAACACTTTGATCTTGACACTGTGAATAACTAAAAGAACAATTTATGTCTGTAACTAGCTTTTCATGACTCATCACCTGCGGCCTTCAGCCCTAATCCACACAATGATTGCATGTAAGGGATTAATCCCCTGAGTAGACAACTCAGTTATGGACACGGTAATCAAAGAAGACAGAAAGTCCATTTTAAAAATCTGAGGTAAAAGGGGGTAGACTGGGTGTCGACCTGATCATTGAAAGTGGGTAGCGCAACAACCACCGTTTTAACAACAGTGGTGAATCTTTTTTTTGGCTGACAATTTAGCCTATCATTTGTTTTGTCTGTTTTGAGCTGTTTCCATTTTTCAAATGATTTTGGTCAAGCATTTATTAAGCATGCCCTAAAGTATTAAAATCTGCAAAGTTGCTTTGTTAAGTTGATACCTCCACCTTTGAAAATTTCAATCTTAGCTGAGATAGCGAACTTAGATCCAATCATACACTCCCACTGAGATCAGTTGATGTAAGTAGAATAAGACTTGGGTATGGCGATTGTTTAAAAGCTGATTGTAAGTGCCTAATATTGATTGTAAGTGGGGATGCTTTTTACAAGTGAACCCAGTGACATAATTCCCTGAACACTAAGATGATGTGTTATTCACAATAATGAAAACAATGATGACCTCAGGTTTTGCTTTAATATGTGGCAAGTTACCATGACCCGAAGTGTGTAACACTCTGTATAATTAAAGTAGCATAGCATCTTTTTCTGAAAGTTCTGCTGCATTGCATGGACATGTGTTTTTCCAAACCTGGACTGCTTACAAACAATTTTTCTAGTTGAGAACTGTGAACATTGTGACTTCCCTGAAGTAATCACCTTTTTATATTACAGAGACGAGGAGACAGCAGAATCTAAATCTCGGCTGAATGGCATCTACCTTACCCCAGAGATGGTGAATGCTCAGTTCACCCTCATAGATGGGTCTCAGTCATCATCATCAGATGACAAGTTGTCTAAGTAAGTTGCCATACTTTATTCAGATAAGGATACTTTATTAACCCTAAGACTGCGTGTCATGACAATAGTCGCGCAGACCTTCCGAGTACGGCAGTGCGCGTCATGACAATAGTCGCGCAGACCTGCCGAGTACGGCAGTGCGTGTCATGACAATAGTTGCGCAGACCTTCAGAGTAAGGCAGTGTGTTTCATGACAATAGTCATGCAGGAAGCTGCATGTCCATATGCCGAATTACCATTGTTTCAGAAGTCAGAACTTAGGATACAATAAACAACATTTAAATATTCACCAATCATAATTTTAAGTGGTTGAATACTTTTATATACAAAAATATAAATCCTGTGTTGTAATGATAGCAGTATTGCTATATTAATATCGACAAAGTTTACATTGCCTTCGTATATATGCCTTGGCAAAAGGTGACGATCTGCTGTGCGTTTTTCATTTGTCATTTTCCATTTAATATGATGAGAGAAAAACTAAAATAAAGATAGCGAGATCTGATATTAATGTTTCAGCAATTGCAAAGGGTCACTGGATGTGATATAACAAACAGGGGTAGTCTGCTGCTAATCTTTCCTTACAAAACAATAGCAGTCACTCCCAGAATAAATACAAAGCACTACATGGTATCAGTTATGTAGTTATCACATCTTTTCAGTTAATCCTTTGAACAATTTTTGACAAAGTATGTTGTTTTTACAGAGGCACTTCACGCCCAGATATGGGTGTATTCCGCCTGCTTTAGGAAACCCAAAATTTGTAAACACTTGCTTTTGACATATCCTCTGTGGAAGATAACCGTGCAAGAACAGCAGGAACTCACCTGACCATTCCTCTTTTGCTACGCTGTCATGTGCATTTTAAATAACATGTTCTAAATTCACCACATCAGACCTGGTTTAATAACCCAATCTTAGATTAAATAATTAACCCAGACAGCAAAAGTGCCAAATGCAAATGACCGATTGCAAAATATATCCTTAACAACCTCAGAGGCACGGATGAATGTTATTTAGTGATTTTGCAAAGTTTTCACCACTAAATATACCAAAATAAAGTAATTAAATGAGCATGAAGTGAATGATGACAAATTCACAGGTGTGCGGTTATACCATGAAACATGGGTGACAAGAATGGAGTAGTTTTTATTGTATGCAATTTTCCTGAAAAATAAGGGTTGTTGCTGTTTTGAATTTTTTAACTGAACTTCATTGTTGGGAAAAATAATATGGACATGTATTTACTGTTTACCATATAATGGGTAGGTTTCTCGGCAGGATAAAGCAAAGAAATAAAAACAGTTTCTGTTGGTTTCATATGCGGATAGAGATGCAAATGTCAAAGGTCAAGTAGGGATCAGTTTCAGTGTTTACAAACAAACATGGCGTTGCCCTTGTCATTCGTCGATCGAGTTCAGAATTAACCATTGGGAATCTGGAGAAACTACTGGGATAATGCTATCATTATCAAAAGAATAGTCTGATATGCTGAAAATCAGTGTCTAATTGTGACGTAGTTAAGGCCTATTACAAGTTTTGGAAACTTGGAGATATACATTGCTAAACGATTTTGCGAGAACACTAGCTAAACGGATCAGTTGCCATATCTGTGCTTGTAGACCTCTGCGGCTTGGAACTTTTTCCACATATTAGAATAGTTGGATTGCCGCGAAAGTCAAGTACAAACAATTTGTGTAGGCAATTGTTGTTTTGCATATATAGCATATATATAGTTAAGCCACTGAAAAAGAAACAGGTTCAGTTAATTGGAACTATATTGGCTACTGTCAAGGTCCGACTGACACATCACTAACCATCTGACATAATAAATATTAATTCGCACATTCCAAGGAAACTTGCAATGTTCAGGTATTGTTTGTGAGAGATGGGAAGAGATTTTCAAGCACATAATTGAAGAATGACAGTTTGTGATAAAGATGTTATCAGGCTTATGTATTTGGGGATGGTGAATATCCTGTATTATGAATAAACACTATTTATTTATACAATGTTTATTCCTAATACAGGATATTCACCATCCCCAAACACACAAGCATGATAATCTCTATTTACTAAACTACATAATTGTACATACACATTTACACATGTCACAGTAAACATCATCCAATCAAATGTGAGGATTCAATGGGTTTTTCCCTGTTGCTGTCAATGAGGTCCTGCTGATTGCCCCATTGCTGGTCCGAAGCCCAGTTTGTTGGCACTGACGGTTACTGGCATCTGGTGATTATGGGGGCTAATTAAAACTAGACAGGTGTCAGCTAGACACCTGAGAGTTGGAGTGTTGTTTCCCTTTAACTGTATTAATCCTACAAAATCCTAATGACCATGTGCATACCTCTGCCAACTCATTCACTTTCTCATCGCCACTTAGGAGGAGAAAGAGCGAAACTATCCACAGGTTGCTTCTGCCAATAGTGATCTTCGTGAAATGCTCTCATATGGACCTAATCCCTTTTGCGGACGTAGTAGAGGACGAAGAGGACAACATGGTTGGAAACCATTCGCAGGACAATCCGTCTCCTCCCAAGCGCTCTGGTGAACCTTCCCGAGGGGGAGGTTTGACAGGGAACTGATTCCTTTTCACAACGCCATGACTATGATCTTCTGCCTCCGGGCATTCCTGGGGCTATTTGCAAGCTACTGGAGCATCCTTGCAGACCCCTTCCTGACACAGTTACTACAACACCAGCCCCTACATAGAACATATCCAGCCAGGCAACTACCACTGTTGATCGACTCTATGTGTAGGTTAGTAGAAAAAACGCAATCAAAAGTCTCAGCCTACATTCCGCGACTCGGGGGTTTTATACACCCATGTTCCTTGTCCCCAAAAAGGACACTCAAACAGCTGCTCAGACTCAACAACTGCTGAGTCTCGTAACATCTGTGCAGGAGCTCACTGTACAGGGTCAACTGCATCTGTGACCACTTCAATGTTTTCTCGCGCTCTCTATCTGAATCAATGATTGTCACACGCTGATCTCTTTTCCACTCCGTCTCAGCCCTCATCTTCAATGGTGGCTGGTCACATCTAACGTTTGCGGATGGTACTCTTTGAGGCCATTCGTCCTGTCCTTTCATCTGTTGTTTGTAAACGCTTCAAGCACACTTTCGAGATTTGCAAAAGGCAGGGCGGTGGTCCTACGACAAGTGTTGCCTTCACATCAGCAATATCCTCCTCCCTCATCATCCAGTCCGACATCAACAAAATTGGATCCAAGAAGTTGATGTCCATCCTCTCACTCGCTCCAGAGTTATTTCAACTCATTGACTCCCTCAACATCCATGTCCGGGCTTAACATATTCCAGGGATCTCCAATGTCATAGCAGAGTCCTGGTCCCAACCCGACAGACCATCACCAACCGAGTGGTCTCTTCATCCAACATCGTTCCAATGGATTTCCCAACTTTATCAGGCCTCAGAAGTAGACCTCTTCGCCACCTGCTTCAACGCTCGGCTGTCCCGATTTGTATCACCCATCCCTGATCCCCTAGCTTTGGAGCATGATGTGTTAGCAATTTCGTGGGAAGGTCTCAATGCCTTCGTCTTTCCTCCAACAGGGATCCTTCCCTGGGTCCTCCAGAGGGTAGCAGGCACAAATCGCCTTTCTCTGATTTTGGTTGCTAAGGCTCGTCGACGAACAATTACATCATCTTTCACTCCACAATAACCTACTTCTTCAGCCTCTGTTTCAGTGGCTCCATCCGTCCCTTGCAAAGCTCCATCTCCTTGCAAAGTCTCTCATTGCCAAAGGCTACTCCCAGCATGTAGCGAAGACCATAACTGCAGCCCATCGTTCATCAACCAGGCACCTTTATGACCACAAGTGGACAGCCTTTGAGACTTATTGTCGTGCTTGTGATATTTTAACTCCTACATCAGCCTCACCTCAGTAGATCGCTGACTGTTTACATCACCTGCATTCGACCCAGAAACTTAAGGGATCCACGTTAGCCACCTACCTCACAGCTATCAACTTTGTCATTTCCACCACTTCAGGGGCAAAGGTTTCCACGGTCGCGGAACGAGAATCTCTCATCTGTTCGTAGTTATTAGGAGACCAAGCCGCCTGTTTTAGGCCTCCTTCATGGGACCTGAACGTTTGAATTCTTCAACACCTGATTTCCTGTGATTACGAGCCACTGGCAGAGAAGGACTTCGAGACAGACATGCTGAAAACCATCTCTTTGTTGGCTTTGGCCACTGCAGCCTGAGGTTAGCGAAATTCATTCTTTGGATGTCACCAGAGCCAGGTTGAGAGATCAAAAAGTAGTTCGGCATTCCTGGGAATTCATTGGGATTTCATGGCAAAGAACCAACTTCCTGGCCAACCTGGCCGTCTATTTACGATTCCCCCGCTCTCATCTATCTTGGGGTCAAATGACCATGAAGACCCCTCCCTGTGCCCAGTTCGAGTGCTTGGGCTGCCTCCACCGACAACGTCCAAACCTCACCAGACTCGAGCGGTTGCTTCCACCATAACTGCACCATTTCAGCCATCTTGGAAGGGTGCTTTTGGAAGTCTGATACAGTTTTCTGATATCACTACCTTGGCAACATCTTAGTCACGGACAGACAAGGCTCCACAAGTTTCATCCTTTGGTGTTGGCACAACAACTGTCTCGCCCCAGTTCACGCAGATAAGGTATTAAACATTGAGATCCTTGCGGGTTACAATTGTATATGAGTAAAAATAATTACATAATTTGAAGATTGAAAAAAAGTAAAATCCAGTCTCTCAAAATGAAAACTTTATTTTCTTATTTGCTTTCAACATCAACTGTAACGTTAGAAGATAATTAATTGCAACCGTACAAACCTTTGGTTCCATTCCAGATTTTATCCAGTTGCAGAGGTGTCTTTCCCATAACAGAGTTAAAATTGGTCCAGATTAACTGAAAGAAGGTTGTTTGATTTGATTATTAACTTTCAGAATATAAATAAGTAATGATGTTCAGTTATCGATGGAAATGGAAATAATATATACTAGCCATATTAAGAAACTGTGCAATAAGATATGACGTCATTGATGGTGGCCTATGGACGTGCAATGTGTTACTGCACATGCATCCTGTGCAGCTGTACACAGCATGTGCAACTCAAAATTCGCTGTCACTTTGGAAAGCATGATCTGTGGTCATTCAAAAATTCAAAACTTCTCAGGCGCAGACACAAGCATATCACAAGCAAATCATGCCAAGATTGACAGCGGCACAGCGTCATGAAGCCATTGGAATGATCCGAGCAGGAATGAGGCAACAACAGGTGGCAACACATTTCCAATGCCATGGTAACAAGATATCGGCATTGGTGAGGCGTTATCAGAACACAAATGACGTTGCCGACCACCCACGTTCAGGACGTCCCCGAGTAACGACGCCAAGACAGGACAGATGGATTCGAGTTACACATCTCCGACACAGGCTCCAAACGGCAGTAACGACGTTCCAGACAATTCCTGGACTGCGCCGTATCCATCCCAACACTGTCAGGAATCGTTTACGTCAGTATGGGATTCGACCACGACGCCCTACCATACGTCCCATCCTGACACACCGTCATCGAGTCAACCGTCTCAGATGGTGTCGAAATCATGTTCGCCAACCTCGAATATGGTGGAGAAATGTTGTCTTTACAGATGAATCGAGGTTCAACATTTCCCACAGTGATGGGCGCCAACGTGTATACCGGCGTTTGGGAGAACGTTATGCACGTGGAGAGGAATCGTTTTGGAGGTGGCTCTGTGATGATTTGGGGTGGGATAACAGCACGGCACCGAACCCCTTTGGTGGTACTTCAGGGCAATCTCACCAGTGTTGACTACAGTGATCAGATTCTGATGCCTGTGGTCATTCCTTTCCTGCAACGTCATGGCCCAGGATTGACATTTCAACAGGACAACGCTCGTCCTCAAACGGCTAGGGTCGCAATGGATTTCCTTCACCATAACAATGTTAGGTTACTGCCATGGCCTGCAATTTCTCCAGATCTCTCCCCAATAGAGCATGTGTGGGATGAAATGGAGCACTGTCTGCATCGTCTTCCACATCCTCCAGCTTACATCCGTGACTTGGCACAGGATTTGAGGAGGATATGGCAGGCCATTCCCCAGGCCTTCCATGCCCATTTGGTGGACTCCATGCGTCGCCGATGCACTGCTGTAATTCACGCACAGGGTGGTCATACCTGTTATTGACGTCATGGTAACAGATGTTGTTCAGGTCCCATTGACATTTTCTTATGGTCCGAACATTCAGCTGCTACAGCGTCTGCATCATTTTGTTCTTGCTGTGTTGTATTTCAATCCAGAATATATTTTCTCCGTGCACAGTTTCTTTATGTGGCTAGTATAGTTACATTATGTGAAAAAATTGACTTTCCATATCAATTCACATGACCATATAAACCAACAATACATTCTTCTGAATCAGATATATGCTAAACTGGAGTTATAACTAAAACAACTTCATACTTTGGAGTCCTGCTCATTCAATTTCTCAACTTTGAACTTAAGAGTCTTGCTGTGTTTCAGTATAGACAGTAAGTGTCACAGGAAGGTTACTTTGATGAAAATTAAAAAAAAAACTCTCCTCAGATACTAATGAAAACAGTCTTTTCTATTTGCTGTTTTTAAAAGAAAACATACATATAATCGTAAACGCTTATAATAAAAGAAGCTGAATGTGAACAAACATGCATAGTTGCTTTTTATGACAAGCATGGGTTGCTGAATGTGAACAAAATGACATAGCATTTCGGCCCATGAAGATCTGGGGTAGAATAGGTCTTCAGCAACCCATGCTTGTCGTAAAAAGCAACTATGCATGTTCAAAAGAGGCGACTAACGGGATGGACATTTTTAAAAAAGACTAAGATAAGTACTGTATTCTCCCTGATAAGCCATGCTATAAATGTTCTCTGAAGGATTTCACCTCGTTGTCAAGGTACATGTCCAATATGTACCCCCACTAAATTACAATCACATACATGTCTATACTTCTGCTAAAAGACACTTGTATATGTTATTTCCTAACCACATAAGGTGCTCTCTTTATGTAAACTTGGAAACTTATAATGTAGAATACAATGATCCGATATCAATAAAAAACAGAACCTTAACATTTGACAGCCATCGACAAACATAAAACACACTTAAATAATAAATGCACTGATCCTTCTCTATATATTTCCCAGCTCCTCCACACCCCTCTTTCTGTTTCTCAACCCCACTATCCTTCTCTTTCCTTTTCTCCACTGCACCATCTGTCTCTTTCTGTCTCTTCACTCAACCATCTTTCTCTTTCTTTTTCTCTGCTCCACCATCCTTCTCTTACTTTTTCTCCCCTCCACTATCCTTCTCTTTCTGTTTCTCCACTCCACCATTTTGCTCTTTCTGTTTCTCCATTCCACCATTCTTCTGTTTCTCCGCTCCACCACCCTTCTCTTTCTGTTTTTCTGCTCCACCATCCTTCTCTTTGTTTCTTCACTCCACCACCTTTCTCTTTCTCTTTCTCCACTCCACCATCCTTCTCCTTCTGTTTCTTCACTCCACCATCCTTCTCTTTCTGTTTGTCAGCACCACCATCCTTCTCCTTCTGTTTCTTCACTCCACCATCCTTCTCTTTCTTTTTCTTCACTCCACCACCCTTCCCTTTCTGTTTTTCTGCTCCACCATCCTTCTCTTTCTCTTTCTCTGCTCCACCATCCTTCTCTTTCTGTTTTTCCACGCCATCCTTCTCATTCTGTTTCTCCGCTCCACAATCCTTCTCTTTCTGTTCCTCCACTCCACCACCCTTCTCTTTCTGTTTGTCAGCACCACCATCCTTCTCCTTCTGTTTCTTCACTCCACCATCCTTCTCTTTCTGTTTCTTCACTCCACCATCCTTCTCTTTCTGTTTCTCCACTCCACCACCCTTCTCTTTCTGTTTGTCAGCACCACCATCCTTCTCCTTCTGTTTCTTCACTCCACCATCCTTCTCTTTCTGTTTCTTCACTCCACCATCCTTCTCTTTCTCTTTCTCCACTCCACCATCCTTCTGAGGGTGCCACAGAGAGTCGGTACAACACTCTGGGCTGTGGGAGAGAGGTCTGCTTGGTAAGAGAGTCAAACCCCTTCTCTGCTAAAACTTAGCTACAGTATGTATTTAACAAAAAAAATTGAACAATAAAAAGGAATAGGATTGGTTGATACACGATTGGTTGTGCCCTATGCTAAATGGATGGCTAGACAGAGAGGAATACTTACTCCTGTTAATCCTGTTGGACTGGCACTAATCTTGTTGACATATTTACTTGATGCTTTGGAAAGAGATTATGGTGTCACTATAGACGAGGTTGTGTTGGGGCTAATCCTTAATGCACTGTAGACGAGCTTGTATGGGGGCTAATCCTTAATGAGTCTTAATTGAAGTAATGTTGTTCTAATATACCCCGGTAGGTGATGACAGATATACTTAAATAAAATAGTTCCAGGTAATCTATAAGACTATGTAGACATATCCTTTGTCTGGGAGATGGGATCTTGATACCTTAGGCTAGCATTTATCTAAAAGCTTCAAATCTATTAAACTATGTAGACATAACACTTGTCTTTTTGAATAGTATGTCTAGATGCGCTCCCATTACCTTAGGCTAGCATCTATCTAAAAAGCTATAACTGAAACTACTGACATTTTATATATATATTTTACCTGATGATAAATATACTTGCTAAACTATAATTATATGAAATGATGTATAAATATTACACCATGATAACTCATAAAAGCACTTGATGTGGATCTAATTATTATAGGATACCTTAGTATAAATGTTATACCATGATAAATTCCCCTCCGTCTAAAAAAGTTTGGACCCCAAACGTGTAAAAATTAAAATAATTATGGCTTAGATGGACAATGTATTAAGTTAAACTGGTAGTATAGTAAATAACAATTATTATAGAGTCTTTTTGATATAAGGAAACATAATATAAAAATGCTGTCATCAGGATATCTGGATGTGGAGCTGGCTTGTCTTGGCACTCTGTACTGGTGGTTTTATGGGTGATGTAGGAGGCCTTGAGTTCCACATCCTGGATTGGGGTTGTAAGATAGTTGGCTGTGTCCATTAGGGGTTTTACATGGAAAAGAGAGTTAGCATGTTCAAATAATGTCATATATAAATACTTCCTCAGTTTGTCTGTAATAGCTAGAAAATAAAACAAATATGATAATTATGATGTAAAAGATCAGTACATAATTATTACTAAATGGTGTCATGGCCAGGAAGAATGTATTGGCGGCAATTTACAAAAGTATATCATGAGAAAAAAAAATATTAATAAAATATCCTTCTATTTTTTTATACAATCATTAGACGCATTATATATACATATATGTGCATGTGCATATAACAAGTGCATTGATTTATTACACTAATAAGGTATACAAAAGGTGAACTTATGTATATCCTTTTTAGAATTATTTGTTAGTTTTCGTAACTATTTGGTTTGCCTTTTCTTTGATTTTTCGGTCCAATGCGATAGGGTTTGGTTTATTTTGCTTCAGTACGGTTTGCTTTGCTTCGGTACGGTTTGGGTTCGATTGGCAGTATGGTTTGCTTCGCTTCGGTACTGTTTCGGTTTGCTTCGTTTCGGTACGGTTTCGGTTTGCTTCGGTGCGGTTTGGGTTCGATTCGCAGTATGGTTTGCTTCGCTTCGGTATGGTTTGGGTTCGATTCGCAGTATGGTTTGCTTCGTTTCGGTACGGTTTGGGTTCGATTCGCAGTATGGTTTGCTTCGTTTCGATAGGTTTCTGTGCAACTCGCAGTATGGTTTGCTTCGCTTCGGTACGGTTTCAGTTTGATTCGCAGTATGGTTTGCTTTGCTTTGGTACGGTTTGGGTTCGATTCGCAGTATGGTTTGGTTTGTGTCATTTCATTTCGCTTTTGAGATTGGTTGATCAGGTCAATGCTCAAAATTTGTTGTGATACAAATAACTCAGATGATCAGGCTGATGCCATTTGTTCTCAACTGGCGACCCATAGTGAAAAGACTGGACACAAGAAAACATAACAAGATACAGCTAATAGCTGTTTCATGATTTGCACCGTTTATTCAGGAGATTTTGTATTTTGATCAAGAATATGTTCAACTGGCAGCTTTCGGTATGTATGGCGAGTTGATCAAAGTATGGTAGATGGGGACTACAGTCTGTGGCTGAAATATGGTAGAAAAAGGTGTTGATGTTTCCAAAGTCTTCATGTGGAAAAATAACCCTTTTGGATTCATAAATTGGTGCTTCCTCTGGATCATATGGAGGATTGTCTTCTAGACAGGACCACTTACGGAGATCCTTCCAGCTATCATCAAGGTAGCGCTGTATGAGGTGGGGAGGAACACTTTCAAAATAGCATGTGTGGTCATCATCAGGATAATCTTTATATGAGACTTTGACATAGCAGTCTCCTTGAATAATTTCAATGCCCAGAACTCTTCCTATTTTATGATCTACTTTTCATAGGTGTTTTGGAAAAAACGGATATGGTTTGACATCTAATTCTATGCATGGTTTGGTGTTGTCTTGCTCGACATTTCCTGACATTGTATTCCCTGACAGAACATTGACTGATTTATTGTCTTGTGCAGTTTCCTTTTGGTCGAAAAACTTATGATTCTTCAGTGGACGTTTTCGTCGTTTTCCTGACATACTTCTTTTGAGGTGAAATTCTCTCCGAATGGAGTCTGGAATGCTGCTGCCATACTCCAATGTGTTTCCTCTTTCCTGATCCTTCCATTTTACTCTGTAGTAGATTTTGCCGTTTGCTCTCTTGGAACTTACAATTGAGTGGATGTCTTCCGGATTGAAAACCTGAGGGATATCCTTCGTTTGATTACCTGATGTTGGACTTGGAGGTTGAACCTGGACATCGTCAAGTTGTTTTCTGGATTTTGGCTGGTGATGTTTACTATTCACTCCTCTTTTCCCTTTGTTTACCTTTCCATTTACCTTGGTTGGAGTACTAGGACCTGGTGTGGCATGATTTTCCTTCATAGTTGTTGTACTTGGACTGGCAGGTTTTTCTGTTGTACTTGGAGCAGGGTTTTTCTTCTTTGTTGGGGTCTTTTGCTTCGGACTCTTGTTGCCGGAAGTGCCTGCCTTAGTTTTGGAATTGACCTTGTTACCTTTCTGTTGTGGAGGGGATTGATCAGCCGCTTGGCAAGTTGAACTTGTTGACGGGGAATTGTTGCCGTCAAGCTGTGAATCATTGACTGGTTCCTCATTGTCATCCATGACTCCTGAATCTATGTTACTAGTGTCATTGAGGTATGGTTCTGGAGGATACTGTGGACGATCAGCAGGATCAAAATATGGCTTCAGACGGTTGGCATGGACCAGTGGTTTGTGTATTTTGTCGTCAGAACTTCGGCGTAGTTTGTAGGTATAATTTGGACCTGTATGGATGATATAATAGCTACCATACCACTTTTTGGTTAATTTGTTGGAAAGGCCTTTTTCAACTTTTGACAGTAACGCCAAACTCTTTGACCTGGGGCAAATTCTGGTTCTTTAGCCTTTCTATTATATTGTTCTGAATACACCTCCTTAGCCCGAGCAGTGTTTTCAGCTGAGATTGTTCTAGTGATTTCAAGCTCCTCAAGCAAATTTGAAAGATAACTTTTGTTATTGTGGCCTAAATTCTCTTTTGGAATTAATGCTACATCTTGTGGAGCTCTCATTTCTCGGCCAAAAAGCATAACATATGAGGATTTTTGTGTTGATGAATTTGGGGCCATCTGATAGGCCATCATGATGCCGGGAATGAAACGGGGCCAATCATTTTGAGACTTGTTACAGTAGGCTCTTAGTGATTGATTGATATAAGAGTTGAGCCTTTCTACACAGCTGTTAGTTTGAGGATGGTATGGGCTGGTATGGGTAAATTTAATTGCCAAAAGTTCACAAATTGCTTTGATAAGTTTGGACATGAAGTTCTGACCTCTGTCTGAAATTAAGGTCCTTGGAGCGTCATACTGACAAAATATTTCTCTGACGAGAACATCTGCTACTTCTTTGGCTTCTTGGGTCCGAAGTGGAAAGGCTTAACACCATCTGGATGATGCATCTGTGATGACTAAAATGTACTTGTACTGGTCTGGTGTTGTTGGCAGAGGACCGAGAATGTCAACGTGCCATCGGGTGAAGACCTCTTCTACAGGAAGTGGACGAAGTGGTGCCTTCTTGCCATGGTAGTGCCTCTTGGTCTGTTGACATACCTCACATGTCTGGACATAATATCGCTGTACATTTTGGGCCAGTAGTACTTAGGTCTCATGGTGTTTTGCATCCTTTCTTTCCCATGGTGGCACCCGCCAAACTCTGAGTCATGATAGGATTGCAGGACTTGATTTCTGAGAGTTCCTGGGACTGCCAGCTGTTTAATGAATTTGTCAGCATGGCCTTTCTGTCTTTGTGGAATGAATCTGTATAGGATGCCTTCATCAATTTCAAACGTATTGGCTTCGATAAGAATCTTTTGACGATCCTTTTCATTTTGTGGAAGGACATCATCCTCAAAGATTTGGATGAAATCTGGACAAATCCTTTGTAGGTGACGTAAATTTGGATGTTCTTTTATACTTACTTCAACCAATGTGTCTTGGGTAACATCAGCATTTGTAGCATGTAAGGCTGCGACAACATTAACTGGTACTGACTGATAATCCTCTTCATATTCAAAAATGACTGACCAATGTGTTGTCTGTGTGTCTGATTCTAAGTGATTGACAATTGGTGTGCAAATATCCTCAGTCTGAGTTGTCTGTGTGACCTGTGTGGATGAATGGGTGTTTGGCAAGATTGTGGTACTGCTAGTTGATTTGCTTTGCTGAGTTGAAGTTACTGAGAAGACTGTTTTCTCAGCATCTTCTTCTGTCTGATCATTACAGTTAATATTTTCTGCATATTCCCTACGTGAGAGAGCATCGGCATTCCCATTGGCTCTGCCGCTGCGGTGAACAATGTCAAAAGTGTAGGTAGAAAGTTCCAAAGACCATCGCCCTAACCAACCTGTGGCATCCTTGATGGATTTCAGCCATTTCAATGCTATATGATCAGTGTAGACTGTGAATTTGGAATTTTCAAGGTATGGACGAAAGGATCTAATGGCATCAACTAGAGCTAAGCCTTCCTTTTCTGTAATGCTCCAGTTCTTTTCGCTGCCATGAAGAGCTCTACCACCAAAAGCTATTGGATGTTCATTGTTTTTCTCGTCTTTTTGACTCAAAACAAAACCTTTGCTCATATCACTGGCATCAGTTGCAAGAAGAAATTCTTTGTCAAAATTTGGATACGCCAGAACAGGTGTATTACTCATAGCATGTTTGAGTGTGTTGAATGCCTGATCACACTCAAGTGACCATTGGAACTTTGGTTTCTTTCCTACTTCTGCCTCCGAATGCTTCTTTTGCAAGGCATTCAGTGGAAGCGCTATGTGAGCGTACTTTTTCACATACTTCCTGTAGAAGTTTGTGAGACCTAAGAAGGAGCAGTTCTGCTTTTGTGATTTGGGCACTGGAAAGGTTCTAATTGCATCAATCTTTTTGTCATCAACTTGAACACCTCCACATGATAAAACATGACCCAGATAGGAAACTTTGTCCGTTGCAAAATTGCATTTGGATGGCTTTAGTGTTAATTTTGCCTGTTTGAGATAGTAAAATACTTGCTCCAAATGTTGGAGTAGCTCTTCAAAGTTTTTGCTGTAATTTATCAAATCATCAATGTAAATCAGCGCAACCTTAAAAAGCAATTTTCCTAGCACCTTGCTCATGAGCTGTTGAAAACAAACTGGTGAATTTGTCAAACCTTGGGGTAAACGTTTGAACTGATAAAGGCCTTGATGGGTGACGAAAGCAGTTTTATGTTTTGAATCTTCATGTAATGGCACTTGGAAGAAGCCATTAGCAAGATCTAAAGTAGAAAAGATCTTAGCTTGTGCATTGGCGATGTTATCAACAACATCATCAAAAACAGGAAGAGGCCATGACATTGGTAAAGTGACAGAATTCAACTTTCTGTAGTCACAAACAAATCTATATGAGCTATCACGTTTATTGACTAGGATAATGGGAGCTGAATACATAGAAGTAGACTCCTCGATCAAATCATACTTCAGAAAATCATCTATAAGTTCTTCAGTGACTTTTTGGAGATGATTAGATTGGCGATATGGTCTTCACTTAACGGGTGGGTGGTCGCCAGTGTCAATGATATGTTGGTGCATGTCAGTCTTTCCTAAATCTGCAAGACTCATTGAAAACATGTTTCTATTTTGTCCCAAAAATCTAAGTAGTCTGTGTCGTTGGTCTGGAGTCAGTTGTGTATTGGTCAAATCAAATCCTAACCCTTGTGCAATTTTAACATAATCCCTGGTGTCATTGTCTCTCTTCTCATTGTCCATGTTAACGGTACTGATGAATGGTTGGTCAGAGCCGATTTCAAAAACAGTCTTTGTCAATGTAACTAAATTTTCCTACAACTGTACCCTTGTCAAGAACTTTTTCTTCTTGAGAGGGATTCATAAGCCTAAATGTAGCAGTTTTGCTTTTCACTTTGGAAAGAGTTCTACCACCTGCTACTTCAGAATGAGCAGTGAGGGAAGCAATGGGTTCAATGAGGATGAGGGAATCCTCTTTGGTCTCTGATAGTCTAACCATGAAATGAATTTCACTCTGAGGGGGGATGTAAATCTGATCTATTGTTTTTGCTAATCCACTAATCTCTTACACTGAATTGGATATGAAATTGATATATGGCCTGTCTGAGGTGCTGTTGTTAAGTATCAAGGAATGACAGCTATAATCTAAGACTGCATCATTGTCATCAAGGAAGTTCTCACCTAGTATCACTGCTTCTGGTAGTGTAGGCAGAACATAGAATCTTTGAGATAATTCCTGATCCTCAATGACAAAATCTAACACAGCTGAACCTAACACTTTATGCAATTCGCCGCCAACACCTTTAACCTGTGGAAAGGGTGAGTTTCCAAGAGTAAGGTTTTCGAAAGCTGTGCTCAGAAAAGCAGACGAAATACAAGAAATTGATACTAAACAATTTGTTGTTTTGTGCCAAATTTTGCCTGAATTACACTTTTGCAAGGGGCGTAACTAAAGACACTGTTGGAATTTCACTTTCAAAGTTACTTTCCATACCAGACTCCATATTTGCCATGACACCTATTAGTATGTACCGTACTAAATTAAAGGAAGAAAAGTAATCAACAATGTAGTACTTACAACATTTGAAGACTTTTTCTTCCTTTGTTGGTGTCTTTGGAGGAGTTGGTTGTCTTTAATCCAGTGTTGAGGTCAGAGGTGGATGCAGCTTGCTTGTTATTCCATCAGATGATCACGGTTGGACATGCCCTCCAATGGGTTCTTGTAGCTGGTCGTAGATTTTTATCACATGTTTAGTGTTATTTACTTGCCAAATGCCTTCGCAGCCCATGAGTGAGCATCCGGGGCCCCAAGATGGCTGCGTATTTATTTCATGAGTAATCATTATTTTGTTCCAGCATCTTGTTTTGTTCCATTTATGAACTTCAATTCATTCCTTTATGTATCAGTTTGCTTATGAATTAAAAATGTAGAATTATACAATAATATCTTGATACATATTGCAATACAGCCTTGCATGTGCTTTGCAAATTATTTTGATACACTTTAAACCTCCAGTACCCATCCCTAATAATGATATCTTCAAACAAACAATTATTCATATGCATGTCTAATAAATAATATCATATGATAAAGTCAAATATTGCTTCTGTGTAATCGTTGCATGTAAGTGCCATTTTTTAATAATGATGTTTTTTCTGTAACAAAATATGTCCGTCCTGTAACAGTTTGGGATAATTTATAGAACAACATATTATTTTTTAGATTTATACTTAGTCACAAGTATGATCCTTTATCTAATGCTTAACGCATTTTCATTCAAGTAAAAGAGATTTTAGCACAAGTGTTAATGAGAAATTCACGTTTCAGAGTACAAATGTCTATCCCCATAACAAAAAATTGTCTTTCCTGTAACAAAATCTTTAATTTTCAGCATAGATGACTTCCAATAATCATATATTCATACATAAAATTATTCGTTGTGTGTCTAGATTAATTGCTAGTTATACTTTATACATTCAAATGTCATTTCTGTGTAATTGTTGATTATAAGTGCCTTTATAAATAACAATGTCTTCACAGTAACAAAATGTGTCCTTCCTGAAACAATCATAAGAAAGGTCTTCATAATGTCTCTTCAAATTCTTTCTTTTAATTGACACATTACCTAAAATCATATCTGTGTATATCTGTTTTGCAAAGGTTTTGTTTATTTGTTCCTATGTAAAGGTAGACTTAATAATAACCTTTTTAGAGCAAGATATCTTCTCTGTAAGAAAACTTGTCTTTACCATAATGAAAATCTGAGTTATGGGAAGGACAGTTACTGGAAAGTCAAATTTGTAATTTCTTACACAACGAATGCTCCCTACACCAAAATTTATTGGCCTCTTCCATTTGACCATTACACCATGTTTAAGACACAAAAACATAATCAAATATATCAAAATGTATATGTGATTAATGTGCGTTATGGAAAAGACATGGAAAGGATATTCTCACTCAAATTTTACCTTAAAGCTGCATTTCTGTCCACTTCTCTCTTCATGCTGTGCAGGACCGCCTCCATGGTCTAGTGGTTCAGAGTTCATCCCTGGCCTCGTCACACCAAAAGACGTTAAAGATGGTACTTGTTGTTACCCTGTCTGGCGCTTGGCATTAAGGGGCTAAAACAAGGACTGGTCTGCTTGGAGTCAGTTTACTGTGTCTGAGTGGGGTATTCATGTTAAACTGCGGCATGGTATCTCAGTGGCCTTCACTATAAATCGGCATCAGTCCAGACTAGTACAAGCAGCCACATACACATACATGCATGCACATTGCTACATAAGTGCTATAATCTTGGACCCAATTAAACCCGTTAAACCCCATTTCACCTCACCTCATGCTGTGCAACCCCACATAGCAAATTCCTCTTCAGGAAATATCCTCTGAGCATCACAGGAAGATAATTTGATCATGCCAAGGGAGGTATCAATATTTTTATATCTTAAGAAGTTGTTACTGGAAACACAAATTATTGAGGACCATGGCCTTTGACGTTTTTAACTGAGGAAAATTACAGTGTTTTCCACAAAACTTTGATCCATGAGAATTTTATATGGTGTGTTTCTATTTTGAGCCATCCAAACAATAACTGTAAGGAATGTTTAACACTATTTATGAGGGAAATTATTTGCTGATTATTCTTACTGGGTCAAAGAAATTTGCTGATTTTGTCATATGTAGTGTAATCTTTTGTACAGTTATTCATTTTAATACATATTTTTTTTGTCTATACACATGACTCTGATGTACCACATTACATGCTCTCTGTAAGTGGCTCTTCTCTTTCCAAGATTGTTTTGGTCAAGGACATAAATGTTGTCATTTCTTTATAATGACTCATGTACAGAATAAATTGTGGACATATACTTTGTTGTTATGTGTTTTTGATTGTTCTGGTTTTCCCAGATCGAGTGGATTCGAGGGTGGATTAGCTCGTCTGTAGAGACTTTTTAGTCTACATCTATGAAGTCACCATTAGGTACGGCCTTTCATAAGACTAAGAACAGTGTCCCGAACCTTTATTCTGCTCACCTCTGCTTTGGGTATTTGGTTCGAACATCCTTCCTATGGAATATTGTCGATCGTTCCTCTTCTCCTCTTGGTTTCCTTCATGCACTTAAATGTATTTGATAACCTTGACAAAGCGTTAAAAGAGTTACCAAACCTAGCACTGCATGGTCCATGTGTTTTGTTTGAAGAATCGGTGTCTTTCCAGGATAGATATTAAGTTGTCCATGGTTTCACTTATAAATTTACAGCTACACGGTCGCTCTATAAGAACGATGACATGACCAATCTCTTGCTGTTTCGTTTGAGTAACATATCGGGATTGTCAACACTGGTTGATCATGTGTTTTTCTTGCTCACGAGTTCATGGCTTTTAGACACCAGACCGTTTTAAATTTTTAAACAAATTCAAAATTACAGTGTTGAGATCAAGCTTACTCGTGTATATCTCAAGGTTGTAGTCTATACAGGCTACAGTATCTGCAGCCCACCACCCAACTGTGGGATAAAGTGTGACTTTAATAGGGTAAGTTTGAAAATTTGGAAATTTTAGTATAAATTGTATTATTCTTGCAAATCCTCCACCTATTTTACATCTTTGCCATAAATCCTGTATTTTGGCTTCAGTCACACTTACACAATTACACACAATTAGTTGTTCCCGAATAGCACCATAGCAACCCAAGCTATGAAGTGCGTAATGGAGGGAAACCTCACTTCTTTCCTGTGTGTGCTAGAGTCCACACCTATTGTTATAGTTGTAACTATCTAGCACTTGGTTTGTAGTCACATTTAATCTAAGATTGTTCCATGGTTTTCTGATAAAACAGATATATGTCATATTAAGAGCTGCTAATTTTAGTGACGATCGTACTCATGTAAGTATTCCTAGATCTTATTATATAGAGATATACAGGTTTGTGGAACTCATTTAGGAGTTATATCATCTTAGGCCTGTACTTCAAATGACAGAAAATTCACAATCTAAAATGCCAAAGTACGGAGGATGTCAAGCTCCTACATCATCTGTACATATCCACCAGACATTGCCATGGTTGAGTTATGCTGGCAAGGTGGGGAGACAAGGTGTCTGAAAGTCTACTGAAGCTGATACAGGATGACTGGCTTCCCTAACCTCCACTGAAGCGGAAGTGGTATAGAACACATGATTCTCCACTTCCGGACCATCAAGTTTTGGACGATGACTTTATGAAGCTAGTACGCAACCCTAATAATAAAGTCACGTTACCTGCTTCACAGATTAAGGACCTGTCTATGAGGTCCAGACATTTAATAGACATTGGTGCATATATCAACTGGTTTGTCCCCGGAATCAGGAACATCATTCCACTGTTGCAAACGTCATATGACAGCAAATCTGGAGAGATCAATCTAGCTGTCAATGCCAAAGTGTTCCTTGGATCAGAAAGACTCGTCATATAAACAGCCACCTAAGAAGTTGTTCCCTCCAGGTAGGATTAGTTCGAACCGAGTCAATATCAGTCTTCTCAGGATTTGTTTCGGCAGCCCGACTACAAGAAACGAGGATCCTATCGCTGGGGCAAGTCCAGGGACAGAGGTGAACGCAGGTTCTGACCCTTTCCGCCGTTATAGACCCGTTAGACCTGGTTACGTCTATGGACTGGGATTACACCTACTGTCTTTCAACATAATGCTGACTCCAAGGCCAGTGGGAGGATGTCTTCCGTTTTATGCCGAAAAGTTGGAAGCAGATTACGCCTGACCGCTGGGTCCAAGACATCGTGGCTCATGGATACAAAAACTGCATTTCAATAGACATCCCATCCTGACATCTCAGGCCGTCAGCCGCAGATTCATTTAGTCAGAGCCAAGCTAGCAGCAGCAGATCCCCAGTATTCTTTGTTCCAAAGAAGAATTCGCCCAACATGAGGTTGATAATAGACTTAACGTTCCTCAACAAATCATTCCTGGTACCTTCTCCAAAGTTCCAGATGGAATCCATATGGAAGTTGTGGTCGACTTTGAGGGTAGGAAATGGGTTCATCAGCCTCGACCTGCAATCAGTGGTCGACTCTATGAGTTCTAGGTCTTACCATTCGGGATATCAATAGCCCCTTGGCTGTTTACCATGATTACAGCAGCAGTCATTAGGTTGCCCACCTTCACATAGTACAAAAGCAAGGCTACCTGGACACTTTTCTGGCAGCAGACCAGGAAGAAGCTCAGTTATACCAGAACATGCTATTTCTGGTTCAGCTTATGACCTACCTAGGCCTCCTAGTCAATTCCTCCAAGTCCGAGACCACTCCATTCAAGACATCGTATACATCGGAGCATTAAGGGACTCACAGAGGGCATGTGATGCACAGCATTCCTCTGACTTCTCCGACGCCCAGACACCATCTGTTACAGACGCGTCAGATTCAGGATGGGGAGCCCATATGGACAATCTTATGGTACAAGGATCTTGGAACACCGGAGAGAGGATCCTACATATCAACTGTAGGGAGATGAAGGCCATTTATTACGCCATACTGTCATGGAAAATACGTCTCTCCCAATTGTACATCCTCATACTCATAGCCACCATAGTAGTGGCATTCATTCTGAATCAATGAGGAGCCAGATCCAGTTCTTTGAGGATGGAGACTTCACGATTGTTTGCTTTGGCAGCCTCCATCAGTTGTCGGATGGAAGCGAAACATATTCCAGGGAAGCTGAACATCCTTGCTGATAGCCTTTCCCACCAGGGGGGAATAGTGGCAACAGAATGGACACTACATCCCGAGATCTTTGCTTGGATAACCACGTTATGGGACACACCGCATCTTGATCTCCTTGCCACCTGCCTAAACCATCAACTTCCAGTTTATGTCAGTCCAGTTCCCAATCCAATGGCTCTCCAGATCGATGCACTATCGATGGGTTGGACGGGTCTCTTGGCATACACATTCCCACCATGGTCTTTCCTTGTCAGTGTCATCTACAAGGTGGAGGAGACGGATTGCATGATAATCTTGATAGCACCAATCTGGCTCAGCAGAGCATGGCTCCCCAGATTATTAAGTCTATTAATGGAAGAACATCTCTGGTTACCTCTCCGTTGAGATCTGTCACGACAACCTAGGTCAAACATTTTCTACGACAATCTGCCCAAACTACATCTAACCGCCTGGAAGTTATCACACAAAAGATACAGACATCCAGGTACTCTGGACTTGCCTCTGGAGCTGTGGCAAAATCATGGTGATCTTCATCCTCCCTTATATATGACAATAGATTGGATAAGTTTGTTCAATAGGGAAGACGACAAGGGATTATAACTAATACAATCCCCATTCCTATGGTTGCAGATTTCTACAATAAGTTCCGACATAGGACGATAGAAGGTTACTGATGGGCACTTCACCCTGTACTTCAACATGATGAACTCTCAATTGGAAACCATCCCATTCTAGGTGGCCCAGTCGTCTAAGGCGCCGCGTTTCGCTGTGCAGAGTTGCGTCCCTTGGACACCCCAGAAACCTATGATTGTGGGTTCGAATCCCGGTTTGCCCCAATTGTGTTTCTAGGTTTGTCAGCACCATACCCGTGCTCATGGGTTTCACCGGAGTGGTAAACATCTGAGACCTGCATCACTTTGGGCTTTCCTCCCACATTAAGCTGACTTGCTGTGATATAACTGGAATACTGTTAAAAGCGGCGTTAAACCCAACTCACTCACTCACCCATCCCATTCTAAACAGACTAATGAGATCCTTCCTGCTGGAAGATGTTCGCACGCCTCGTATCCTCCCCAAGTGGAACCTATCTGTTATCGGCACTTTTAACAGAACCTTATGAACACCTGGCTAAGGCCACCTTACTCCAAAGATCCAGAAAAGCCTCCTTCCTCCTAGCCATGGCGACAGCAGCAAGAGTTTCAAAACACTGTGCTTTGGGACTATTCTAGTCTCACCCATGATTAACATTGGACCTCAATTACTCTGAGATCGCTCCCAGATTTTGTAGCCAAAATCAGTCTTCCACCATGGGACCGTTGGGCCATAGACACTTACCATTCCTGTCTTGGGGCCGACAGTGGATCACCCAGAGAGACTTCTATGTCCCATCAGAGTTCTGGGCTACAGACCCACATAAGACACCATCGAAGAAGACTATTCATATCCTGCAAGCCTCTTTCCAAGAAGTACATCACCAACGGGCTCGCTTATGTCTACTGTTGCACTGATGCCGGAAGCATCAGAGGGTTTGAGAACCCGATGTGATGTCAGTGCTGGAAATAGTGTCACAAATCCATTTTTAACAGGAAATGACGTCATTTGGCAGAAATAGACCAGAAATGATGTCATTAACTATCAAGATCAGCAAATATAACAGTATTCTAATAAAGGTATCATGTATTTGATTGATTCTTGAGGCTTTCTGATTTTCAAGTCCTCAAGAGAAATTTCAGAGGAAATTGTCTCGGGTCAGGATTAGAATCAGTGATTAGGTTTCCAGAAGAGGACAAGGCCTATATGGGGTGCAATATTTGTACAAGTATCACTTGTAGACCAACTTGTAGTTTCATGATTCAAATAAAACTGTTTTCTATATAAAATCTCTTTCCCCCCCCCCCCCCCCCTCCCCGGCTACGGCACTGGAGGATTACTGTCAGTTACACTGGGAGGTTCTAGAGGCAGATTCCGCGGGGTCACTCTGGTATATTCTGGCAAAGATGTCATATAGAGGTAGAGGAACAATAGTTATCATTGTTAATAATTCTAAGAATGCTACATCAATTACATCAGAAGTACTCCCACCCACCTCCCCAATTCATCTACCTCTAGTGGTTAGATGTCGGACGTCACAGCTTTGGTTGCTATAGTGCTATTGGAGAACAACTAATTATGTGTAATTGACAGTGAAGAGAACGTCTGTTGAAAATGTGGGTGACTGAAGTTAAAATACAGGATTTATGGCAAAGATGTAATAGAGGTAGTATTCTTAGAATTATTAACAATGATGACTATTGTTCAATATTTATATACTTATCCTGTCTCAGACATAAGAGACACCCAACCATCCCCTCAACTCAATTCCTCTAGCCTGATAGCTCTGCGAGAGAGAATGAGTTGGCAGAGGTATGCACGTGGTCATTTCAAGCAGGCTTGCCGTGCACAGGAAACACACAATTGATCTAGCATCTGGACGTACCCATAAAGACGCAGGGGGTGTTCGGGAGAATGTTTTTATTTTAGAAGCTTGAAACATGAAAGAATAAATACTAAATGTATGACAGGTTAAGTATATAAATATACAATTTATACTAAAATTTTCAATGAATATTGGGGAGCAAGCTTTTTATGACTAATTTCCTGTTTGGGTACAATAAACCTATACCACACAATGCATGTCAGAGATTAATTCCTTGAGTTGACAACTGAAAGAATCCTCTGTTTTTCCTAATTTCGGGCATAAGTGAACAATTAAGAAACAAATGCGCAGACAGAAAAGCCCTGTTATGCAATATATACTGAACCGCAAAATCCACTCAGATCGGAAAACGTTCATTCGTTATTGAATTGTTACCACATGCTAAGAATGACAAGAAATCAGCAACACCAAGCCCATGGACGATTGCAAGCTGAACAAACCACCTGGCAAGGAGCCAATGCATTTCAAGTCCACGTAAGGACCATATACAGGCTCCAGTAACACTACCAGACCACCAAAATTACAGATGACCGACCATGTAGTGGAAGACCAAGGGTCACCACCTGACGTCAGGATCGTCAGATTGTGTGACAGCATTTTCAAGATCGTTTTGTTACTGATGCGGAAACTGCTCGACAGACCATGGGGACACACCAGCGACACATAGCGCAGACACATCTACTGTCACAGGCCACACCGAGGACCCATTCTGACACCAAGTCATTGCAGGGACTGTCTTCGCCGGGAAGAGTCCTCTTCTCAGACGAGCCGTTACTGTATCTCAGCAGCAGATGGCAGAGAGAGAGTCTGGCGACGCCATGGGGAACGTTATTCGAATGCATGTGTTGTTGAGAGAGATTCGTGGGGTTGTCTGAGCATCATGGTATTGGGTTGAATAGGTCTTGCACAGAGGGTCGGCCCTGTGGTCTTCCAGAACATCAGTCCAGGGAGAGGCAATGGTGTCACAGCAGCTTGGTACATTGATCAAGTCTTGAGACCACTGTGTACTCATAGGTTTCTGCCATGGGAGGCGTGACAATTACCATATATATTTGTGTGTAATACGCACCCTAACTATGGGCAATTAAATCCTGGAAAAGAATATCTCTTTAGTATCATTTCAGATGTATGACTGTCATGATCTGTCATTGGAAATAGAATATCAACAAATCATATTGAATTATGCAAGTTAATCCTGTTGTTACACTATCTGGTAATAAAAATGTGTTCACTGTGTATCTGACCTTATGTTTGTCATCTATTGTATTAATTTTATCAAAAATTTCATTCAATAATGTTTACCTAAATTTCGGTGAAATAGTTTGTCCCTCCAATACTTACAACTTCCGTTTTCCATCATTCCATAGTGTCTGCATTACCTCATACAGTGACAAGTATGTTACTTATTAACAGGGGCGGTCAGGTAACCTAGTGGTTAAAGCGTTCGCTCGTTACCCCGAAGACCCGGGTTGGAATCCCGACATGGGTACAATGTGTGAAGCCCATTTTTGGTGTCCCCCACCATGATATTGCTGGAATATTGCTAAAAGCGGCGTAAAACCAAACTCACTCACTCACTCACTCACTCACTACTTATTAACATGCTGATTAATTAAAAACAAGGCGTAAATTTTAGGACATTTGCATATATTATCTTCAGAACAAATTTTCATTCAAATGCTGGATATATCGATTGTTGAACTGATGACCTGTCGACAGAATAAGAACAAACACATTTTGCGAAAAAATATTACAAGTTAATTTTACGAATGAGTAGCTGAAACAAATTAGTGATAATAAATATGAATCATTATTATCACAGAAAAATAAAGGTAAGTGTTGTGATTGATGCTTATACATCAGTGGATTAAACTACTGGTAATTTTCGGTCATACCATTCCATTGGTTGTCTTCCAATGTATGGCCACACACACTTTCTGGGGAAAAGGAGTAACATTTAGTTCTCGTGTATAATAATAATTTTGGAGTATAAAAATTGTGAAAATGAATAAATGCGGTAACACTTATCAGAGGTGTGATAAATATGTTATAAAAACTACAAGTTGTATGACTTTTATGATATGGAGGCATTGATGGCAGAGTGGGTTAGATCACTGACTTTGTGTGCTGGCAATTAGATGCCTTATTCTGGGAGTAAGAGTTCAAATTTTTATGTTTACATGATCCCTGAATCAATGATAACACTCCTCTGATCCTCCTTACTATCCAACAATATATAGGCCACAAAATATACTTTGATAATCTGTTTGTTTGAACACTGTTTGCTGAAAAAAGTTTAGAATATTTGTTTTTGAGTATTTGATTGATATTTTCTAGGAAAAGAAATATTCTTTCTTTGCAATTCAAAGGTACGAAATATCTTGCAAATTTTGAAAATGACTCGTATACAATTGGAGCATCCCTGGTGCAGGTCTTGTCGAATGAAAATTGTTGAAATTCCTATTTAAGACATATTTTACATTGTTAAAAAAGTAATTTTATGTTGTGTTCGTGTGTAGATGTAAATTTAGGACATTTGAATATTTTGTCTTCAGAAAATGGTTATAAGTTAAGTTCAGTTGGGTAGTTGTAATAGTTTCATTCAAAAGCTGGATATATGATTCCAAGATAATTGGGACTATATTATAATATGCAGTTCACTCAGTCATTGTTGATTTTGGTTTAGGTCTAATCATGCATGGTTCATGTTTTTTATTTGTAAAATATTTAGCCGTATGATATGTTTATTTGATCAGCGAGTCTGTATATGTCCTTCTGTTCTTATCAGTGACCTATTCCCATATGGAAACAAGATGCCCGCAGCCAATATCCCAGTTGGACCAGCAGGACCAGTACCAAGGTGAGAGAACCCATTTGATAACACACAGTCAATCCTCATGAATATGAGCCCATGATTACAGGCATTATTTACAGTTTATAATGTTATAAATATTGTTATCAAGCTATGACAGTGTGCATGTTGCTTCTTTTCTGCAATATACATAACACTGAGTGAAACCTTTCGACTGATACACACCAGAAGTCTGTCACCAATTTAAAGTTAACTGCCCATGATCATCCTCTTGGTCTAGATTGTCAATCTTGTCAATTGGGAAGCACTCTTACTGCATCTATGTCTGTTACATCAACATTTCCAGTGGAATGCTTGGATGGCAGTTATCACCAACCATGTCTGTCACTCCATCAGAAATGGAGTCAGCTGTGTTTTTTCCAGTTCATTCATCATCACAGAATGTTGTTGCCAACATCTCTGGCTGTGTCTCAGTGTTTCCAATTGCTGCATCTTCCCAGGCAGATGGTTTTCTCCAGTACAGCTGTTTTAACATCATCTGCCGTGGTCAGCCAAGTGGGGTTTTGCCCATCACCTTCTGTGGTGCTAGTGCCAACTCCTAGGTCTCCACTACCACTCTCTGTTCCAGGTCTAACCCTTTCGCCTTCTGTGAAGGTGGTGCTTGCACCTGCTTGTCACGTGGTACTTGTGTCTGCTTCCACTTCAGGTTGTTCATCTATGCTTTAAGTGTTTTCAACTGGCATGATGCCTCTTCTTTCATTCATGTCTTGGTTCCACTTTATCATGCTGTAGCATCTGGTGGGATGTATTTGCCTGTGGTTGGTTCACCCCTACTCTGCACTATGGCATTTATGGCTGTGATGGCATATGGTTGTATTTACAGCTTGCAGGTCACAAATCAAACGAGGTTAAGCAAACTTGAACGTGGAGAGTAATTGGATGGGTGAACGCATACAGCTGATTGATTTCTTGAGAGTTTCTAGGGCTTCAGTCCATCTCAACTCTGAAGTCTCATGAGGCAAATGACTTTGTTCGAAATATGCCTCAGTTCACCCAGCAGTGAATGGGTAGGATGAGATGTATTGTGACTGTAAACTTTCCAGCACCCCACATGCAGCTTGGGTTGTGTATTCTCTGGTGAGTTGAGAATGAAATCAATTGCACACTGATCCATTGACCAGGGTAGTACTGGCGTAGCTCTTTGAGCATGCTCCTGTGTGGTGTGGAAATAAAGTGTGATACAAGGGTGCAATATAAATGTGCAATTTTATCTACTTATCACACAGAGGATCTGGCATCGACTTGAAATTGTTCTACTGCACCTCATGATGAGTCTACATCTCCAGCAGGGTAGCCTAGGGGTAAAGCTTTTGCTCATCACGCTGAAGGCCCGGGTTCGATTTCCCTCATGGGTACAATTTGTGAAGCCCATTTCTGGAGTCTCCTGTCGTGATACTTGCTGGAATATTGCTCAAAATGGCGTAAAAACCATACTCACTCACTCAAGCAGGTCCTTGCCATGCCTTCCTGTCACCCATAGAACCCCTGTGGAACACCTCTGCTTTTTCCTCCATATTTGTCGTTAACCGTGCCTGTAGGTCTCCAATCTCCTGGACCAACCAAGAAACTGTCTCTACGATCCTTTGGATCCTAGTTTCAAAATATGTGAACATGAAATTTGGCTGACCATCCCCCTTAGCATCTGCAGTCTGAGAATGCCAGGGTAACTTGGTTGACTGCTTGCATTGTTCTGCCAAGAAATAAAAAAGCGGGGATAGGGACCCCTTCAGCATAAAAACATGGGGTCATTTTCAAAACGTATGGGGCCACACTCCGAGAGATCATTAAAATACCCCTTAAAATCTGATGTGCAGGTTATTGATGCTACATCCCCATCCACAGGTAATGTTAGCAATACATGAATGTTTCCCACAGCTTCTTTCTCAGATGTAATATGTTATGTATTGCTGCATCTACATCCAATGTCATATATTTAGTCTCAACAGCTTGTTTGTGATCACCGTTAGCATGTCTCTTCAAGGTACTCGTTCCAAAATATATACCATCTGGTTATAAAAATTGTTTACATTAATTTTAGAGAAATTGTGTGGGAAGTGATCGTTAGATCGCACAACCCACTGTTACAAGTAATATTTGTTGCAATTTGACTATTATGTCAACATACCATTTTCGCAATCGAAATACATGTAGCCCGGGAAATCCCTAGGGTGACAGGTCAAATTTTTCTATATGTAAGGGGCATTTATGGAAGGAACTACCGCAATCTGAGTGGGCGGAGGAGCTTATAAGAGTAATCTCGACAGGTCAATATGATGTTATGTTAACACAAAAATTTCACTGGTTAATGCATAAATGGGTGACGACATATAAACACCCACCCTCGTGGGCTGTTTGACAACAAGGACGTAAGTTTTAATGGTAATAAAGATAGCAATCAAACGATTCCAAGACTTTTCAACATTTGCGTAGGTCTTTGGTTTCAATGTGTTTTGGCAGAGTCACACTTGTCCGAAAGCTTCTCAGGCTGAAGTCACTCCGTGGGTTCCGTGACCCAGATTTTAATTCCCTGTTAATTTCTTTTGTGGAATGCCAAGTATCATTTGCATAAGGCCATCCATATTTTTTATATGTGTGTTTCTCATCTCTGACCTCAACCAACAAGAGAATGGGCAGACAAAATAAAATGTCAAATTTACGAAAAAAAATGTCATTTTAAACAAAAAAGTTCTTTAATGGCATATTTTATAAAATTTTAAAACCCTTGGTACAAATCTATAAATTATTTATGACGCGAGTTGCTGTGCTTCAAAATCAAATTTTTAATAAACAGCTGAAGAAATATAATGTTGACCTTGTTCTTTTATGATGGTCCAATGGTAGATTGTACTAGTAAGTAGATTGGTGCACTATTTTTCACAGCAACAGGAAGAAATTAGATACAGACATTTGTTTATTATTTCACGTCGGAATTAATGGATCAGTGTCACAGCTGTTCACATTGCTTTTGTCAACTATGGGTAACACTGCACAGGCAATCGTGGTTAGGGAATGGAGCCCCACCAGGTTGCAGAAAATCATCAATTCTAAAACAGTGCTACAAATACTTCTGGACTGACCTGAATAGACAAAGTGTATGGAGAGATCCTAAATACTTGAAGAAATGGATATCAAAGGTAGCAGCAGATGAAGGTTTGGTGTGGACAAAATGGGAAGTGATGCCAGATTGTCTTAAAACTTGTGCACGAATGTGGATCTGATGGTTTTGTTTGTGAATTATGTGAAAGATAACCATAATTAAGATTTTCTTGGAATGTGTGCATTGGATTTTTCCTTTATTGTGAGTACAATATTATCAAGATAGGTCTAATTTCTGTCAAAACATCTAGTTATATTTCTCTATGGTTATGTGAATTGTTATGTTGATCTGCTGACCTATTCCTATGTTGTTGTCAGGCTAAGAAATATTGACTCAACTGGTGTTTCAAATTAGGCTTCTTCCTAAACACTATTTGAAAATTTGTGCAATAATATAAGTTTTGGAAACACAATCTGATTATTGTGTGACATAACTGTTGAATGCAAGTGACCAAAACTAAACATATAAACTACCCAAATATATGTCATTTTCGGATTGAACTGAAACAATCTTGTCGCTAATGCTTGTGTAACTAATGTTAATGCTTGTGTAACTAATGTCAATTTCATAATTATGTATCATTACTGTTAACTTACTGAAACTGTTGTGCTGCTGTTCTGCAGTAAATATATACACCACTAATGCATCAAATGTGTCACATGTACACATGACACTGTGCTTTGCTATTCAAAGCACAACCCTAAATAAGCTCTGAACCATTGTGTTTGAGGCAGACACTAAAAAAACAACCGATTCGATTTTTTATGATAACACTGCATTTTTCCTCAACCTTTGGCAGTGCCTGGTCTCGTACTGAGGTATCTGTGAAAGTTCCCGCCAATTCTCCCATCTGGCGGTGTATGCTCAACGTTGGCTAAACGATTCCAGAGAGAGGCCTTAGTACTCTCATTGAATTTGTGTCTTGTGGTGTCTGGTAGACATGAGCTGTACCAAACATGAAGAGCTTCAGACTTTCAAGATTGGTTATACATTTTACGAGGCACCTCGCTTCATCATCACCGCCTTTCATCATCTCCTTGATATAAGAACAGGAGCACCTGTGCGGTATCGTATCTTGGTGTTTGGTTGAGGAGCGCATTTTTTTAGTCTTTAATTAGGTCACACCTTGGTGGTTGTCGAGGGCTTGGTTCGTTGACCTCAAAAACCTTGCAAAAGACGATCCATTACCCAGCACAGAGTGGTCGAATCTAGTCATCCACTCTTACAGTAAAGTTCTATACGGCATGGACAGCAAAGGCCATTGCCTTGGTACATCGTCTCTCTACCAGCAGGCTGGTTATAAGATAACAAGTGGCGATCATTTGAAACCATTTGTAAGGCAAAGAATCAAGATCCCATGATAGCATTACCTCAATTCTTAGCTAAATACCTCCAACATATGCGTACAAAGAGACACTTGAAAGGTAACACCATGACAACGTATTTGGAAGCGCTTAATTCAGTTTTGGCCATTCCAGCGAATCGCCAAATGACTAAGGTCCTGGACCTACAGGCCCTACAGTGCTCTTTCAGGCTTGAGGATCACAAGGCCAAATTTCGTCCCCCTGGGTGGGATTTGAATGTGGTATATCGATGTTTGCGCAGACCCCCCTTCAAGCCACTCAACGCATCCTCATTTTATCACCAAGAAAACTATACTTCTCTTGGCTTTGGCCAATGTGGTGCGGGTGAGTAAATTATATGCATTTGGCGTAACAAGTGTCCGTTTTGAGCATGGTATGCAGGGGTACGCCTCAGGTTGTGCTAGGATTTCATAGCGAAAAATCAACTACCAGGACAACCCAACCGGCCCTTCACCCTTCCACCAATCTCTATGATTGTTGGGGTCAAAGATGAGGGAGAACTCCTCTTGTGTCCTGTACATGCACTATGAGTTTTCATCCACCTCTCCAAAACTAGGCGTGGTTCACGGAAACGGATCAGAGCGGTAGCCTCAACCAGGGCTCTTCATAGCAACTGTTCTATTAGAGCAATCATGAAAGGATCTTTTTGGATGTCCGACACGTTTTTTGCCAGGCATTATCTTTGTGATGTGGCACTTGAAGATGTTAAAGCATTCGTAACTTTGGCCCTCTGGTAGTAGCCTAGCAGGTAATCAACCCCAAATAATGAACTCTTCCTGTCTGGAGCAATTTTTACCCATCCCGCCCTGTACTGACTACAACACGCCCGATGGGAGGACTTTTCAACTTTGGCTTGGCAATACAGTACATACAGATTTTAGCTTATGCCAATCTTCTATTTTACTGGTAGTTAACTTGGACTTATCCTCAATTCTTGTGTTGTTTCTGTAAATAAGATTAAACAAGCCCGACGGTCCGGCATCATGTGATTTTTTAGAGTTTCTTTTCACATCTGAAGGTTTACCCACCGCCAAACTGTCAGATAGAGATGCATTAAGGAGTAATGCAGCATAGGTAAAAAATTTAGTAAAATCTAAATATTTTTTTACATTTGTATACTTATCCTGCATTACTACTTCTCAGGACCCACCTGTCGCAGACTTGCCTCCCTGCTATAGCTTCAGAAAAATCGTTTGCTCAGGTGAAGAGAGTATGGTAATATGAATTGGTTGTGACATCATGATCTGTCACGTGCCAGCAAAAAGTAGACTTGATATGGAAAAACTTCTTTTTCTCACCCAGGACCATCGCGAGGCCCTGTCTTTCTTTCTCGTAAGGTAGGCAGTCAATGCATAATGCAGAATAAGTATACAAATGTATATAAATATGTAGATTTTACTTATTTTTATGAGTGTTACAATAACACAGGTTGTTATGAATTGGGGATAATGATAGGAGGATGTTTCGTGGTTACATTAACTGGGTCCTCTTGTCCTGGTGCATCATCTCACCAATCCATGAACCCAGCATTGACATCGCCATCCTCCTGGTTTCTACACAAAGTCAAGCTAATGGTTGTTGAAACAGACAAGTGAACATACCCATGAAGTACGAAAGCAGGGAATATGCAGTTGTATGTATGCCTGTGGAATAATTGTACACTGTTGTAGCAAGATAGTTATAATTAACATATATTACGTGCTAAGTCTGCTGTGACAGGTCCTATCTTTTCTGGATGATTGAAGTTAGGGGGAAGATCTCTGAATTGGTGACCTGAGCTTTCATGATGTTCTCATTGGAGCTGTTTTCACTCTGTGGTGTGGATATCAAATTGCACAGTCATAGCAGACTTTATAATACACAGATTACTTAGATTCCTGTTATTTTACAAGATTTGTTTCTGTATAATTTGTTGTACCATTATATGCTCGAAGGCAGATGTATAGAAGGACTGAACATGATGATAGTGACTGCCATTTTGCAGTTAGATGTGAAAGCAAATTCAGTTGTTTTTGTTTTTGCAAAAATAAATGGCTTATTTTATATGTATATTCCAAATGGATTCCTTGGTTTGTCCAGATACAAGCGTGAAGAAGAACTTGAATATTTCATGACAAAGAAATACAACAGTCTTGGTGCCAAGATTACAGCCAAGACAGCAACTCTGAACAACCTTGTAACAAACCAAGATCTCAGGCTCATTTGATCACACACATATTGTCTGCTTACCTCCTGAATATTTTTTGTGAAGTTATTAAATTCAGTATGAATATATTTTTTTATTGTAGACCTGGAATTTCATTCATCATAAATCTGTTGAAGTAAATATGAAGGATCATTGTCCATTTGTTCAAAAATAACTGATATTGTTTTTCTATTCCTCATTTATTGGAAGCAGTGTTTGTTTCTTAGAATGAAGTCAGCAGTAAATAATTTAATACAGGAAATAACAAAGAAAGACAGATCGACTTCAGTATTTAATTTGCACAAGTAAGAATGTATTACTGGGACAAGCCACTGAACAGATCTGTGATATTCATTCCTTCCTTTCTATTCATTTGGGTCATTCTTTATGTTCATGTGTACACACTGTACAGGCACAGATGATATAATCGCTCACGTACCTAATTAATTATATTCCCTGCAAACACTTCACTAGGATCAGATAAGGTTTAACATTTTCGGTCCATGATATTGTATTGGAAATAATTTCTAGGTTTAGTAAGAATTTCTTGGTTTGATTTGTACATTCATTAATTGGTTCTAAAGAGAGTGAATGGATCTGTTATATCCTATATTTTTTAGCAATGTGATATAAAGTTTTACCTCTTCTCTCAAACACCTTGGGACCAGAGAAATAGTTCAACTTATCCCAGGTTCGACCCTCTTACTTAACCAGCAGACAACATTAAGTGAATGTACCACATCATGCATGTTATGGATGTAGACATTAAGAAATAAAAACAGAAGCATTTGTCATATCTACTTTTATCTATCTATATGCATTTTCCTCACATCACTGGATTATCAATACATCATGTAATAACATCAGGTAATAAAATACATTTCCCTGATTTGCTATTTTTAATGATATTGCAATCTAGAATGATACACAATACACATGGAAGAAGATTATCTCACCGCTAATATTCAAGCATACTAACTGAATGTGTTGCTTTTAATTAGTTACAGACTTAACTTTAATTTGGTACATGTTAAAATAAGTGATATATAGTAACAGTTTGCCAGGACAGGACTGAGTTCCACACAACCTGAGATTTAATAAAGCTTTATTGTTTGTTGATAATGGAGTTGTTTACCCCACTGATTGTAATGTACTTGTCAATCACATAACTATCAGTCTACCAAATAAACAATTTGTGGTACACTTTGTGTTCTTTGAGTATGTAAGTTATTGAAAATACAGTGACACCTCTAACTCGAGAGAGAAAAAAGTCAGGGGTTTGATCTTCGGACACGTGTCAACATTAAAATGGGGTCGTCCTGGAATGCTAGTCGCTTTGTTCTAATATAATGTTTAGAAAAAGGATTACTGAAATTGATTAAAGGAATAAGGGATTATGTGTGCCTGGTATACTGGGTACCCCCAACACTACTGCAGAATAATTCTGGTTTCAAAAATGTTATGGTCTTATTGACTTCTGGAACTTCTATTTAGGAGGTTCAACTTTCTAGTGAGTCAAAAGCATGTCTGGTTTATAGCCATGTTTAATCAACTAAAGGGGAATAACTCCCAATGATCTACAGTAAAGTGCTGGTACAACAACTAGCTATAATAACTGTGTACATAGCACTCTGGTGGAACATGCTATAATGTAAACACATTAGATATATTGACTTACAGCTACAGAAAACAAGACCCACATATTTGTTTGATTGTATTTTCATTCATTCTATTTTTATTCATTTGGCAACATTACATGGATTACGTTATGATAAATTCAATTACATAATGATACATTCAAATAAGTTATTATACATTGACATACATTATTATACATTCAATAACGTTCAACATTCATTTGTATACAATTACATTCAACATTGCAATACATATTACACTAAAATTTACATTTAGCAATTAATCTTGATAACCAGTCAAATGTGACACTTCGTCAAGGTATCCGACTGCCAGCAGGTCACTGTTCTCAAACCGTTGTTTGTACCTCTGGAGAGTATTGTCCAATTCATGGTATTACTTCTTAGGTTGTCTGGTGCCACCAGATATTAACTGCATCACAATGCATTCCACATCATTCCTGATGTTATGTTAGAGTGATGTTAAGGGCTCTGGCATGGCGGACAATATGAAAGAACAGTCTTTCATATTTTGTGGGTCCTACTATTCAATGTCCGGGAATGTTCATCAGACGTTTAGTGCAGTCAGTCAATAAAACGTCTTTCTTAGTTTGGTAAGATCATGAGAATATCAACTGGCGTACAAATGAATAGAACACACAGCAAAATATATACAAACAAAAAATAAGTACAAGTAACAAGGTAAAAAATATTTAATAGGCTATGAAGGTTTTTTATCCAACAAAGCAGACCTAATGGTTATTACAGACAAATTTGTTTAAAAATTGTTTGTTTGTTTGTTTGTTTGTTGTTGAACGCCACACTCAGCAATATTCCAGCTATATGACGGCGGTCTTTAAATAATCGAGTCTGGACTGGACAATCCAATCAACCAAGTCTGCAAACCTGACTATCCGATCCTGTTAGTCACCTCTTACAAGCATAGTTAGTCGCCCCTTATGGCAAGCATGGGTTGCTGAAAATCAATTCTAACCCGCATAAGTTAAAGTAATCATTACTTATTTACAATAAGATAATTAATCATTAATAATCAGTGTTGATCAGATCTGACTTACTTAATTTCCTACAGTACATGAATTTATTATTTTTAAAATACTATTTTCTTAGAGTGAGCGTCATTGTGGTTATAATCCTCTTGGCGGAAGATGTGCTGCGAGATTCAAATGTACGGTTGAGGATAGCAAGAGACTGGTCCGTCATGCCATTGATTGGGGGACAGTGTTTCTTCCAACAACAGAAGCCACAGCATGCGTAGTCCAAGCAGATGAGTGTGACTTATCCTTTGCACATTCCAGTGGAGCACTTATGAAGTCTGTACTGACAACAGACAGACGCCTGTAGTGGGCCTGACCTCATATCGGCTACACCCCATTTCACCTACGCCCTTATCAAAACAAATTTAGGGTTGACTGCACATCACATAAATGCTACTATACCTTTAGAAAAGTGAACTCTTCCACTAATGAGGTTACTTCATATATTTCAACAACTAAATAAAATAAAATAACATTTTTCGCAAGGGTAAATCACATTTTTTTCCAAATTTCCAAATTTCCAAATCTAGATTCTTTTTGCAAATTTTGCATTTCAGTCCAAAACACAAAAAAGTTGAAGAAAATCAACAAATCTCAGGGATCAAATTTTTTGCAAGGGTAAATCACATTTTTGGAAAAATTCGCTTTTCAGTCAAAAAATCACCAAATCTCAGGGAGGACATTTTTGAAAAGAGAAATCACATTTTTTTTCCAATTTTTGTATTTAAGTCAAAAGTTTTTGAAAAATTCACCAGATCTCATCTACGAAATTTTTCACAAGACAAATCACAATTGTTCCAAATTTGGCATTTTTCAGTCAATTTTCAGACAAAATTTGTTGAAGAATTCACCAAATCTCAGGGATCAAACTTTTCGCAAGTGTTCATCACATTTTTGGAAAATTTCGCTTTTCAGTCAAAAATTGTCGAAAAATTCACCAAATCTCAGGGATGACATTTTTGACAAATGAAATCACATTTTTTTCGAAATTTTGCGTTTCAGTCCAAAACCTAAAATTGTCGAAAAATTCACCAAATCTCAGGGATGAATTTTTGACAAGAGAAATCAATTTTTTTTCCAAAATTTGCATTTCAGTCAAAATGTCCCAGAATTTACCAAATCTCAGGGATGAAAATTTTTAGTAAAGAAATCTAGTCATTTTTTTCAAATTTTGCTTTTCAGTCAAAAATTGTCGAAAAATTAAAAATACAAAGGAAATCACATTTTTGTTTCCAAATCTTTCCATTTCAGTCAAAAATTGTCGCAAAATTCACCAAATCCCCGGGATGAGTTTTTTCACAAGAGAAATCACATTTTTTTTTCAAATTTCATATTTCTGTGAAAAACCAAAAAATTGTCACAAAGTTCACCAAATCTCATTTACAATTTTTTTCGCAAGGGTACATCACATATTTCCGAATTTTGCATTTCAGTCAAAATGTCAAAAATTTTACCAAATCTCGGATAAAATCTTTCACAAGAGAATTCATATTTTTTTCCAAATGTTGCATTTTAGGAAACAATTGTCGAAAACTTCACCAAATCTCAGGGATGAAATATATTCAGAAGAGAAATCACATTTTTTTTCTCCAAATTTTGCATTTCAATCCCAAACCTTGAATTGTCGAAAAATTCACAAAATCCGAGGGATGAAATTGTTTATAAGAAAAATCACATTTTTTTTTAATTTTGCGTTTCAGCCAAAAATTGCCGAAAATTTCGCAAAATCTCAATGATGAAATTTATTCAGAAGAGAAATCACATATTTATTTTTTTTAAATCACCAAATCTCAGGGAGGAAATTTTTTTACAAAAGAAATCTAGATTATTTTCGCAAATTTTGCATTTCAGTCCCACACGAACCATTGTCGAAAACTTCACCAAATCTGAGGGATGAAATTTGTCACAAGAGAAATCTAGATTCTTTTTGCAAATTTTGCATTTCAGTCCAAAACACAAAAAAGTTGAAGAAAATCAACAAATCTCAGGGATCAAATTTTTTGCAAGGGTAAATCACATTTTTGGAAAAATTCGCTTTTCAGTCAAAAAATCACCAAATCTCAGGGAGGACATTTTTGAAAAGAGAAATCTCATTTTTTTTCCAATTTTTGTATTTAAGTCAAAAGTTTTTGAAAAATTCACCAGATCTCATCTACGAAATTTTTCACAAGACAAATCACAATTGTTCCAAATTTGGCATTTTTCAGTCAATTTTCAGACAAAATTTGTTGAAGAATTCACCAAATCTCAGGGATCAAATTTTTCGCAAGGGTTCATCACATTTTTGGAAAATTTCGCTTTTCAGTCAAAAATTGTCGAAAAATTCACCAAATCTCAGGGATGACATTTTTGACAAATGAAATCACATTTTTTTCGAAATTTTGCGTTTCAGTCCAAAACCTAAAATTGTCGAAAAATTCACCAAATCTCAGGGATGAATTTTTGACAAGAGAAATCAAATTTTTTTCCAAAATTTGCATTTCAGTCAAAATGTCCCAGAATTTACCAAATCTCAGGGATGAAAATTTTCAGTAAAGAAATCCAGTCATTTTTTTCAAATTTTGCTTTTCAGTCAAAAATTGTCGAAAAATTAAAAATACAAAGGAAATCACATTTTTGTTTCCAAATCTTTCCATTTCAGTCAAAAATTGTCGCAAAATTCACCAAATCCCCGGGATGAGTTTTTTCACAAGAGAAATCACATTTTTTTTTCAAATTTCATATTTCTGTGAAAAACCAAAAAATTGTCACAAAGTTCACCAAATCTCATTTACAATTTTTTTCGCAAGGGTACATCACATATTTCCGAATTTTGCATTTCAGTCAAAATGTCAAAAATTTTACCAAATCTCGGATAAAATCTTTCACAAGAGAATTCATATTTTTTTCCAAATGTTGCATTTTAGGAAACAATTGTCGAAAACTTCACCAAATCTCAGGGATGAAATATATTCAGAAGAGAAATCACATTTTTTTTCTCCAAATTTTGCATTTCAATCCCAAACCTTGAATTGTCGAAAAATTCACAAAATCCGAGGGATGAAATTGTTTATAAGAAAAATCACATTTTTTTTTAATTTTGCGTTTCAGCCAAAAATTGCCGAAAATTTCGCAAAATCTCAATGATGAAATTTATTCAGAAGAGAAATCACATATTTATTTTTTTAAAATCACCAAATCTCAGGGAGGAAATTTTTTTACAAAAGAAATCTAGATTCTTTTCGCAAATTTTGCATTTCAGTCCCACACGGACCATTGTCGAAAACTTCACCAAATCTGAGGGATGAAATTTGTCACAAGAGAAATCTAGATTCTTTTTGCAAATTTTGCATTTCAGTCCAAAACACAAAAAAGTTGAAGAAAATCAACAAATCTCAGGGATCAAATTTTTTGCAAGGGTAAATCACATTTTTGGAAAAATTCGCTTTTCAGTCAAAAAATCACCAAATCTCAGGGAGGACATTTTTGAAAAGAGAAATCTCATTTTTTTTCCAATTTTTGTATTTAAGTCAAAAGTTTTTGAAAAATTCACCAGATCTCATCTACGAAATTTTTCACAAGACAAATCACAATTGTTCCAAATTTGGCATTTTTCAGTCCATTTTCAGTCAAAATTTGTTGAAGAATTCACCAAATCTCAGGGATCAAATTTTTCGCAAGTGTTCATCACATTTTTGGAAAATTTCGCTTTTCAGTCAAAAATTGTCGAAAAATTCACCAAATCTCAAGGATAACATTTTGTGAGATCGGGGATAACATTTTTCACAAGAGAAATCATATTTTTTTCTAAATTTCATATTTCTGTGAAAAACCAAAAAATTGTCACAAAGTTCACCAAATCTCTTTTACAAATTTTTTCGCAAGGGTACATCACATATTTCCGAATTTTGCATTTCAGTCAAAATGTCAAAAATTTTACCAAATCTCGGATAAAATCTTTCACAAGAGAATTCATATTTTTTTCCAAATGTTGCATTTTAGGAAACAATTGTCGAAAACTTCACCAAATCTCAGGGATGAAATATATTCAGAAGAGAAATCACATTTTTTTTCTCCAAATTTTGCATTTCAATCCCAAACCTTGAATTGTCGAAAAATTCACAAAATCCGAGGGATGAAATTGTTTATAAGAAAAATCACATTTTTTTTTAATTTTGCGTTTCAGCCAAAAATTGCCGAAAATTTCGCAAAATCTCAATGATGAAATTTATTCAGAAGAGAAATCACATATTTATTTTTTTAAAATCACCAAATCTCAGGGAGGAAATTTTTTTACAAAAGAAATCTAGATTCTTTTCGCAAATTTTGCATTTCAGTCCCACACGAACCATTGTCGAAAACTTCACCAAATCTGAGGGATGAAATTTGTCACAAGAGAAATCTAGATTCTTTTTGCAAATTTTGCATTTCAGTCCAAAACACAAAAAAGTTGAAGAAAATCAACAAATCTCAGGGATCAAATTTTTTGCAAGGGTAAATCACATTTTTGGAAAAATTCGCTTTTCAGTCAAAAAATCACCAAATCTCAGGGAGGACATTTTTGAAAAGAGAAATCTCATTTTTTTCCAATTTTTGTATTTAAGTCAAAAGTTTTTGAAAAATTCACCAGATCTCATCTACGAAATTTTTCACAAGACAAATCACAATTGTTCCAAATTTGGCATTTTTCAGTCAATTTTCAGACAAAATTTGTTGAAGAATTCACCAAATCTCAGGGATCAAATTTTTCGCAAGTGTTCATCACATTTTTGGAAAATTTCGCTTTTCAGTCAAAAATTGTCGAAAAATTCACCAAATCTCATGGATAACATTTTGTGAGATCGGGGATAACATTTTTCACAAGAGAAATCATATTTTTTTCTAAATTTCATATTTCTGTGAAAAACCAAAAAATTGTCACAAAGTTCACCAAATCTCTTTTACAAATTTTTTCGCAAGGGTACATCACATATTTCCGAATTTTGCATTTCAGTCAAAATGTCAAAAATTTTACCAAATCTCGGATAAAATCTTTCACAAGAGAATTCATATTTTTTTCCAAATGTTGCATTTTAGGAAACAATTGTCGAAAACTTCACCAAATCTCAGGGATGAAATATATTCAGAAGAGAAATCACATTTTTTTTCTCCAAATTTTGCATTTCAATCCCAAACCTTGAATTGTCGAAAAATTCACAAAATCCGAGGGATGAAATTGTTTATAAGAAAAATCACATTTTTTTTTAATTTTGCGTTTCAGCCAAAAATTGCCGAAAATTTCGCAAAATCTCAATGATGAAATTTATTCAGAAGAGAAATCACATATTTTTTTTTTAAAAATCACCAAATCTCAGGGATGAAATTTTTTTACAAAAGAAATCTAGATTCTTTTCGCAAATTTTGCATTTCAGTCCCACACGAACCATTGTCGAAAACTTCACCAAATCTGAGGGATGAAATTTGTCACAAGAGAAATCTAGATTCTTTTTGCAAATTTTGCATTTCAGTCCAAAACACAAAAAAGTTGAAGAAAATCAACAAATCTCAGGGATCAAATTTTTTGCAAGGGTAAATCACATTTTTGGAAAAATTCGCTTTTCAGTCAAAAAATCACCAAATCTCAGGGAGGACATTTTTGAAAAGAGAAATCTCATTTTTTTCCAATTTTTGTATTTAAGTCAAAAGTTTTTGAAAAATTCACCAAATCTCATCTACGAAATTTTTCACAAGACAAATCACAATTGTTCCAAATTTGGCATTTTTCAGTCCATTTTCAGTCAAAATTTGTTGAAGAATTCACCAAATCTCATTGTTGAAATTTTTAGGAAGGGTAAATCACAATTTTTCCAAATTTTGCATTTCAGTCAAAATGTCCAAAAATTTACCAAATCTCAGGGATGTAATTTTTGACAAGAGAAATAACATTTCTTATCAAAATTTTGCATTTCAGTCCAAACCAAAAAAATGCGTGAAACTCACTAAATTTCAGGGATTAAATTTTCTACAAAGGAAATCACATTTACTTTCCAAATTTTGTGTTTCATTCAAAAATTGTTTTAAAAAAATCATTAAATCTCAGGGATGACATTTTTGACAAGAGACACATTTTTTTATCCAGAACTTGCATTTCATTAAAAAAATTGTCGAAACATTCACCGAATCTCAAGGATAACATTTTGTGAGATCGGGGATAACATTTTTCACAAGAGAAATCATATTTTTTTCTAAATTTCATATTTCTGTGAAAAACAAAAAATTGCCGAAAAATTCACCAAATCTCATTTACGAAATTTTTCGCAAGGGTAAATCACATTTTTTTCCAAATTTGGCATTTCAGTCAAATTGTCGAAAATGTACCAAATCTCAGGGATAAAATTTTCTACAAAGGAAATCACATTTACTTTCCAAATTTTGTATTTCATTCAAAAATTGTTATAAAAAATCATTAAATCTCAGGGATGACATTTTTGAGAAGAGACACATTTTTTTTATCCAGATTTTGCATTTCATTATAAATTGCACAAAGGGCTCACTTCTTAAACTTCAACATTTTGAGCTCAAAATACAATATTTTCAGCTTAAAATACATTTTTGAACATCTGTGGAGACTGTGCAAACGATATGGGGAATATGTATTTTTTATTCGATTTTGTTGATTTTGACAACCCCAGGTCTGGTGACAATGCCCAATTTTGGCAAGAATTTGCTCACTTTTCAAAATTCAACATTTTGAGCTCAAAATAGCAAATTTTGAGCTCCAAACAAGTTTGTGGGGACTACGCTTATATATCGGGAATAAAATATTTTTCTCCTATTTTGATGATTTTGACAACCCGGGGTCTCGTGAAACTGCCCAATTTTGGCAAGAATTGGCTCACTTCTCAAACTTCAAAATTTTGAGCTCAAAAAACACTTTTGAACATCTGTGGAGACTGCGCAAACGATATGGGGAATAAAACAATTTCTCCGATTTTGATGATTTTGACTACTCCGGGTCTGGTGAAACTGCCCAATTTTGGCAAGAATTGGCTCACTTCTAAACTCAAAAGTTTGAGTTCAAAATGCAAAATTTTGAGCTACGATATGGGGAATAAATTTTCTTTTCTCCGATTTTGATGATTTTCACAACCCGGGGTCTGGTGAAAATGCCCAATCTTGGCAAAAATTGGCTCACTTCTAAACGCAAAAGTTTGAGTTCAAAATGCAAAATTTTGAACATCTGTGGGGACTGCGCAAACGATATGGGGAATAAAAAAACTTCTCCGATCTCTATGATTTTGACCGACCCGTTTTTGTAGAAAATGCCTTATTTTGGCAAGAATTGGTTTGCTTCTCAAACTTCAACATTTTGAGCTCCAAATACATGTTTGAACATCTGTGAAGACTGCGCAAACGATATGGGGAATAAAAAAAACTTCTCTGATGTTGATGATTTTGACCACCCCGGGTCTGGTGAAAATGCCCAATTTTCGTAAGAATTGGCTCACTTCTAAACTGAAAAGTTTGAGTTCAAAATGCAAAATTTTGAGCTACAAATACATTTTTGAACATCTGTGGGGACTGCGCAAACGATATGGGGAATTCCTATTTTTTTCCGATTTTGATGATTTTGACCACTCCGGGTCTGGTGAAACTCCCCAACTTTGGCAAGAATTGGCTCACTTCTCAAAATTCAACATTTTGAGCTCCAAATACATGTTTGAACATCTGTGAAGACTGTGCAAACGATATGGGGAATAAAAAAAACATCTCTGATTTTGATGATTTTGACCACCCCGGGTCTGGTGAAAATGCCCAATTTTCGCAAGAATTGGCTCACTTCTCAAAATTCAAAATTTTGAGCTCCAAATACACTTTTGAATATCTGTTGAGACTGATCAAACGATATTGGGAATAAAAATATTTTCTCCGATTTTGATGATTTTGACCACCACGGGTTTGGTGAAAATGCCCAATTTTGGCAAGAATTGGCTCACTTCTCGATTGAAAAGTTTGAGCCCACAATTGAAAATTTTGAGCTCCAAATACATTTTTGAACATCTGTGGAGACTGCGCAAACGATATGGGGAATAAGAAAAATTTTCTCCGATTTTGATAATTTGGACCATCCCGGCTCTTGTGAAACTGCCAAATGTTACGACGTAAATTGTAATAAAAAGGTAAATTGTAATACTTGCAGCAAATTGTAATAATTTTGACGTAAATTGTAATAAAATTTGACGTAAATTGTAATACGCAAATTGTAATAAAAATTGATGTAAATTGTAACAATCTCAACTTGCGGTAAAATGTAATAAATTCTTACGTAAATTGTAATAACCTTATAGGTTTAGTGTCAAAGGCGTTAAATGACTAGAACCTATCCTTGTCAGGGTTGGTACAGGGTTTATCGTACAATCGTCATTAAAGTATGGGTGTGGGGGAGGATTGAGGTCGTTATCGTACATTGTTGTATAATTATATGAATGTAAAAACGCATTGGAATTTCATTTCTATGGTTGTCCAGAAGAGGATTAATTACTAGAATGAACTTAGTTTTCTTATTTATTTGAGAAAAAACTCTTTGTGTTTTGTACTTAATTGTAATATATCCTATTTTCATCCTATTTTCATCATAATTGTTCATATTTAACCTACTGGAATCATATTTCAATTGGTAAAGTAGGTAGTAATTTACACAATGGAATAATTATAACGTAACAAACTTACACAAATATATTGATTTGTAAATGTCGAAAGTCTGACTTCTACTGACTGAAGCAAATTTATTTATTTTGCAACTGTATATTTGTACATATTTTATGCGGAGAGGGGTTTACTAAGTTGCAAGAACGTGTCCCCAATACAATTCTCATTTTATGCTGTGATTAAAATATGTTTAAACTAAACTTAACTAGCAAATGGATGACATGTCATTCCTCAGTAGTCTGTGTGCAAGCTGATTCATACATGTTCATATACATAATATCAATTTATTACTATTCAAGTTTCAAGTTTTTTAACGTGGCTCGGAGGATGTAAAGCAAATAATGACAATCTCCTGGGCGATGTACATGTAGGTATGTGAACCCGCAAGGACTACCTTTATCAATTATTTTACGTGGAGATTGTGTCATGTCTGTATTGTTAGAATGATACTCTAACAACTGTACACATCGAAATTAATGACTGAAAGATCCATCCTCGGGTTAAAAATGATGGATTACATTAGGTACGTCTATTCGACAAATAGGTTAATTGATTTATCAAACAATAGTAGCTTAGCTAGGAGTCCATTGCAATAACATTGAGTTACAAGTTACAAAGAGAGCTCTGTGCAACCGGACCCTGAAATTATGTCGATTTGCATTGGAGGTTTACTTAATTTGATAAGGAGCACATGACCGTTTCCTTGAAACAAATGAGACAATTCAATCGTATTTATACATTATATTTTGACGAAGAATTCAAATACAACAAATGAGTGACAGATCTCCTGTGCAATGTCAAAGGAAAAAACCCAGTCGTCAGCAAATGCAGCATAGATTTCCCATGCATGGGAAAGGAGAATACTTAATACATAACATTATATACAATGTTTTTATTAATATCAAAAGAGGGGCGTGGATATTCTTTACCTACATTGCATATACTATTAGTTATTGTGTATTCTCGATCTCTGTGAAGTTCTCACAGTTAAAGAAATAATAATAAATAAATGAAAACCATGTTAACTTATGCAATATTTGTACAATGTATGATTAACATATGGATCATTAATATAACATAAAATATTTCCTTTCATAGGAAGAAGTATATTTAATGACATAAATGAATAATTGTAACTGTCTGGATTCCTTTCATATGTCATAAAGAACTAACAACAACTTACTGAGAACTTTTGCTGGGATAATAACTCCTTACCCCAACAACAAAAACAGAATCCATCATGATAACGGCACGAAATCATAATTCAAAGCATACACAAATAATATCCGGTATCTTCGGGCATGTCTTGTTGAGTTTCAAAGAACATCAGAATGTATGATAAATTTGTTGCCATCAATTATTGCTGAAATATATCTGATTTGATCAAATTTGAAAGGATGGAAAATCTATAATGTAAAGGGTTTTGTCACTAACGTAAATATTCTCTTTGACCTTATACGAAGAGTATTCTAAGATCATTTAACTCGGCAATCGTTGGTGGATTGCGCCAAGCAACCTTGATACCAAATTTGGTACCTCACGTATAATGCGGTACATAATTTTCGAAACAGATAATTACGTTTTTCATAAGTTATCACTAATTTGTGACTTATATACGGACAAAAATTACCTCAGAGGATAAAGTTCTCATGGGGGTTTAAGATGATTAAAATAATTCCAGCTAACATCAAGCACTGTAATAAAATATTGAAATTATAGCATACCTTCTTAACATTCCAATGAAAAGAATAGTGACTAACTAAGAAACCAAATTATATTAATCTCCGATACTATGCCCTCATCATCACACACACACACACACACACACACACACACACACACACACACACACACACACACACACACACACACACACACACACACACACACACACACACACACACACACACACACACACACACACACACACACACACACACACACATACATACAAACACATACATACAAACACATACACACATAGGTATGTATGTGTGTGTGTGTGTGTGTGAGAGAGAGAAAGAGAGAGTGTATGTATGAGTGTATACATGTACGTATGTATGAGTGTATACATGTACGTATGTATGAGTGTATACATGTACGTATGTATGAGTGTATACATGTACGTATGTATGTGTGTGCGCGCATGTAGGTGTGTATGTAATGGCAGTAAATGTGAGCTCTATATCATTGGTATCACATTTATGACTGCACTTCTACATACTCTAGATGACAGTATCATGTACGTAGATGAAAGTATGTAAGTGGACGATAGTATCTAGATGGCATACTATCATCTACGTAGTAGATACTATCATATCAACAACAATATGGGTAAGGTGGTGTGTTTTATTAAAAAGAAATTCTACATATTAATTTTTCGACAGATTACTCAAAAACACTTTAGCATTTGATAATTTTGCGGACTTTTGGGTTCATCCCATGTTGAATGAACTCTTTACAGAAGATATTATAATACATTAACCTGGCTCAAGTAATCTTTAGAAAGAAAAGTTTGAAAACTGAGAGTGCCGAAAATGGATTTTGGTTGTGAATAGGGGGGTGAAAAAAAAGAGAAATGTAATGTCTGGCGGTGATAAGAAACAAGGAATTTTTTACATGGCCTAAGCTGGATATTTTACCCGATTCAAGATAATATTATTTGGGTAAATTTACAGCTCAAGGGAATACATAAAAAATATTGATTAATATTGATAATAATCAGAAAGAAACGCATTTTGCACTGGTGAACACATAAAAGCAAACATTCAACTGGCTTGACATGTCCCCAACAAGTAACGGATTAAGTAAAGATGTATAAAGCAAAGTTTACTATTCAAGATCCCTTTACATATCAATAGTTGTATAAGGATTACTGTTCACAAATATAATAACCGTGTGTGTCAAACATGCATGTTTTCTCACTGCATGACAAAAGTATCTCGAGCTATATTCATACCGAAAAATTATATATATCATTTTCACATTGTTGTATATATATTAACTCACTGGAGTGTTATTTCTGTAGGTTAAGTACGTGGTTATCAACACAATGTATTTATATATAAAAATATATGTTTGGGATGCTTTCCTTGCATTTAAAGTGTGTTAGCAGTAGTTCAAAAGAGCGATTCAGCATGAAACCAAATTTGAAATGGGGTAAAACAGTTGTTACATAGTGTATGAAATACCCCCTGAAGACATATATTGCAGCCTCAAACTCAATTTCAGAAAGAAAGTGATAAGGGTAGGCAATTAGAACTAGGTAAAAAAAAATCGGAGCAAAATATAAATTGATTTTTTGATAAGTCACCAGTCATTTCATTGGAATTTTAAGAGAGTATGTTATTACAGTGCTTGATGTTAGCCCAAATAACTTTAATCCTCTTAATCTTTCAGAGGAGGTTATGTTTTCAGGGGATTATTGTACGTATATATTTCGTATCAAGGCTTCTTGGCGCAATCCACCAACGATTGTCGAGTTTAATGATGTTCAAGTACGTTTCAAGGTCAAACAGAAAATTTACTTTAGTGACAAACATATTTTCATTATAAATTTTCAATTCCTTTCTATTTGGATACAAGCAGATATATTTCAGCAATTGATTGCAAGAAATTTCTGATAATTCGTATACTCTTTGAAACTGTACAAGAGATATCCGAATATACCGGATGTTATTTGTGTATGCACGGGATCTGTCAACTCATTTGTTGTATTTGAATTCTTCGTCAAAATAAAATGAATTGTATAAATATGATTAGATTACCTCGTTTGTTTCAAGAAAAGCATCATGTACTCCTTATCAACTCGTGTAGGATTTCCACTGCAAATCGACACACTGGTTTACCAGCCTGTGTTTGTACCCTTCGTCATCACTCGTTCAGTCGTGTCGAACTGGTCAACATACTGTTGAAGCAAGTCATTCAAAAAACATCTTGAATAGCCTTATAAGAGTATTGAAGTATTTCCGTAAGAATTTATTACATTTTACCGCAAGTAGAGATTATTACAATATACGTCAATTTTTATTACAATTTGCGTATTACAATTTACGTCAAATATTATTACAATTTACGTTGTTATTACAATTTACGTCAAAATTATTACAATTTGCTGCAAGTATTACAATTTACCTTTTTATTACAATTTACGTCGTAACATCCAATTTTGGCAAGAACTGGCTCACTTCTCGAACTTAAACATTTTGAGCTCCAAATACACTGCGAAAACGATATGGGGGATAAAAAAAATAAATTCTCCGATGTTGATGATTTTTAGCACCCCGGGTCTGGTAAAAATGCCCAAATTTGGCAAGAATTGGCTCACTTCTTAATTCAACAGTTTGAGCCCTTAATTCAAAATTTTGAGCTCAAAATACATTTTTGAACATCTGTGGAGACTGCGCAAACAATATGGGGAATAATGTTTTTTTCTCCAATTTTGATTACTTTGACAACCCTGTTTCTGGTGAAAATGCCCAATTTTGGCAAGAATTGGCTCAATTCTCAAACTTCGAAAAATTTTGAGCTCCAAATACACTTTTGAACATCTGTGGAGACTGCCAAACGATATGGGGAATAAATATTTTTTTCCCGATTTTGATGATTTTGACCACTCCGGGTCTGTTGAAACTGCCCAATTTTCGCAAGAATTGGCTCAATTCTCAAACTTCACAATTTTGAGCTCCAAATACACTTTTGAGCATCTGTGGAGACTGCGCTAATGATATAGGGAAAAAAAAAATTCTCCGATTTTGATGATTTTGACAACCCCGTTTTTGGCGAAAATGCCCAGTTTTGGCAAGAATTGGCTCAATTCTCAAAATTCAAATTTTTGAGCTCCAAATACACTTTTGAACATCTGTGGAGACTGCGCAAGCGATATGGGGAATAAAAAAAAAAATCCGATTTTGATGATTTTGACCACCCAGGATCTGTTGAAAATGCCCAATTTTGGCAAGAATTGGCTCACTTCTAGAAAGTCAAAATTTTGAGCTCGAAATACACTTTTGAACACCTGTGAAGACTGCGCAAACGATATGGGGAATAAAAATCTTTCTCCGATTTTGATGATTTTGAGCACCCCGGGTTTCCTGAAAATGCCCAATGTTGGCAAGAATTGGCTCACTTCTCAATTCAAAAGTTTGAGCTCAAAATGCAAAATTTTGAGCTCCAAATACATTTTGGAACATTTGTGGAGACTGCGCAAACGTCATGGGGAATAAATATTTTTTTTCCGATTTTGATGATTTTGACCGCCCCGGGTCTGTTGAAAATGCCCAATTTTGGCAAGAATTGGCTCACTTCTCAAAATTCAACATTTTGAGCTCAAAATACAATTTTGAACATCTGTGGAGACTGCAAATTTTGAGCTCCAAACAAATTTGTGAAAATCTGTGGGGACTACGCTTATTATATGGAGAATAAAATATTTTCTCCGATTTTGATGATTTTGAGAACCCCGGGTCTGGTGAAAATGCCCAATTTTGGCAAGAATTGGCTCACTTCTCAAACTTCAAAATTTTGAGCTCAAAATACACTTTTGAACATCTGTTGAGACTGCGCAAACGATATGGGGAATAAAAACACTTTTCTCCGATTTTGATGATTTTGACCACCCCGGCTCTTGTGAAAATGCCCAATTTTGGCAAGAATTGGCTCAATTCTCAAACTTCAAAAATTTTGAGCTCCAAATACACGTTTAAAAATCTGTGGAGACTGCACAAACGATATGGGGAATAAAAAAAACTTTCTCTGATGTTGATGATTTTGACCATCCCGGGCCTGGGTCGACCCTCATGAAAAGAATTGGCGCAATTGCATCAAAAATCATGACTTGAGGCCGAACTATAAATACATCAGCGATTCGAACTATTTCACATACATGTCTTTTACGCCATGAGAGCTATTCTCAAAAGTTTTTTGTTATTTTTATAATTTTTTATTTGTTCCAATCATTTTACATTTATTTGATAAAATGTAACATTCCAGTACGTAGGTAAGTAGTCAGCTAAATAGATGATGGCATGTTGACCAAAATTTATAGAATAGGCCAATGTCACACTCAATAATCGCTGCACATTTAGTAAGGTTGTAGTAGTTTCTTATTTCGTTCTGAAAGACTTGAAATGACGAGAGTCTTTTGTTTAACTTACTTTTAAATATAGGGTCTTTTATCATCAAAAAGATGATATTTAGAGGGTCATTGCGTTTTTCTGGAAAGCCAATCATCACATGTTTCTTTGTAATTTCGATTTGGATGTTAACCTTTTGAAGTAGCCAAGCTTCAAGTTGACACCAGATTTGCTGAACCATATTACAGGACCAAAAAAGATGGATTGGGGTCTCGATATCAACTGAACAAAAACTGCAATTTCGACTTTCAACATAACCTAATTTACACAAGAAAACATTAGTCGGAAGTATATGATGGAGTATTTTGTATTGGAGCCATTGCAGTTTAGTGTCTCTCGTACATCGAAAAGGCATTCTATTGTATTGGGACCAGTTATCAATTGAGTCATCCGTTAGAATATTCTTTTCCCATTTCGTACAGTGTACATTTTTTGTAGTGACTTCTGAAATTAGTAAGTTGTAGAAGCATTTCGATCCATTTACAAATTTAAGTACATTTTCGATACATAGGGGTATAATTGGATTTTGCAACTGTTCAATTCTTCTAGTTCAACATTACTTGCCTTAAAATAGTGTTTTATGGCCACGATAAGGCCGTTATATAGTAGGAAGTTCGTTTTTATCTCGAAAGATTTTGAAAAGTTGTCAAACGACAGAAATTTTCCATCTTTGTCAAGGAGGTCATTTATGAAACGTACCCCCTTTTGATTCCAGGTGCTATAAAAAAACGGGCTTAAGCCAGATACATATATTACTGTTAAACCAAATATTATCGGCCAGTAAATGATTTGCGTTGTGTTCCAGTTGAGCGTTTAAGTCCCACCAGGCAGTCTAAATATCTTTGTACTAATTGTTAGGGGTAATTGGTAGTAGTTTATTTCTTAAGTAGTTACAGTTATGTTCTAATATATTGCCTGCACCTACCGGTAATTTGGGAAGATTAAGATTAAATAGATAACTCCACTTGGATTACGAAGTAAGAAAGCGTCTTATCATTGATATTTTTTTAGCCTGGATTGTTGCTTTAATGTTAGGGACATTGAACCCTCCATCCTTTTTTTCACAAATGATTTGGTTTCTCTTAATTTTGTCAGGCTTATTCTTCCAGATAAACTTAAACTAATTTCTTTCAAATGCATTAACAACATCAGTGTTTGGATTTGGTAGTGAACTGAATAAGTGATGTAGCTTAGGAATAATTAACGATTTTAAAATCGTGTTTCTGCCAAGCGGAGTAGGGTTGCGGGCTGACCAAATAGACATAAGCTGTTCACATATTCTAATCTTTTCTGTATAATTTGTTACTATCATATCATCAAGATCCTGGGTAAATGTAATTCCTAGAAGGTCAAAGTCACTTTGGTCCCAATTGAGATACAGTTGGGGCCATAATATCATTCCTGAGCGTTTTTTGCATCCAATCCATATGAGACGCGTTTTTTCAATGTTAAGTTTTAGACCTGAAAATCTGTTAGTGTTAGTGTCTCAAAAGTGTTAGTTTCAGAACAAAAATATTTGGTGTGTGGATGCATTCTTACATGGTCGACCCTCATGAAAAATATTGGCGCAATTGCATAAAAATTCATGACTTGAGGTCGAAGTATAAATACATCAACGATTCGAACTTTTTCACATGCATGACTTTTACGCCATGAGAGCTATTCTCCAAAGTATTAGTTTAGTTTCAGAAAAAAAATATTTGGTGTGTGGATGCATTCTTACATGGTCGACCCTCATAAAAAGAATTGGTGCAATTGCATAAAAATTCATGACTTGAGGTCGAAGTATAAATACATCAACGATTCGAACTTTTTCACATGCATGACTTTTACGCCATGAGAGCTATTCTCCAAAGTATTAGTTTAGTTTCAGAACAAAAATATTTGGTGTGTGGATGCATTCTTACATGGTCAACCCTCATGAAAAGAATTGGTGCAATTGCATAAAAATTCATGACTTGAGGTCGAAGTATAAATACATCAACGATTCGAACTTTTTCACATGCATGACTTTTACGCCATGAGAGCTATTCTCCAAAGTATTAGTTTCAGAACAAAAATATTTGGTGTGTGGATGCATTCTTACATGGTCGACCCTCATGTTAAAAATTGTTGCAATCGCATAAAAATTGCTGACTTGAGGTCGAACTATAAATACATCAACGATTCGAACTTTTTCACATGCATGACTTTTACGCCATGAGAGCTATTCTCCAAAGTATTAGTTTCAGAACAAAAATATTTGGTGTGTGGATGCATTCTTACATGGTCGACCCTCATGAAAAAAATTGTTGCAATCGGATAAAAATTCATGACTTGAGGTCGAACTATAAATACATCAGCGATTCGAACTTTTTCACATGCATGACTTTTACGCCATGAGAGCTATTCTCCAAAGTATTAGTTTCAGAACAAAAATATTTGGTGTGTGGATGCATTCTTACATGGTCGACCCTCATGAAAAAAATTGGTGCAATTGCATAAAAATTTATGACTTGAGGTCGAAGTATAAATACATCAACGATTCGAACTTTTTCACATGCATGACTTTTACGCCATGAGAGCTATTCTCCAAAGTATTAGTTTCAGAACAAAAATATTTGGTGTGTGGATGCATTCTTACATGGTCGACCCTCATGAAAAAAATTGTCGCAATTGCATAAAAATTCATGACTTGAGGTGGAAGTATAAATACATCAGCGATTCGAACTTTTTCACATGCATGACTTTTACGCCATGAGAGCTATTCTCCAAAGTATTAGTTTCAGAACAAAAATATTTGGTGTGTGGATGCATTCTTACATGGTCGACCCTCATGAAAAAAATTGTTGCAATTGCATAAAAATTTATGACTTGAGGTCGAAGTATAAATACATCAACGATTCGAACTTTTTCACATGCATGACTTTTACGCCATGAGAGCTATTCTCCAAAGTATTAGTTTCAGAACAAAAATATTTGGTGTGTGGATGCATTCTTACATGGTCGACCCTCATGAAAAAAATTGGTGCAACTGCATAAAAATTCATGACTTGAGGTCGAAGTATAAATACATCAACGATTCGAACTTTTTCACATGCATGACTTTTACGCCATGAGAGCTATTCTCCAAAGTATTAGTTTCAGAACAAAAATATTTGGTGTGTGGATGCATTCTTACATGGTCGACCCTCATGAGAAAAATTGTCGCAATTGCATATAAATTCATGACTTGAGGTTGAAGTATAAATACATCAACGATTCGAACTTTTTCACATGCATGACTTTTACGCCATGAGAGCTATTCTCCAAAGTATTAGTTTCAGAACAAAAATATTTGGTGTGTGGATGCATTCTTACATGGTCGACCCTCATGAAAAAAATTGGTGCAATCGCATAAAAATTGCTGACTTGAGGTCGAAGTACAAATACATCAACGATTCGAACTTTTTCACATGCATGACTTTTACGCCATGAGAGCTATTCTCCAAAGTATTAGTTTCAGAACAAAAATATTTGGTGTGTGGATGCATTCTTACATGGTCAACCCTCATGAGAAAAATTGTCGCAATTGCATAAAAATTCATGACTTGAGGTCGAAGTATAAATACATCAACGATTCGAACTTTTTCACATGCATGACTTTTACGCCATGAGAGCTATTCTCCAAAGTATTAGTTTCAGAACAAAAATATTTGGTGTGTGGATGCATTCTTACATGGTCGACCCACATGAAAAAAATTGTTGCAATCGCATTAAAATTCATGACTTGAGGTCGAAGTATAAATACATCAGCGATTCGAACTTTTTCACATGCATGACTTTTACGCCATGAGAGCTATTCTCCAAAGTATTAGTTTAGAACAAAAATATTTGGTGTGTGGATGCATTCTTACATGGTCGACCCTCATGTTAAAAATTGTTGCAATCGCATAAAAATTCATGACTTGAGTTTGAAGTATAAATACATCCGCGATTCAAACTTTTTCACATGCATGACTTTTACGCCATGAGAGCTATTCTCCAAAGTATTAGTTTCAGAACAAAAATATTTGGTGTGTGGATGCATTCTTACATGGTCGACCCTCATGAGAAAAATTGTTGCAATCGCATAAAAATTCATGACTTGAGGTCGAACTATAAATACATCAGCGATTCGAACTTTTTCACATGCATGACTTTTACGCCATGAGAGCTATTCTCCAAAGTATTAGTTTCAGAACAAAAATATTTGGTGTGTGGATGCATTCTTACCTGGTCGACCCTCATGAAAAAAATTGGTGCAATCGCATAAAAATTCATGACTTGAGGTCGAACTATAAATACATCAACGATTCGAACTTTTTCACATGCATGACTTTTACGCCATGAGAGCTATTCTCCAAAGTATTAGTTTCAGAACAAAAATATTTGGTGTGTGGATGCATTCTTACATGGTCGACCCTCATGAAAAAAATTGTCGCAATCGCATAAAAATTCATGACTTGAGGTCGAAGTATAAATACATCAACGATTCGAACTTTTTCACATGCATGACGTTTACGCCATGAGAGCTATTCTCCAAAGTATTAGTTTCAGAACAAAAATATTTGGTGTGTGGATGCATTCTTACATGGTCGACGCTCATGAAAAAAATTGTCGCAATTGCATAAAAATTCATGACTTGAGGTCGAAGTATAAATACATCAACGATTCGAACTTTTTCACATGCATGACTTTTACGCCATGAGAGCTATTCTCCAAAGTATTAGTTTCAGAACAAAAATATTTGGTGTGTGGATGCATTCTTACATGGTCGACCCTCATGTTAAAAATTGTTGCAATCGCATAAAAATTCATGACTTGAGGTCGAACTATAAATACATCAGCGATTCGAACTTTTTCACATGCATGACTTTTACGCCATGAGAGCTATTCTCCAAAGTATTAGTTTCAGAACAAAAATATTTGGTGTGTGGATGCATTCTTACATGGTCGACCCTCATGAAAATAATTGGTGCAATCGCATAAAAATTCATGACTTGAGGTCGAAGTATAAATACATCAGCGATTCGAGCTTTTTCACATGCATGACTTTTACGCCATGAGAGCTATTCTCCAAAGTATTAGTTTCAGAGCAAAAATATTTGGTGTGTGGATGCATTCTTACATGGTCGACCCTCATGAAAAGAATTGTCGCAATTGCATAAAAATTCATGACTTGATTTCGAAGTATAAATACATCAGCGATTCGAACTTTTTCACATGCATGACTTTTACGCCATGAGAGCTATTCTCCAAAGTATTAGTTTCAGAACAAAAATATTTGGTGTGTGGATGCATTCTTACATGGTCGACCCTCATAAAAATAATTGGTGCAATCGCATAAAAATTCATGACTTGAGGTCGAACTATAAATACATCAGCGATTCGAACTTTTTCACATGCATGACTTTTACGCCATGAGAGCTATTCTCCAAAGTATTAGTTTCAGAACAAAAATATTTGGTGTGTGGATGCATTCTTACATGGTCAACCCTCATGAAAAGAATTGTCGCAATTGCATAAAAATTCATGACTTGAGGTCGAAGTATAAATACATCAGCGATTCGAACTTTTTCACATGCATGACTTTTACGCCATGAGAGCTATTCTCCAAAGTATTAGTTTCAGAACAAAAATATTTGGTGTGTGGATGCATTCTTACATGGTCGACCCTCATGAAAAGAATTGTCGCAATTGCATAAAAATTCATGACTTGAGGTCGAAGTATAAATACATCAGCGATTCGAACTTTTTCACATGCATGACTTTTACGCCATGAGAGCTATTCTCCAAAGTATTAGTTTCAGAACAAAAATATTTGGTGTGTGGATGCATTCTTACATGGTCGACCCTCATGAAAAAAATTGTTGCAATTGCATAAAAATTTATGACTTGAGGTCGAAGTATAAATACATCAACGATTCGAACTTTTTCACATGCATGACTTTTACGCCATGAGAGCTATTCTCCAAAGTATTAGTTTCAGAACAAAAATATTTGGTGTGTGGATGCATTCTTACATGGTCAACCCTCATGAAAAAAATTGGTGCAACTGCATAAAAATTCATGACTTGAGGTCGAAGTATAAATACATCAACGATTCGAACTTTTTCACATGCATGACTTTTACGCCATGAGAGCTATTCTCCAAAGTATTAGTTTCAGAACAAAAATATTTGGTGTGTGGATGCATTCTTACATGGTCGACCCTCATGAGAAAAATTGTCGCAATTGCATATAAATTCATGACTTGAGGTCGAAGTATAAATACATCAACGATTCGAACTTTTTCACATGCATGACTTTTACGCCATGAGAGCTATTCTCCAAAGTATTAGTTTCAGAACAAAAATATTTGGTGTGTGGATGCATTCTTACATGGTCGACCCTCATGAAAAAAATTGGTGCAATCGCATAAAAATTCATGACTTGAGGTCGAACTATAAATACATCAACGATTCGAACTTTTTCACATGCATGACTTTTACGCCATGAGAGCTATTCTCCAAAGTATTAGTTTCAGAACAAAAATATTTGGTGTGTGGATGCATTCTTACATGGTCGACCCTCATGAGAAAAATTGTCGCAATTGCATAAAAATTCATGACTTGAGGTCGAAGTATAAATACATCAGCGATTCGAACTTTTCACATGCATGACTTTTACGCCATGAGAGCTATTCTCCAAAGTATTAGTTTCAGAACAAAAATATTTGGTGTGTGGATGCATTCTTACATGGTCGACCCTCATGTTAAAAATTGTTGCATGGTCGACCCTCATGAAAAAAATTGTTGCAATCGCATTAAAATTCATGACTTGAGGTCGAACTATAAATACATCAGCGATTCGAACTTTTTCACATGCATGACTTTTACGCCATGAGAGCTATTCTCCAAAGTATTAGTTTCAGAGCAAAAATATTTGGTGTGTGGATGCATTCTTACATGGTCGACCCTCATGAGAAGAATTGTCGCAATTGCATAAAAATTCATGACTTGATTTCGAAGTATAAATACATCAGCGATTCGAACTTTTTCACATGCATGACTTTTACGCCATGAGAGCTATTCTCCAAAGTATTAGTTTCAGAACAAAAATATTTGGTGTGTGGATGCATTCTTACATGGTCGACCCTCATAAAAATAATTGGTGCAATCGCATAAAAATTCATGACTTGAGGTCGAACTATAAATACATCAGCGATTCGAACTTTTTCACATGCATGACTTTTACGCCATGAGAGCTATTCTCCAAAGTATTAGTTTCAGAACAAAAATATTTGGTGTGTCGATGCATTCTTACATGGTCGACCCTCATGAAAAAAATTTTTGCAATCGCATAAAAATTCATGACTTGAGGTCGAACTATAAATACATCAGCGATTCGAACTTTTTCACATGCATGACTTTTACGCCATGAGAGCTATTCTCCAAAGTATTAGTTTCAGAACAAAAATATTTGGTGTGTGGATGCATTCTTACATGGTCGACCCTCATGAAAATAATTGGTGCAATCGCATAAAAATTCATGACTTGAGGTCGAAGTATAAATACATCAGCGATTCGAGCTTTTTCACATGCATGACTTTTACGCCATGAGAGCTATTCTCCAAAGTATTAGTTTCAGAGCAAAAATATTTGGTGTGTGGATGCATTCTTACATGGTCGACCCTCATGAAAAGAATTGTCGCAATTGCATAAAAATTCATGACTTGATTTCGAAGTATAAATACATCAGCGATTCGAACTTTTTCACATGCATGACTTTTACGCCATGAGAGCTATTCTCCAAAGTATTAGTTTCAGAACAAAAATATTTGGTGTGTGGATGCATTCTTACATGGTCGACCCTCATAAAAATAATTGGTGCAATCGCATAAAAATTCATGACTTGAGGTCGAACTATAAATACATCAGCGATTCGAACTTTTTCACATGCATGACTTTTACGCCATGAGAGCTATTCTCCAAAGTATTAGTTTCAGAACAAAAATATTTGGTGTGTGGATGCATTCTTACATGGTCAACCCTCATGAAAAGAATTGTCGCAATTGCATAAAAATTCATGACTTGAGGTCGAAGTATAAATACATCAGCGATTCGAACTTTTTCACATGCATGACTTTTACGCCATGAGAGCTATTCTCCAAAGTATTAGTTTCAGAACAAAAATATTTGGTGTGTGGATGCATTCTTACATGGTCGACCCTCATGAAAAGAATTGTCGCAATTGCATAAAAATTCATGACTTGAGGTCGAAGTATAAATACATCAGCGATTCGAACTTTTTCACATGCATGACTTTTACGCCATGAGAGCTATTCTCCAAAGTATTAGTTTCAGAACAAAAATATTTGGTGTGTGGATGCATTCTTACATGGTCGACCCTCATGAAAAAAATTGGTGCAATTGCATAAAAATTTATGACTTGAGGTCGAAGTATAAATACATCAACGATTCGAACTTTTTCACATGCATGACTTTTACGCCATGAGAGCTATTCTCCAAAGTATTAGTTTCAGAACAAAAATATTTGGTGTGTGGATGCATTCTTACATGGTCAACCCTCATGAAAAAAATTGGTGCAACTGCATAAAAATTCATGACTTGAGGTCGAAGTATAAATACATCAACGATTTGAACTTTTTCACATGCATGACTTTTACGCCATGAGAGCTATTCTCCAAAGTATTAGTTTCAGAACAAAAATATTTGGTGTGTGGATGCATTCTTACATGGTCGACCCTCATGAGAAAAATTGTCGCAATTGCATAAAAATTCATGACTTGAGGTCGAAGTATAAATACATCAACGATTCGAACTTTTTCACATGCATGACTTTTACGCCATGAGAGCTATTCTCCAAAGTATTAGTTTCAGAACAAAAATATTTGGTGTGTGGATGCATTCTTACATGGTCGACCCTCATGAAAAAAATTGGTGCAATCGCATAAAAATTCATGACTTGAGGTCGAACTATAAATACATCAACGATTCGAACTTTTTCACATGCATGACTTTTACGCCATGAGAGCTATTCTCCAAAGTATTAGTTTCAGAACAAAAATATTTGGTGTGTGGATGCATTCTTACATGGTCGACCCTCATGAGAAAAATTGTCGCAATTGCATAAAAATTTATGACTTGAGGTCGAAGTATAAATACATCAACGATTCGAACTTTTTCACATGCATGACTTTTACGCCATGAGAGCTATTCTCCAAAGTATTAGTTTCAGAACAAAAATATTTGGTGTGTGGATGCATTCTTACATGGTCGACCCACATGAAAAAATTGTTGCAATCGCATTAAAATTCATGACTTGAGGTCGAACTATAAATACATCAGCGATTCGAACTTTTTCACATGCATGACTTTTACGCCATGAGAGCTATTCTCCAAAGTATTAGTTTCAGAACAAAAATATTTGGTGTGTGGATGCATTCTTACATGGTCGACCCTCATGTTAAAAATTGTTGCAATCGCATAAAAATTCATGACTTGAGTTTGAAGTATAAATACATCCGCGATTCGAACTTTTTCACATGCATGACTTTTACGCCATGAGAGCTATTCTCCAAAGTATTAGTTTCAGAACAAAAATATTTGGTGTGTGGATGCATTTTTACATGGTCGACCCTCATGAAAAGAATTGTCGCAATTGCATAAAAATTCATGACTTGAGGTCGAAGTATAAATACATCAGCGATTCGAACTTTTCACATGCATGACTTTTACGCCATGAGAGCTATTCTCCAAAGTATTAGTTTCAGAACAAAAATATTTGGTGTGTGGATGCATTCTTACATGGTCGACCCTCATGTTAAAAATTGTTGCATGGTCGACCCTCATGAAAAAAATTGTTGCAATCGCATTAAAATTCATGACTTGAGGTCGAACTATAAATACATCAGCGATTCGAACTTTTTCACATGCATGACTTTTACGCCATGAGAGCTATTCTCCAAAGTATTAGTTTCAGAACAAAAATATTTGGTGTGTGGATGCATTCTTACATGGTCGACCCTCATGAAAAGAATTGTCGCAATTGCATAAAAATTCATGACTTGAGGTCGAAGTATAAATACATCAGCGATTCGAACTTTTCACATGCATGACTTTTACGCCATGAGAGCTATTCTCCAAAGTATTAGTTTCAGAACAAAAACATTTGGTGTGTGGATGCATTCTTACATGGTCGACCCTCATGAAAAAAATTGGTGCAATCGGATAAAAATTCATGACTTGAGGTCGAACTATAAATACATCAGCGATTCGAACTTTTTCACATGCATGACTTTTACGCCATGAGAGCTATTCTCCAAAGTATTAGTTTCAGAACAAAAACATTTGGTGTGTGGATGCATTCTTACATGGTCGACCCTCATGAAAAAAATTGTTGCAATCGCATAAAAATTCATGACTTGAGGTGGAAGTATAAATACATCAGCGATTCGAACTTTTTCACATGCATGACTTTTACGCCATGAGAGCTATTCTCCAAAGTATTAGTTTCAGAACAAAAATATTTGGTGTGTGGATGCATTCTTACATGGTCGACCCTCATGAAAAAAATTGGTGCAATCGCATAAAAATTCATGACTTGAGGTCGAAGTATAAATACATCAACGATTCGAACTTTTTCACATGCATGACTTTTACGCCATGAGAGCTATTCTCCAAAGTATTAGTTTCAGAACAAAAATATTTGGTGTGTGGATGCATTCTTACATGGTCGACCCTCATGAAAAATATTGGCGCAATTGCATAAAAATTCATGACTTGAGGTCGAAGTATAAATACATCAACGATTCGAACTTTTTCACATGCATGACTTTTACGCCATGAGAGCTATTCTCCAAAGTATTAGTTTCAGAACAAAAATATTTGGTGTGTGGATGCATTCTTACATGGTCGACCCTCATGAAAAAAATTGGTGCAATCGCATAAAAATTCATGACTTGAGGTCGAACTATAAATACATCAACGATTCGAACTTTTTCACATGCATGACTTTTACGCCATGAGAGCTATTCTCCAAAGTATTAGTTTCAGAACAAAAATATTTGGTGTGTGGATGCATTCTTACATGGTCGACCCTCATGAGAAAAATTGTCGCAATTGCATAAAAATTCATGACTTGAGGTCGAAGTATAAATACATCAACGATTCGAACTTTTTCACATGCATGACTTTTACGCCATGAGAGCTATTCTCCAAAGTATTAGTTTCAGAACAAAAATATTTGGTCTGTGGATGCATTCTTACATGGTCGACCCACATGAAAAAATTGTTGCAATCGCATTAAAATTCATGACTTGAGGTCGAACTATAAATACATCAGCGATTCGAACTTTTTCACATGCATGACTTTTACGCCATGAGAGCTATTCTCCAAAGTATTAGTTTCAGAACAAAAATATTTGGTGTGTGGATGCATTCTTACATGGTCGACCCTCATGTTAAAAATTGTTGCAATCGCATAAAAATTCATGACTTGAGTTTGAAGTATAAATACATCCGCGATTCGAACTTTTTCACATGCATGACTTTTACGCCATGAGAGCTATTCTCCAAAGTATTAGTTTCAGAACAAAAATATTTGGTGTGTGGATGCATTCTTACATGGTCGACCCTCACGAAAAGAATTGTCGCAATTGCATAAAAATTCATGACTTGAGGTCGAACTATAAATACATCAGCGATTCGAACTTTTCACATGCATGACTTTTACGCCATGAGAGCTATTCTCCAAAGTATTAGTTTCAGAACAAAAATATTTGGTGTGTGGATGCATTCTTACATGGTCGACCCTCATGTTAAAAATTGTTGCATGGTCGACCCTCATGAAAAAAATTGTTGCAATCGCATTAAAATTCATGACTTGAGGTCGAACTATAAATACATCAGCGATTCGAACTTTTTCACATGCATGACTTTTACGCCATGAGAGCTATTCTCCAAAGTATTAGTTTCAGAACAAAAATATTTGGTGTGTGGATGCATTCTTACATGGTCGACCCTCATGAAAAGAATTGTCGCAATTGCATAAAAATTCATGACTTGAGGTCGAAGTATAAATACATCAGCGATTCGAACTTTTCACATGCATGACTTTTACGCCATGAGAGCTATTCTCCAAAGTATTAGTTTCAGAACAAAAATATTTGGTGTGTGGATGCATTCTTACATGGTCGACCCTCATGTTAAAAATTGTTGCAATCGCATAAAAATTCATGACTTGAGGTCGAAGTATAAATACATCAACGATTCGAACTTTTTCACATGCATGACTTTTACGCCATGAGAGCTATTCTCCAAAGTATTAGTTTCAGAACAAAAATATTTGGTGTGTGGATGCATTCTTACATGGTCGACCCTCATGAGAAAAATTGTCGCAATTGCATATAAATTCATGACTTGAGGTCGAAGTATAAATACATCAACGATTCGAACTTTTTCACATGCATGACTTTTACGCCATGAGAGCTATTCTCCAAAGTATTAGTTTCAGAACAAAAATATTTGGTGTGTGGATGCATTCTTACATGGTCGACCCTCATGAAAAAAATTGGTGCAATCGCATAAAAATTCATGACTTGAGGTCGAACTATAAATACATCAACGATTCGAACTTTTTCACATGCATGACTTTTACGCCATGAGAGCTATTCTCCAAAGTATTAGTTTCAGAACAAAAATATTTGGTGTGTGGATGCATTCTTACATGGTCGACCCTCATGAAAAGAATTGTCGCAATTGCATAAAAATTCATGACTTGAGGTCGAAGTATAAATACATCAGCGATTCGAACTTTTCACATGCATGACTTTTACGCCATGAGAGCTATTCTCCAAAGTATTAGTTTCAGAACAAAAATATTTGGTGTGTGGATGCATTCTTACATGGTCGACCCTCATGTTAAAAATTGTTGCAATCGCATAAAAATTCATGACTTGAGGTCGAAGTATAAATACATCAACGATTCGAACTTTTTCACATGCATGACTTTTACGCCATGAGAGCTATTCTCCAAAGTATTAGTTTCAGAACAAAAATATTTGGTGTGTGGATGCATTCTTACATGGTCGACCCTCATGAGAAAAATTGTCGCAATTGCATATAAATTCATGACTTGAGGTCGAAGTATAAATACATCAACGATTCGAACTTTTTCACATGCATGACTTTTACGCCATGAGAGCTATTCTCCAAAGTATTAGTTTCAAAACAAAAATATTTGGTGTGTGGATGCATTCTTACATGGTCGACCCTCATGAAAAAAATTGGTGCAATCGCATAAAAATTCATGACTTGAGGTCGAACTATAAATACATCAACGATTCGAACTTTTTCACATGCATGACTTTTACGCCATGAGAGCTATTCTCCAAAGTATTAGTTTCAGAACAAAAATATTTGGTGTGTGGATGCATTCTTACATGGTCGACCCTCATGTTAAAAATTGTCGCAATTGCATAAAAATTCATGACTTGAGGTCGAAGTATAAATACATCAACGATTCGAACTTTTTCACATGCATGACTTTTACGCCATGAGAGCTATTCTCCAAAGTATTAGTTTCAGAACAAAAATATTTGGTCTGTGGATGCATTCTTACATGGTCGACCCACATGAAAAAATTGTTGCAATCGCATTAAAATTCATGACTTGAGGTCGAACTATAAATACATCAGCGATTCGAACTTTTTCACATGCATGACTTTTACGCCATGAGAGCTATTCTCCAAAGTATTAGTTTCAGAACAAAAATATTTGGTGTGTGGATGCATTCTTACATGGTCGACCCTCATGTTAAAAATTGTTGCAATCGCATAAAAATTCATGACTTGAGTTTGAAGTATAAATACATCAGCGATTCGAACTTTTTCACATGCATGACTTTTACGCCATGAGAGCTATTCTCCAAAGTATTAGTTTCAGAACAAAAATATTTGGTGTGTGGATGCATTCTTACATGGTCGACCCTCATGAAAAGAATTGTCGCAATTGCATAAAAATTCATGACTTGAGGTCGAAGTATAAATACATCAGCGATTCGAACTTTTCACATGCATGACTTTTACGCCATGAGAGCTATTCTCCAAAGTATTAGTTTCAGAACAAAAATATTTGGTGTGTGGATGCATTCTTACATGGTCGACCCTCATGTTAAAAATTGTTGCATGGTCGACCCTCATGAAAAAAATTGTTGCAATCGCATTAAAATTCATGACTTGAGGTCGAACTATAAATACATCAGCGATTCGAACTTTTTCACATGCATGACTTTTACGCCATGAGAGCTATTCTCCAAAGTATTAGTTTCAGAACAAAAATATTTGGTGTGTGGATGCATTCTTACATGGTCGACCCTCATGAAAAGAATTGTCGCAATTGCATAAAAATTCATGACTTGAGGTCGAAGTATAAATACATCAGCGATTCGAACTTTTCACATGCATGACTTTTACGCCATGAGAGCTATTCTCCAAAGTATTAGTTTCAGAACAAAAATATTTGGTGTGTGGATGCATTCTTACATGGTCGACCCTCATGTTAAAAATTGTTGCAATCGCATAAAAATTCATGACTTGAGGTCGAAGTATAAATACATCAACGATTCGAACTTTTTCACATGCATGACTTTTACGCCATGAGAGCTATTCTCCAAAGTATTAGTTTCAGAACAAAAATATTTGGTGTGTGGATGCATTCTTACATGGTCGACCCTCATGTTAAAAATTGTTGCAATCGCATAAAAATTCATGACTTGAGGTCGAACTATAAATACATCAGCGATACGAATTTTTTAACATGCATGACTTTTACGCCATGAGAGCTATTCTCCAAAGTATTAGTTTCAGAACAAAAATATTTGGTGTGTGGATGCATTCTTACATGGTCGACCCTCATGAAAAGAATTGTCGCAATTGCATAAAAATTCATGACTTGAGGTCGAAGTATAAATACATCAGCGATTCGAACTTTTTCACATGCATGACTTTTACGCCATGAGAGCTATTCTCCAAAGTATTAGTTTCAGAACAAAAATATTTGGTGTGTGGATGCATTCTTACATGGTCGACCCTCATGAAAAGAATTGTCGCAATTGCATAAAAATTCATGACTTGAGGTCGAAGTATAAATACATCAGCGATTCGAACTTTTTCACATGCATGACTTTTACGCCATGAGAGCTATTCTCCAAAGTATTAGTTTCAGAACAAAAATATTTGGTGTGTAGATGCATTCTTACATGGTCGACCCTCATGAGAAAAATTGTTGCAATCGCATAAAAATTCATGACTTGAGGTCGAACTATAAATACATCAGCGATTCGAACTTTTTCACATGCAGGACTTTTACGCCATGAGAGCTATTCTCCAAAGTATTAGTTTCAGAACAAAAATATTTGGTGTGTGGATGCATTCTTACATGGTCGACCCTCATGAAAAAAATTGTTGCAATTGCATAAAAATTCATGACTTGAGGTCGAAGTATAAATACATCAGCGATTCGAACTTTTTCACATGCATGACTTTTACGCCATGAGAGCTATTCTCCAAAGTATTAGTTTCAGAACAAAAATATTTGGTGTGTGGATGCATTCTTACATGGTCGACCCTCATGAAAAAAATTGTTGCAATCGCATAAAAATTCATGACTTGAGGTCGAACTATAAATACATCAACGATTCGAACTTTTTCACATGCATGACTTTTACGCCATGAGAGCTATTCTCCAAAGTATTAGTTTCAGAACAAAAATATTTGGTGTGTGGATGCATTCTTACATGGTCGACCCTCATGAAAAGAATTGTCGCAATTGCATAAAAATTCATGACTTGAGGTCGAACTATAAATACATCAGCGATTCGAACTTTTTCACATGCATGACTTTTACGCCATGAGAGCTATTCTCCAAAGTATTAGTTTCAGAACAAAAATATTTGGTGTGTAGATGCATTCTTACATGGTCGACCCTCATCTTAAATATTGTTGCAATCGGATAAAAATTCATGACTTGAGGTCGAACTATAAATACATCAACGATTCGAACTTTTTCACATGCATGACTTTTACGCCATGAGAGCTATTCTCCAAAGTATTAGTTTCAAAACAAAAATATTTGGTGTGTGGATGCATTCTTACATGGTCGACCCTCATGAAAAGAATTGTCGCAATTGCATAAAAATTCATGACTTGAGGTCGAAGTATAAATACATCAACGATTCGAACTTTTTCACATGCATGACTTTTACGCCATGAGAGCTATTCTCCAAAGTATTAGTTTCAGAACAAAAATATTTGGTGTGTGGATGCATTCTTACATGGTCGACCCTCATGAAAAAAATTGTCGCAATTGCATAAAAATTCATGACTTGAGGTCGAAGTATAAATACATCAGCGATTCGAACTTTTCACATGCTGACTTTTACGCCATGAGAGCTATTCTCCAAAGTATTAGTTTCAGAACAAAAATATTTGGTGTGTGGATGCATTCTTACATGGTCGACCCTCATGTTAAAAATTGTTGCAATCGCATAAAAATTCATGACTTGAGGTCGAAGTATAAATACATCAACGATTCGAACTTTTTCACATGCATGACTTTTACGCCATGAGAGCTATTCTCCAAAGTATTAGTTTCAGAACAAAAATATTTGGTGTGTGGATGCATTCTTACATGGTCGACCCTCATGAAAAAAATTGTTGCAATCGGATAAAAATTCATGACTTGAGGTCGAACTATAAATACATCAGCGATTCGAACTTTTTCACATGCATGACTTTTACGCCATGAGAGCTATTCTCCAAAGTATTAGTTTCAGAACAAAAATATTTGGTGTGTGGATGCATTCTTACATGGTCGACCCTCATGAAAAAAATTGGCGCAATTGCATAAAAATTCATGACTTGAGGTCGAAGTATAAATACATCAGCGATTCGAACTTTTTCACATGCATGACTTTTACGCCATGAGAGCTATTCTCCAAAGTATTAGTTTCAGAACAAAAATAGTTGGTGTGTGGATGCATTCTTACATGGTCGACCCTCATGTTAAAAATTGTTGCAATCGCATAAAAATTCATGACTTGAGGTCGAAGTATAAATACATCAACGATTCGAACTTTTTCACATGCATGACTTTTACGCCATGAGAGCTATTCTCCAAAGTATTAGTTTCAGAACAAAAATATTTGGTGTGTGGATGCATTCTTACATGGTCGACCCTCATGAAAAAAATTGTTGCAATCGGATAAAAATTCATGACTTGAGGTCGAACTATAAATACATCAGCGATTCGAACTTTTTCACATGCATGACTTTTACGCCATGAGAGCTATTCTCCAAAGTATTAGTTTCAGAACAAAAATATTTGGTGTGTGGATGCATTCTTACATGGTCGACCCTCATGAAAAGAATTGTCGCAATTGCATAAAAATTCATGACTTGAGGTCGAAGTATAAATACATCAGCGATTCGAACTTTTTCACATGCATGACTTTTACGCCATGAGAGCTATTCTCCAAAGTATTAGTTTCAGAACAAAAATATTTGGTGTGTAGATGCATTCTTACATGGTCGACCCTCATGTTAAAAATTGTTGCAATCGCATAAAAATTCATGACTTGAGGTCGAACTATAAATACATCAGCGATTCGAACTTTTTCACATGCATGACTTTTACGCCATGAGAGCTGTTCTCCAAAGTATTAGTTTCAGAACAAAAATATTTGGTGTGTGGATGCATTCTTACATGGTCGACCCTCATGAAAAGAATTGTCGCAATTGCATAAAAATTCATGACTTGAGGTCGAAGTATAAATACATCAGCGATTCGAACTTTTTCACATGCATGACTTTTACGCCATGAGAGCTATTCTCCAAAGTATTAGTTTCAGAACAAAAATATTTGGTGTGTGGATGCATTCTTACATGGTCGACCCTCATGAAAAGAATTGTCGCAATTGCATTAAAATTCATGACTTGAGGTCGAAGTATAAATACATCAGCGATTCGAACTTTTTCACATGCATGACTTTTACGCCATGAGAGCTATTCTCCAAAGTATTAGTTTCAGAACAAAAATATTTGGTGTGTAGATGCATTCTTACATGGTCGACCCTCATTTTAAAAATTGGCGCAATTGCATAAAAATTCATGACTTGAGGTCGAACTATAAATACATCAGCGATTCGAACTTTTTCACATGCATGACTTTTACGCCATGAGAGCTATTCTCCAAAGTATTAGTTTCAGAACAAAAATATTTGGTGTGTGGATGCATTCTTACATGGTCGACCCTCATGAAAAAAATTGTTGCAATCGCATTAAAATTCATGACTTGAGGTCGAACAATAAATACATCAGCGATTCGAACTTTTTCACATGCATGACTTTTAAGCCATGAGAGCTATTCTCCAAAGTATTAGTTTCAGAACAAAAATATTTGGTGTGTGGATGCATTCTTACATGGTCGACCCTCATGAAATAAATTGTTGCAATCGCATAAAAATTCATGACTTGAGGTTGAAGTATAAATACATCAGCGATTCGAACTTTTTCACATGCATGACTCTTACGCCATGAGAGCTATTCTCCAAAGTATTAGATTCAGAACAAAAATATTTGGTGTGTGGATGCATTCTTACATGGTCGACCCTCATCAGAAAAATTGGCGCAATTGCATAAAAATTCATGACTTGAGGTCGAAGTATAAATACATCAACGATTCGAACTTTTTCACATGCATGACTTTTACGCCATGAGAGCTATTCTCCAAAGTATTAGTTTCAGAACAAAAATATTTGGTGTGTGGATGCATTCTTACATGGTCGACCCTCATAAAAAAAAATTGTTGCAATCGCATTAAAATTCATGACTTGAGGTCGAACTATAAATACATCAGCGATTCGAACTTTTTCACATGCATGACTTTTACGCCATGAGAGCTATTCTCCAAAGTATTAGTTTCAGAACAAAAATATTTGGTGTGTGGATGCATTCTTACATGGTCGACCCCCATGAAAAAAATTGGTGCAATTGCATAAAAATTCATGACTTGAGGTTGAAGTATAAATACATCAGCGATTCGAACTTTTTCACATGCATGACTCTTACGCCATGAGAGCTATTCTCCAAAGTATTAGTTTCAGAACAAAAATATTTGGTGTGTGGATGCATTCTTACATGGTCGACCCTCATGAAAAAAATTGGCGCAATTGCATAAAAATTCATGACTTGAGGTCGAAGTATAAATACATCAGCGATTCGAACTTTTTCACATGCATGACTTTTACGCCATGAGAGCTATTCTCCAAAGTATTAGTTTCAGAACAAAAATATTTGGTGTGTGGATGCATTCTTACATGGTCGACCCTCATGAAAAAAATTGTTGCAATCGGATAAAGATTCATGACTTGAGGTCGAACTATAAATACATCAGCGATTCGAACTTTTTCACATGCATGACTTTTACGCCATGAGAGCTATTCTCCAAAGTATTAGTTTCAGAACAAAAATATTTGGTGTGTGGATGCATTCTTACATGGTCGACCCTCATGAAAAGAATTGTCGCAATCGCATAAAAATTCATGACTTGAGGTCGAAGTATAAATACATCAACGATTCGAACTTTTTCACATGCATGACTTTTACGCCATGAGAGCTATTCTCCAAAGTATTAGTTTCAGAACAAAAAGATTGGGGTGTGGATGCATTCTTACATGGTCGACCCTGATGTTAAAAATTGTTGCAATCGCATAAAAATTCATGACTTGAGGTCGAAGTATAAATACATCAACGATTCGAACTTTTTCACATGCATGACTTTTACGCCATGAGAGCTATTCTCCAAAGTATTAGTTTCAGAACAAAATTTTTGGGTGTGTGGATGCATTCTTACATGGTCGACCCTCATGAAAAGAATTGTCGCAATTGCATAAAAATTCATGACTTGAGGACGAAGTATAAATACATCAACGATTCGAACTTTTTCACATGCAAGAATTTTACGCCATGAGAGCTATTCTCCAAAGTATTAGTTTCAGAACAAAAATATTTGGTGTGTGGATGCATTCTTACATGGTCGACCCTCATGAAATAAATTGGTGCAATCGCATAAAAATTCATGACTTGAGGTTGAAGTATAAATACATCAACGATTCGAACTTTTTCACATGCATGACTTTTACGCCATGAGAGCTATTCTCCAAAGTATTAGTTTCAGAACAAAAATATTTGGTGTGTGGATGCATTCTTACATGGTCGACCCTCATGAAATAAATTGTTGCAATCGCAATAAAATTCATGACTTGAGGTCGAACTATAAATACATCAGCGATTCGAACTTTTTCACATGCATGACTTTTACGCCATGAGAGCTATTCTCCAAAGTATTAGTTTCAGAACAAAAATATTTGGTGTGTGGATGCATTCTTACATGGTCGACCCTCATGAAAAAAATTGGTGCAATTGCATAAAAATTCATGACTTGAGGTTGAAGTATAAATACATCAGCGATTCGAACTTTTTCACATGCATGACTCTTACGCCATGAGAGCTATTCTCCAAAGTATTAGTTTCAGAACAAAAATATTTGGTGTGTGGATGCATTCTTACATGGTCGACCCTCATCAGAAAAATTGGCGCAATTGCATAAAAATTCATGACTTGAGGTCGAAGTATAAATACATCAGCGATTCGAACTTTTTCACATGCATGACTTTTACGCCATGAGAGCTATTCTCCAAAGTATTAGTTTCAGAACAAAAATATTTGGTGTGTGGATGCATTCTTACATGGTCGACCCTCATGAAAAGAATTGTCGCAATTGCATAAAAATTCATGACTTGAGGTCGAAGTATAAATACATCAGCGATTCGAACTTTTTCACATGCATGACTTTTACGCAATGAGAGCTATTCTCCAAAGTATTAGTTTCAGAACAAAAATATTTGGTGTGTAGATGCATTCTTACATGGTCGACCCTCATTTTAAAAATTGGCGCAATTGCATAAAAATTCATGACTTGAGGTCGAACTATAAATACATCAGCGATTCGAACTTTTTCACATGCATGACTTTTACGCCATGAGAGCTATTCTCCAAAGTATTAGTTTCAGAACAAAAATATTTGGTGTGTGGATGCATTCTTACATGGTCGACCCTCATGAAAAAAATTGTTGCAATCGCATTAAAATTCATGACTTGAGGTCGAACAATAAATACATCAGCGATTCGAACTTTTTCACATGCATGACTTTTAAGCCATGAGAGCTATTCTCCAAAGTATTAGTTTCAGAACAAAAATATTTGGTGTGTGGATGCATTCTTACATGGTCGACCCTCATGAAATAAATTGTTGCAATCGCATAAAAATTCATGACTTGAGGTTGAAGTATAAATACATCAGCGATTCGAACTTTTTCACATGCATGACTCTTACGCCATGAGAGCTATTCTCCAAAGTATTAGATTCAGAACAAAAATATTTGGTGTGTGGATGCATTCTTACATGGTCGACCCTCATCAGAAAAATTGGCGCAATTGCATAAAAATTCATGACTTGAGGTCGAAGTATAAATACATCAACGATTCGAACTTTTTCACATGCATGACTTTTACGCCATGAGAGCTATTCTCCAAAGTATTAGTTTCAGAACAAAAATATTTGGTGTGTGGATGCATTCTTACATGGTCGACCCTCATAAAAAAAAATTGTTGCAATCGCATTAAAATTCATGACTTGAGGTCGAACTATAAATACATCAGCGATTCGAACTTTTTCACATGCATGACTTTTACGCCATGAGAGCTATTCTCCAAAGTATTAGTTTCAGAACAAAAATATTTGGTGTGTGGATGCATTCTTACATGGTCGACCCCCATGAAAAAAATTGGTGCAATTGCATAAAAATTCATGACTTGAGGTTGAAGTATAAATACATCAGCGATTCGAACTTTTTCACATGCATGACTCTTACGCCATGAGAGCTATTCTCCAAAGTATTAGTTTCAGAACAAAAATATTTGGTGTGTGGATGCATTCTTACATGGTCGACCCTCATCAGAAAAATTGGCGCAATTGCATAAAAATTCATGACTTGAGGTCGAAGTATAAATACATCAGCGATTCGAACTTTTTCACATGCATGACTTTTACGCCATGAGAGCTATTCTCCAAAGTATTAGTTTCAGAACAAAAATATTTGGTGTGTGGATGCATTCTTACATGGTCGACCCTCATGAAAAAAATTGTTGCAATCGGATAAAGATTCATGACTTGAGGTCGAACTATAAATACATCAGCGATTCGAACTTTTTCACATGCATGACTTTTACGCCATGAGAGCTATTCTCCAAAGTATTAGTTTCAGAACAAAAATATTTGGTGTGTGGATGCATTCTTACATGGTCGACCCTCATGAAAAGAATTGTCGCAATCGCATAAAAATTCATGACTTGAGGTCGAAGTATAAATACATCAACGATTCGAACTTTTTCACATGCATGACTTTTACGCCATGAGAGCTATTCTCCAAAGTATTAGTTTCAGAACAAAAAGATTGGGGTGTGGATGCATTCTTACATGGTCGACCCTGATGTTAAAAATTGTTGCAATCGCATAAAAATTCATGACTTGAGGTTGAAGTATAAATACATCAACGATTCGAACTTTTCACATGCATGACTTTTACGCCATGAGAGCTATTCTCCCAAGTATTAGATTCAGAACAAAAATATTTGGTGTGTGGATGCATTCTTACATGGTCGACCCTCATGAAAAAAATTGTTGCAATCGCATAAAAATTCATGACTTGAGGTCGAACTATAAATACATCAGCGATTCGAACTTTTTCACATGCATGACTTTTACGCCATGAGAGCTATTCTCCAAAGTATTAGTTTCAGAACAAAAATATTTGGTGTGTGGATGCATTCTTACATGGTCGACCCTCATGAAAAAAATTGGTGCAATCGCATAAAAATTCATGACTTGAGGTCGAAGTATAAATACATCAACGATTCGAACTTTTTCACATGCATGACGTTTACGCCATGAGAGCTATTCTCCAAAGTATTAGTTTCAGAACAAAATTTTTGGGTGTGTGGATGCATTCTTACATGGTCGACCCTCATGAAAAGAATTGTCGCAATTGCATAAAAATTCATGACTTGAGGACGAAGTATAAATACATCAACGATTCGAACTTTTTCACATGCAAGAATTTTACGCCATGAGAGCTATTCTCCAAAGTATTAGTTTCAGAACAAAAATATTTGGTGTGTGGATGCATTCTTACATGGTCGACCCTCATGAAATAAATTGGTGCAATCGCATAAAAATTCATGACTTGAGGTCGAAGTATAAATACATCAACGATTCGAACTTTTTCACATGCATGACGTTTACGCCATGAGAGCTATTCTCCAAAGTATTAGTTTCAGAACAAAATTTTTGGGTGTGTGGATGCATTCTTACATGGTCGACCCTCATGAAAAAAATTGGTGCAATCGCATAAAAATTCATGACTTGAGGTCGAAGTATAAATACATCAACGATTCGAACTTTTTCACATGCATGACTTTTACGCCATGAGAGCTATTCTCCAAAGTATTAGTTTCAGAACAAAATTTTTGGGTGTGTGGATGCATTCTTACATGGTCGACCCTCATGAAAAGAATTGTCGCAATTGCATAAAAATTCATGACTTGAGGACGAAGTATAAATACATCAACGATTCGAACTTTTTCACATGCAAGAATTTTACGCCATGAGAGCTATTCTCCAAAGTATTAGTTTCAGAACAAAAATATTTGGTGTGTGGATGCATTCTTACATGGTCGACCCTCATGAAATAAATTGGTGCAATTGCATAAAAATTCATGACTTGAGGTTGAAGTATAAATACATCAACGATTCGAACTTTTTCACATGCATGACTTTTACGCCATGAGAGCTATTCTCCAAAGTATTAGTTTCAGAACAAAAATATTTGGTGTGTGGATGCATTCTTACATGGTCGACCCTCATGAAATAAATTGTTGCAATCGCAATAAAATTCATGACTTGAGGTCGAACTATAAATACATCAGCGATTCGAACTTTTTCACATGCATGACTTTTACGCCATGAGAGCTATTCTCCAAAGTATTAGTTTCAGAACAAAAATATTTGGTGTGTGGATGCATTCTTACATGGTCGACCCTCATGAAAAAAATTGGTGCAATTGCATAAAAATTCATGACTTGAGGTTGAAGTATAAATACATCAGCGATTCGAACTTTTTCACATGCATGACTCTTACGCCATGAGAGCTATTCTCCAAAGTATTAGTTTCAGAACAAAAATATTTGGTGTGTGGATGCATTCTTACATGGTCGACCCTCATCAGAAAAATTGGCGCAATTGCATAAAAATTCATGACTTGAGGTCGAAGTATAAATACATCAGCGATTCGAACTTTTTCACATGCATGACTTTTACGCCATGAGAGCTATTCTCCAAAGTATTAGTTTCAGAACAAAAATATTTGGTGTGTGGATGCATTCTTACATGGTCGACCCTCATGAAAAAAATTGTTGCAATCGGATAAAGATTCATGACTTGAGGTCGAACTATAAATACATCAGCGATTCGAACTTTTTCACATGCATGACTTTTACGCCATGAGAGCTATTCTCCAAAGTATTAGTTTCAGAACAAAAATATTTGGTGTGTGGATGCATTCTTACATGGTCGACCCTCATGAAAAGAATTGTCGCAATCGCATAAAAATTCATGACTTGAGGTCGAAGTATAAATACATCAACGATTCGAACTTTTTCACATGCATGACTTTTACGCCATGAGAGCTATTCTCCAAAGTATTAGTTTCAGAACAAAAAGATTGGGGTGTGGATGCATTCTTACATGGTCGACCCTGATGTTAAAAATTGTTGCAATCGCATAAAAATTCATGACTTGAGGTTGAAGTATAAATACATCAACGATTCGAACTTTTCACATGCATGACTTTTACGCCATGAGAGCTATTCTCCCAAGTATTAGATTCAGAACAAAAATATTTGGTGTGTGGATGCATTCTTACATGGTCGACCCTCATGAAAAAAATTGTTGCAATCGCATAAAAATTCATGACTTGAGGTCGAACTATAAATACATCAGCGATTCGAACTTTTTCACATGCATGACTTTTACGCCATGAGAGCTATTCTCCAAAGTATTAGTTTCAGAACAAAAATATTTGGTGTGTGGATGCATTCTTACATGGTCGACCCTCATGAAAAAAATTGGTGCAATCGCATAAAAATTCATGACTTGAGGTCCAAGTATAAATACATCAACGATTCGAACTTTTTCACATGCATGACGTTTACGCCATGAGAGCTATTCTCCAAAGTATTAGTTTCAGAACAAAATTTTTGGGTGTGTGGATGCATTCTTACATGGTCGACCCTCATGAAAAGAATTGTCGCAATTGCATAAAAATTCATGACTTGAGGACGAAGTATAAATACATCAACGATTCGAACTTTTTCACATGCAAGAATTTTACGCCATGAGAGCTATTCTCCAAAGTATTAGTTTCAGAACAAAAATATTTGGTGTGTGGATGCATTCTTACATGGTCGACCCTCATGAAATAAATTGGTGCAATCGCATAAAAATTCATGACTTGAGGTCGAAGTATAAATACATCAACGATTCGAACTTTTTCACATGCATGACGTTTACGCCATGAGAGCTATTCTCCAAAGTATTAGTTTCAGAACAAAATTTTTGGGTGTGTGGATGCATTCTTACATGGTCGACCCTCATGAAAAAAATTGGTGCAATCGCATAAAAATTCATGACTTGAGGTCGAAGTATAAATACATCAACGATTCGAACTTTTTCACATGCATGACTTTTACGCCATGAGAGCTATTCTCCAAAGTATTAGTTTCAGAACAAAATTTTTGGGTGTGTGGATGCATTCTTACATGGTCGACCCTCATGAAAAGAATTGTCGCAATTGCATAAAAATTCATGACTTGAGGACGAAGTATAAATACATCAACGATTCGAACTTTTTCACATGCAAGAATTTTACGCCATGAGAGCTATTCTCCAAAGTATTAGTTTCAGAACAAAAATATTTGGTGTGTGGATGCATTCTTACATGGTCGACCCTCATGAAATAAATTGGTGCAATCGCATAAAAATTCATGACTTGAGGTTGAAGTATAAATACATCAACGATTCGAACTTTTTCACATGCATGACTTTTACGCCATGAGAGCTATTCTCCAAAGTATTAGTTTCAGAACAAAAATATTTGGTGTGTGGATGCATTCTTACATGGTCGACCCTCATGAAATAAATTGTTGCAATCGCAATAAAATTCATGACTTGAGGTCGAACTATAAATACATCAGCGATTCGAACTTTTTCACATGCATGACTTTTACGCCATGAGAGCTATTCTCCAAAGTATTAGTTTCAGAACAAAAATATTTGGTGTGTGGATGCATTCTTACATGGTCGACCCTCATGAAAAAAATTGTTGCAATCGCATAAAAATTCATGACTTGAGGTTGAAGTATAAATACATCAGCGATTCGAACTTTTTCACATGCATGACTTTTACGCCATGAGAGCTATTCTCCAAAGTATTAGTTTCAGAACAAAAATATTTGGTGTGTGGATGCATTCTTACATGGTCGACCCTCATTTTAAAAATTGTCGCAATTGCATAAAAATTCATGACTTGAGGTTGAAGTATAAATACATCAGCGATTCGAACTTTTTCACATGCATGACTTTTACGCAATGAGAGCTATTCTCCAAAGTATTAGTTTCAGAACAAAAATATTTGGTGTGTGGATGCATTCTTACATGGTCGACCCTCATGAAAAAAATTGGTGCAATTGCATAAAAATTCATGACTTGAGGTTGAAGTATAAATACATCAACGATTCGAACTTTTTCACATGCAGGACTTTTACGCCATGAGAGCTATTCTCCAAAGTATTAGTTTCAGAACAAAAATATTTGGTGTGTGGATGCATTTTTACATGGTCGACCCTCATGAGAAAAATTGTTGCAATCGCATAAAAATTCATGACTTGAGGTCGAACTATAAATACATCAGCGATTCGAACTTTTTCACATGCATGACTTTTACGCCATGAGAGCTATTCTCCAAAGTATTAGTTTCAGAACAAAAATATTTGGTGTGTGGATGCATTCTTACATGGTCGACCCTCATGTTAAAAATTGTTGCAATCGCATAAAAATTCATGACTTGAGGTTGAAGTATAAATACATCAGCGATTCGAACTTTTTCACATGCATGACTTTTACGCCATGAGAGCTATTCTCCAAAGTATTAGTTTCAGAACAAAAATATTTGGTGTGTGGATGCATTCTTACATGGTCGACCCTCATTTTAAAAATTGGCGCAATTGCATAAAAATTCATGACTTGAGGTTGAAGTATAAATACATCAGCGATTCGAACTTTTTCACATGCATGACTTTTACGCCATGAGAGCTATTCTCCAAAGTATTAGTTTCAGAACAAAAAGATTGGGGTGTGGATGCATTCTTACATGGTCGACCCTGATGTTAAAAATTGTTGCAATCGCATAAAAATTCATGACTTGAGGTTGACGTATAAATACATCAACGATTCGAACTTTTCACATGCATGACTTTTACGCCATGAGAGCTATTCTCCCAAGTATTAGTTTCAGAACAAAAATATTTGGTGTGTGGATGCATTCTTACATGGTCGACCCTCATGAAAAAAATTGTTGCAATCGCATAAAAATTCATGACTTGAGGTTGAAGTATAAATACATCAACGATTCGAACTTTTCACATGCATGACTTTTACGCCATGAGAGCTATTCTCCCAAGTATTAGTTTCAGAACAAAAATATTTGGTGTGTGGATGCATTCTTACATGGTCGACCCTCATTTTAAAAATTGTTGCAATCGCATAAAAATTCATGACTTGAGGTCGAACTATAAATACATCAGCGATTCGAACTTTTTCACATGCATGACTTTTACGCCATGAGAGCTATTCTCCAAAGTATTAGTTTCAGAACAAAAATATTTGGTGTGTGGATGCATTCTTACATGGTCGACCCTCATGAAAAAAATTGGTGCAATCGCATAAAAATTCATGACTTGAGGTCGAAGTATAAATACATCAACGATTCGAACTTTTTCACACGCATGACGTTTACGCCATGAGAGCTATTCTCCAAAGTATTAGTTTCAGAACAAAATTTTTGGGTGTGTGGATGCATTCTTACATGGTCGACCCTCATGAAAAGAATTGTCGCAATTGCATAAAAATTCATGACTTGAGGACGAAGTATAAATACATCAACGATTCGAACTTTTTCACATGCAAGAATTTTACGCCATGAGAGCTATTCTCCAAAGTATTAGTTTCAGAACAAAAATATTTGGTGTGTGGATGCATTCTTACATGGTCGACCCTCATGAAATAAATTGGTGCAATCGCATAAAAATTCATGACTTGAGGTCGAAGTATAAATACATCAACGATTCGAACTTTTTCACATGCATGACGTTTACGCCATGAGAGCTATTCTCCAAAGTATTAGTTTCAGAACAAAATTTTTGGGTGTGTGGATGCATTCTTACATGGTCGACCCTCATGAAAAAAATTGGTGCAATCGCATAAAAATTCATGACTTGAGGTCGAAGTATAAATACATCAACGATTCGAACTTTTTCACATGCATGACTTTTACGCCATGAGAGCTATTCTCCAAAGTATTAGTTTCAGAACAAAATTTTTGGGTGTGTGGATGCATTCTTACATGGTCGACCCTCATGAAAAGAATTGTCGCAATTGCATAAAAATTCATGACTTGAGGACGAAGTATAAATACATCAACGATTCGAACTTTTTCACATGCAAGAATTTTACGCCATGAGAGCTATTCTCCAAAGTATTAGTTTCAGAACAAAAATATTTGGTGTGTGGATGCATTCTTACATGGTCGACCCTCATGAAATAAATTGGTGCAATCGCATAAAAATTCATGACTTGAGGTTGAAGTATAAATACATCAACGATTCGAACTTTTTCACATGCATGACTTTTACGCCATGAGAGCTATTCTCCAAAGTATTAGTTTCAGAACAAAAATATTTGGTGTGTGGATGCATTCTTACATGGTCGACCCTCATGAAAAAAATTGTTGCAATCGCATTAAAATTCATGACTTGAGGTCGAACTATAAATACATCAGCGATTCGAACTTTTTCACATGCATGACTTTTACGCCATGAGAGCTATTCTCCAAAGTATTAGTTTCAGAACAAAAATATTTGGTGTGTGGATGCATTCTTACATGGTCGACCCTCATTTTAAAAATTGTTGCAATCGCATAAAAATTCATGACTTGAGGTTGAAGTATAAATACATCAGCGATTCGAACTTTTTCACATGCATGACTTTTACGCCATGAGAGCTATTCTCCAAAGTATTAGTTTCAGAACAAAAATATTTGGTGTGTGGATGCATTCTTACATGGTCGACCCTCATGAAAAAAATTGGCGCAATTGCATAAAAATTCATGACTTGAGGTTGAAGTATAAATACATCAGCGATTCGAACTTTTTCACATGCATGACTTTTACGCAATGAGAGCTATTCTCCAAAGTATTAGTTTCAGAACAAAAATATTTGGTGTGTGGATGCATTCTTACATGGTCGACCCTCATGAAAAAAATTGGTGCAATTGCATAAAAATTCATGACTTGAGGTTGAAGTATAAATACATCAACGATTCGAACTTTTTCACATGCAGGACTTTTACGCCATGAGAGCTATTCTCCAAAGTATTAGTTTCAGAACAAAAATATTTGGTGTGTGGATGCATTTTTACATGGTCAACCCTCATGAGAAAAATTGTTGCAATCGCATAAAAATTCATGACTTGAGGTCGAACTATAAATACATCAGCGATTCGAACTTTTTCACATGCATGACTTTTACGCCATGAGAGCTATTCTCCAAAGTATTAGTTTCAGAACAAAAATATTTGGTGTGTGGATGCATTCTTACATGGTCGACATTCATGTTAAAAATTGTTGCAATCGCAAAAAAATTCATGACTTGAGGTTGAAGTATAAATACATCAGCGATTCGAACTTTTTCACATGCATGACTTTTACGCCATGAGAGCTATTCTCCAAAGTATTAGTTTCAGAACAAAAATATTTGGTGTGTGGATGCATTCTTACATGGTCGACCCTCATTTTAAAAATTGGCGCAATTGCATAAAAATTCATGACTTGAGGTTGAAGTATAAATACATCAGCGATTCGAACTTTTTCACATGCATGACTTTTACGCCATGAGAGCTATTCTCCAAAGTATTAGTTTCAGAACAAAAATATTTGGTGTGTGGATGCATTCTTACATGGTCGACCCTCATGAAAAAAATTGGTGCAATTGCATAAAAATTCATGACTTGAGGTCGAAGTATAAATACATCAACGATTCGAACTTTTTCACATGCATGACTTTTACGCCATGAGAGCTATTCTCCAAAGTATTAGTTTCAGAACAAAAATATTTGGTGTGTGGATGCATTTTTACATGGTCGACCCTCATGAGAAAAATTGTTGCAATCGCATAAAAATTCATGACTTGAGGTCGAACTATAAATACATCAGCGATTCGAACTTTTTCACATGCATGACTTTTACGCCATGAGAGCTATTCTCCAAAGTATTAGTTTCAGAACAAAAATATTTGGTGTGTGGATGCATTCTTACATGGTCGACCCTCATGTAAAAAATTGTTGCAATCGCATAAAAATGCATGACTTGAGGTTGAAGTATAAATACATCAACGATTCGAACTTTTTCACATGCATGACTTTTACGCCATGAGAGCTATTCTCCAAAGTATTAGTTTCAGAACAAAAATATTTGGTGTGTGGATGCATTCTTACATGGTCGACCCTCATGAAAAGAATTGTCGCAATTGCATAAAAATTCATGACTTGAGGTCGAAGTATAAATACATCAACGATTCGAACTTTTTCACATGCATGACTTTTACGCCATGAGAGCTATTCTCCAAAGTATTAGTTTCAGAACAAAAATATTTGGTGTGTGGATGCATTCTTACATGGTCGACCCTCATGAGAAAAATTGTTGCAATTGCATAAAAATTCATGACTTGAGGTCGAAGTATAAATACATCAGCGATTCGAACTTTTTCACATGCATGACTTTTACGCCATGAGAGCTATTCTCCAAAGTATTAGTTTCAGAACAAAAATATTTGGTGTGTGGATGCATTCTTACATGGTCGACCCTCATGAAATGAATTGGCGCAATTGCATAAAAATTCATGACTTGAGGTCGAAGTATAAATACATCAACGATTCGAACTTTTTCACATGCATGACTTTTACGCCATGAGAGCTATTCTCCAAAGAATTAGTTTCAGAACAAAAATATTTGGTGTGTGGATGCATTCTTACATGGTCGACCCTCATGAAAAAAATTGTTGCAATTGCATAAAAATTCATGACTTGAGGTCGAAGTATAAATACATCAGCGATTCGAACTTTTTCACATGCATGACTTTTACGCCATGAGAGCTATTCTCCAAAGTATTAGTTTCAGAACAAAAATATTTGGTGTGTGGATGCATTCTTACATGGTCGACTCTCATGTTAAAAATTGTTGCAATCGCATAAAAATTCATGACTTGAGGTTGAAGTATAAATACATCAGCGATTCGAACTTTTTCACATGCATGACTTTTACGACATGAGAGCTATTCTCCAAAGTATTAGTTTCAGAACAAAAATATTTGGTGTGTGGATGCATTCTTACATGGTCGACCCTCATGAGAAAAATTGTTGCAATTGCATAAAAATTCATGACTTGAGGTCGAAGTATAAATACATCAGCGATTCGAACTTTTTCACATGCATGACTTTTACGCAATGAGAGCTATTCTCCAAAGTGTTAGTTTCAGAACAAAAATATTTGGTGTGTGGATGCATTCTTACATGGTCGACCCTCATGAAAAAAATTGGTGCAATTGCATAAAAATTCATGACTTGAGGTCGAAGTATAAATACATCAACGATTCGAACTTTTTCACATGCATGACTTTTACGCCATGAGAGCTATTCTCCAAAGCATTAGTTTCAGAACAAAAATATTTGGTGTGTGGATGCATTTTTACATGGTCGACCCTCATGAAAAAAATTGTTGCAATCGCATAAAAATTCATGACTTGAGGTTGAAGTATAAATACATCAGCGATTCGAACTTTTTCACATGCATGACTTTTACGCCATGAGAGCTATTCTCCAAAGTATTAGTTTCAGAACAAAAATATTTGGTGTGTGGATGCATTCTTACATGGTCGACCCTCGTGTTAAAAATTGTTGCAATCGCAAAAAAATTCATGACTTGAGGTCGAAGTATAAACACATCAACGATTCGAACTTTTTCACATGCATGACGTTTACGCCATGAGAGCTATTCTCCAAAGTATTAGTTTCAGAACAAAATTTTTGGGTGTGTGGATGCATTCTTACATGGTCGACCCTCATGAAAAGAATTGTCGCAATTGCATAAAAATTCATGACTTGAGGTCGAAGTATAAATACATCAACGATTCGAACTTTTTCACATGCAAGAATTTTACGCCATGAGAGCTATTCTCCAAAGTATTAGTTTCAGAACAAAAATATTTGGTGTGTGGATGCATTCTTACATGGTCGACCCTCATAAATTAAATTAATTGGTGCAATCGCATAAAAATTCATGACTTGAGGTTGAAGTATAAATACATCAACGATTCGAACTTTTTCACATGCATGACTTTTACGCCATGAGAGCTATTCTCCAAAGTATTAGTTTCAGAACAAAAATATTTGGTGTGTGGATGCATTCTTACATGGTCGACCCTCATGAGAAAAATTGTTGCAATTGCATAAAAATTCATGACTTGAGGTCGAAGTATAAATACATCAGCGATTCGAACTTTTTCACATGCATGACTTTTACGCCATGAGAGCTATTCTCCAAAGTATTAGTTTCAGAACAAAAATATTTGGTGTGTGGATGCATTCTTACATGGTCGACCCTCATGTTAAAAATTGTTGCAATCGCATAAAAATTCATGACTTGAGGTTGAAGTATAAATACATCAGCGATTCGAACTTTTTCACATGCATGACTTTTACGCCATGAGAGCTATTCTCCAAAGTATTAGTTTCAGAACAAAAATATTTGGTGTGTGGATGCATTTTTACATGGTCGACCCTCATGAAAAAAATTGTTGCAATCGCATTAAAATTCATGACTTGAGGTTGAACTATAAATACATCAGCGATTCGAACTTTTTCACATGCATGACTTTTACGCCATGAGAGCTATTCTCCAAAGTATTAGTTTCAGAACAAAAATATTTGGTGTGTGGATGCATTCTTACATGGTCGACCCTCATGTTAAAAATTGTTGCAATTGCATAAAAATTCATGACTTGAGGTCGAAGTATAAATACATCAACGATTCGAACTTTTTCACATGCATGACTTTTACGCCATGAGAGCTATTCTCCAAAGTATTAGTTTCAGAACAAAAATTTTGGGGTGTGTGGATGCATTCTTACATGGTCGACCCTCATGAAAAGAATTGTCGCAATTGCATAAAAATTCATGACTTGAGGTTGAAGTATAAATACATCAGCGATTCGAACTTTTTCACATGCATGACTTTTACGCCATGAGAGCTATTCTCCAAAGTATTAGTTTCAGAACAAAAATATTTGGTGTGTGGATGCATTCTTACATGGTCGACCCTCATGAAATAAATTGGTGCAATCGCATTAAAATTCATGACTTGAGGTTGAAGTATAAATACATCAACGATTCGAACTTTTTCACATGCATGACTTTTACGCCATGAGAGCTATTCTCCAAAGTATTAGTTTCAGAACAAAAATATTTGGTGTGTGGATGCATTCTTACATGGTCGACCCACATGAAAAAAATTGTTGCAATCGCATTAAAATTCATGACTTGAGGTCGAACTATAAATACATCAGCGATTCGAACTTTTTCACATGCATGACTTTTACGCCATGAGAGCTATTCTCCAAAGTATTAGTTTCAGAACAAAAATATTTGGTGTGTGGATGCATTCTTACATGGTCGACCCTCATTTTAAAAATTGGCGCAATTGCAAAAAAATTCATGACTTGAGGTTGAAGTATAAATACATCAGCGATTCGAACTTTTTCACATGCATGACTTTTACGCAATGAGAGCTATTCTCCAAAGTATTAGTTTCAGAACAAAAATATTTGGTGTGTGGATGCATTCTTACATGGTCGACCCTCATGAAAAAAATTGGTGCAATTGCATAAAAATTCATGACTTGAGGTTGAAGTATAAATACATCAACGATTCGAACTTTTTCACATGCATGACTTTTACGCCATGAGAGCTATTCTCCAAAGTATTAGTTTCAGAACAAAAATATTTGGTGTGTGGATGCATTTTTACATGGTCGACCCTCATGAGAAAAATTGTTGCAATCGCATAAAAATTCATGACTTGAGGTCGAACTATAAATACATCAGCGATTCGAACTTTTTCACATGCATGACTTTTACGCCATGAGAGCTATTCTCCAAAGTATTAGTTTCAGAACAAAAATATTTGGTGTGTGGATGCATTCTTACATGGTCGACCCTCATGTTAAAAATTGTTGCAATCGCATAAAAATTCATGACTTGAGGTTGAAGTATAAATACATCAGCGATTCGAACTTTTTCACATGCATGACTTTTACGCCATGAGAGCTATTCTCCAAAGTATTAGTTTCAGAACAAAAATATTTGGTGTGTGGATGCATTCTTACATGGTCGACCCTCATTTTAAAAATTGGCGCAATTGCATAAAAATTCATGACTTGAGGTTGAAGTATAAATACATCAGCGATTCGAACTTTTTCACATGCATGACTTTTACGCCATGAGAGCTATTCTCCAAAGTATTAGTTTCAGAACAAAAATATTTGGTGTGTGGATGCATTCTTACATGGTCGACCCTCATGAGAAAAATTGTTGCAATCGCATAAAAATTCATGACTTGAGGTCGAACTATAAATACATCAGCGATTCGAACTTTTTCACATGCATGACTTTTACGCCATGAGAGCTATTCTCCAAAGTATTAGTTTCAGAACAAAAATATTTGGTGTGTGGATGCATTCTTACATGGTCGACCCTCATGAAAAAAATTGTTGCAATCGCATAAAAATGCATGACTTGAGGTTGAAGTATAAATACATCAACGATTCGAACTTTTTCACATGCATGACTTTTACGCCATGAGAGCTATTCTCCAAAGTATTAGTTTCAGAACAAAAATATTTGGTGTGTGGATGCATTCTTACATGGTCGACCCTCATGAAAAGAATTGTCGCAATTGCATAAAAATTCATGATTTGAGGTCGAAGTATAAATACATCAACGATTCGAACTTTTTCACATGCATGACTTTTACGCAATGAGAGCTATTCTCCAAAGTATTAGTTTCAGAACAAAAATATTTGGTGTGTGGATGCATTCTTACATGGTCGACCCTCATGAGAAAAATTGTTGCAATCACATAAAAATTCATGACTTGAGGTCGAAGTATAAATACATCAGCGATTCGAACTTTTTCACATGCATGACTTTTACGCCATGAGAGCTATTCTCCAAAGTATTAGTTTCAGAACAAAAATATTTGGTGTGTGGATGCATTCTTACATGGTCGACCCTCATGAAATGAATTGGCGCAATTGCATAAAAATTCATGACTTGAGGTCGAAGTATAAATACATCAACGATTCGAACTTTTTCACATGCATGACTTTTACGCCATGAGAGCTATTCTCCAAAGAATTAGTTTCAGAACAAAAATATTTGGTGTGTGGATGCATTCTTACATGGTCGACCCTCATGAAAAAAATTGTTGCAATTGCATAAAAATTCATGACTTGAGGTCGAAGTATAAATACATCAGCGATTCGAACTTTTTCACATGCATGACTTTTACGCCATGAGAGCTATTCTCCAAAGTATTAGTTTCAGAACAAAAATATTTGGTGTGTGGATGCATTCTTACATGGTCGACTCTCATGTTAAAAATTGGTGCAATCGCATAAAAAGTCATGACTTGAGGTTGAAGTATAAATACATCAGCGATTCGAACTTTTTCACATGCATGACTTTTACGCCATGAGAGCTATTCTCCAAAGTATTAGTTTCAGAACAAAAATATTTGGTGTGTGGATGCATTCTTACATGGTCGACCCTCATGAGAAAAATTGGCGCAATTGCATAAAAATTCATGACTTGAGGTTGAAGTATAAATACATCAGCGATTCGAACTTTTTCACATGCATGACTTTTACGCAATGAGAGCTATTCTCCAAAGTATTAGTTTCAGAACAAAAATATTTGGTGTGTGGATGCATTCTTACATGGTCGACCCTCATGAAAAAAATTGTTGCAATTGCATAAAAATTCATGACTTGAGGTCGAAGTATAAATACATCAACGATTCGAACTTTTTCACATGCATGACTTTTACGCCATGAGAGCTATTCTCCAAAGCATTAGTTTCAGAACAAAAATATTTGGTGTGTGGATGCATTTTTACATGGTCGACCCTCATGAAAAAAATTGTTGCAATCGCATAAAAATTCATGACTTGAGGTTGAAGTATAAATACATCAGCGATTCGAACTTTTTCACATGCATGACTTTTACGCCATGAGAGCTATTCTCCAAAGTATTAGTTTCAGAACAAAAATATTTGGTGTGTGGATGCATTCTTACATGGTCGACCCTCGTGAGAAAAATTGTTGCAATCGCATAAAAATTCATGACTTGAGGTTGAAGTATAAATACATCAGCGATTCGAACTTTTTCACATGCATGACGTTTACGCCATGAGAGCTATTCTCCAAAGTATTAGTTTCAGAACAAAAATATTTGGTGTGTGGATGCATTCTTACATGGTCGACCCTCATGAAAAGAATTGTCGCAATTGCATAAAAATTCATGACTTGAGGTCGAAGTATAAATACATCAACGATTCGAACTTTTTCACATGCATGACTTTTACGCAATGAGAGCTATTCTCCAAAGTATTAGTTTCAGAACAAAAATATTTGGTGTGTGGATGCATTCTTACATGGTCGACCCTCATGAGAAAAATTGTTGCAATCACATAAAAATTCATGACTTGAGGTCGAAGTATAAATACATCAGCGATTCGAACTTTTTCACATGCATGACTTTTACGCCATGAGAGCTATTCTCCAAAGTATTAGTTTCAGAACAAAAATATTTGGTGTGTGGATGCATTCTTACATGGTCGACCCTCATGAAATGAATTGGCGCAATTGCATAAAAATTCATGACTTGAGGTCGAAGTATAAATACATCAACGATTCGAACTTTTTCACATGCATGACTTTTACGCCATGAGAGCTATTCTCCAAAGAATTAGTTTCAGAACAAAAATATTTGGTGTGTGGATGCATTCTTACATGGTCGACCCTCATGAAAAAAATTGTTGCAATTGCATAAAAATTCATGACTTGAGGTCGAAGTATAAATACATCAGCGATTCGAACTTTTTCACATGCATGACTTTTACGCCATGAGAGCTATTCTCCAAAGTATTAGTTTCAGAACAAAAATATTTGGTGTGTGGATGCATTCTTACATGGTCGACTCTCATGTTAAAAATTGGTGCAATCACATAAAAAGTCATGACTTGAGGTTGAAGTATAAATACATCAGCGATTCGAACTTTTTCACATGCATGACTTTTACGCCATGAGAGCTATTCTCCAAAGTATTAGTTTCAGAACAAAAATATTTGGTGTGTGGATGCATTCTTACATGGTCGACCCTCATGAGAAAAATTGGCGCAATTGCATAAAAATTCATGACTTGAGGTTGAAGTATAAATACATCAGCGATTCGAACTTTTTCACATGCATGACTTTTACGCAATGAGAGCTATTCTCCAAAGTATTAGTTTCAGAACAAAAATATTTGGTGTGTGGATGCATTCTTACATGGTCGACCCTCATGAAAAAAATTGGTGCAATTGCATAAAAATTCATGACTTGAGGTCGAAGTATAAATACATCAACGATTCGAACCTTTTCACATGCATGACTTTTACGCCATGAGAGCTATTCTCCAAAGCATTAGTTTCAGAACAAAAATATTTGGTGTGTGGATGCATTTTTACATGGTCGACCCTCATGAAAAAAATTGTTGCAATCGCATAAAAATTCATGACTTGAGGTTGAAGTATAAATACATCAGCGATTCGAACTTTTTCACATGCATGACTTTTACGCCATGAGAGCTATTCTCCAAAGTATTAGTTTCAGAACAAAAATATTTGGTGTGTGGATGCATTCTTACATGGTCGACCCTCGTGTTAAAAATTGTTGCAATCGCATAAAAATTCATGACTTGAGGTCGAAGTATAAATACATCAACGATTCGAACTTTTTCACATGCATGACGTTTACGCCATGAGAGCTATTCTCCAAAGTATTAGTTTCAGAACAAAATTTTTGGGTGTGTGGATGCATTCTTACATGGTCGACCCTCATGAAAAGAATTGTCGCAATTGCATAAAAATTCATGACTTGAGGTCGAAGTATAAATACATCAACGATTCGAACTTTTTCACATGCAAGAATTTTACGCCATGAGAGCTATTCTCCAAAGTATTAGTTTCAGAACAAAAATATTTGGTGTGTGGATGCATTCTTACATGGTCGACCCTCATGAAATAAATTGGTGCAATCGCATAAAAATTCATGACTTGAGGTTGAAGTATAAATACATCAACGATTCGAACTTTTTCACATGCATGACTTTTACGCCATGAGAGCTATTCTCCAAAGTATTAGTTTCAGAACAAAAATATTTGGTGTGTGGATGCATTCTTACATGGTCGACCCTCATGAGAAAAATTGTTGCAATTGCATAAAAATTCATGACTTGAGGTCGAAGTATAAATACATCAGCGATTCGAACTTTTTCACATGCATGACTTTTACGCCATGAGAGCTATTCTCCAAAGTATTAGTTTCAGAACAAAAATATTTGGTGTGTGGATGCATTCTTACATGGTCGACCCTCATGAGAAAAATTGGCGCAATTGCATAAAAATTCATGACTTGAGGTTGAAGTATAAATACATCAGCGATTCGAACTTTTTCACATGCATGACTTTTACGCAATGAGAGCTATTCTCCAAAGTATTAGTTTCAGAACAAAAATATTTGGTGTGTGGATGCATTCTTACATGGTCGACCCTCATGAGAAAAATTGGTGCAATCGCATAAAAATTCATGACTTGAGGTCGAAGTATAAATACATCAACGATTCGAACTTTTTCACATGCATGACTTTTACGCCATGAGAGCTATTCTCCAAAGTATTAGTTTCAGAACAAAAATATTTGGTGTGTGGATGCATTCTTACATGGTCGACCCTCATGAAAAAAATTGTTGCAATCGCATACAAATTCATGACTTGAGGTCGAACTATAAATACATCAGCGATTCGAACTTTTTCACATGCATGACTTTTACGCCATGAGAGCTATTCTCCAAAGTATTAGTTTCAGAACAAAAATATTTGGTGTGTGGATGCATTCTTACATGGTCGACCCTCATGAGAAAAATTGTTGCAATCGCATAAAAATGCATGACTTGAGGTTGAAGTATAAATACATCAACGATTCGAACTTTTTCACATGCATGACTTTTACGCCATGAGAGCTATTCTCCAAAGTATTAGTTTCAGAACAAAAATATTTGGTGTGTGGATGCATTCTTACATGGTCGACCCTCATGAAAAGAATTGTCGCAATTGCATAAAAATTCATGACTTGAGGTCGAAGTATAAATACATCAACGATTCGAACTTTTTCACATGCATGACTTTTACGCCATGAGAGCTATTCTCCAAAGTATTAGTTTCAGAACAAAAATGTTTGGTGTGTGGATGCATTCTTACATGGTCGACCCTCATGAGAAAAATTGTTGCAATTGCATAAAAATTCATGACTTGAGGTCGAAGTATAAATACATCAGCGATTCGAACTTTTTCACATGCATGACTTTTACGCCATGAGAGCTATTCTCCAAAGTATTAGTTTCAGAACAAAAATATTTGGTGTGTGGATGCATTCTTACATGGTCGACCCTCATGAAAAGAATTGGCGCAATTGCATACAAATTCATGACTTGAGGTCGAAGTATAAATACATCAACGATTCGAACTTTTTCACATGCATGACTTTTACGCCATGAGAGCTATTCTCCAAAGTATTAGTTTCAGAACAAAAATATTTGGTGTGTGGATGCATTCTTACATGGTCGACCCTCATGAGAAAAATTGTTGCAATTGCATAAAAATTCATGACTTGAGGTCGAAGTATAAATACATCAGCGATTCGAACTTTTTCACATGCATGACTTTTACGCCATGAGAGCTATTCTCCAAAGTATTAGTTTCAGAACAAAAATATTTGGTGTGTGGATGCATTCTTACATGGTCGACCCTCATGTTAAAAATTGTTGCAATCGCATAAAAATTCATGACTTGAGGTTGAAGTATAAATACATCAGCGATTCGAACTTTTTCACATGCATGACTTTTACGCCATGAGAGCTATTCTCCAAAGTATTAGTTTCAGAACAAAAATATTTGGTGTGTGGATGCATTTTTACATGGTCGACCCTCATGAAAAAAATTGTTGCAATCGCATAAAAATTCATGACTTGAGGTCGAACTATAAATACATCAGCGATTCGAACTTTTTCACATGCATGACTTTTACGCCATGAGAGCTATTCTCCAAAGTATTAGTTTCAAAACAAAAATATTTGGTGTGTGGATGCATTCTTACATGGTCGACCCTCATGTTAAATATTGTTGCAATCGCATAAAAATTCATGACTTGAGGTTGAAGTATAAATACATCAGCGATTCGAACTTTTTCACATGCATGACTTTTACGCCATGAGAGCTATTCTCCAAAGTATTAGTTTCAGAACAAAAATATTTGGTGTGTGGATGCATTCTTACATGGTCGACCCTCATGAGAAAAATTGGCGCAATTGCATAAAAATTCATGACTTGAGGTTGAAGTATAAATACATCAGCGATTCGAACTTTTTCACATGCATGACTTTTACGCAATGAGAGCTATTCTCCAAAGTATTAGTTTCAGAACAAAAATATTTGGTGTGTGGATGCATTCTTACATGGTCGACCCTGATGAAAAAAATTGGTGCAATTGCATAAAAATTCATGACTTGAGGTCGAAGTATAAATACATCAACGATTCGAACTTTTTCACATGCATGACTTTTACGCCATGAGAGCTATTCTCCAAAGCATTGTTTTCAGAACAAAAATATTTGGTGTGTGGATGCATTTTTACATGGTCGACCCTCATGAAAAAAATTGTTGCAATCGCATAAAAATTCATGACTTGAGGTTGAAGTATAAATACATCAGCGATTCGAACTTTTTCACATGCATGACTTTTACGCCATGAGAGCTATTCTCCAAAGTATTAGTTTCAGAACAAAAATATTTGGTGTGTGGATGCATTCTTACATGGTCGACCCTCGTGTTAAAAATTGTTGCAATCGCATAAAAATTCATGACTTGAGGTCGAAGTATAAATACATCAACGATTCGAACTTTTTCACATGCATGACGTTTACGCCATGAGAGCTATTCTCCAAAGTATTAGTTTCAGAACAAAATTTTTGGGTGTGTGGATGCATTCTTACATGGTCGACCCTCATGAAAAGAATTGTCGCAATTGCATAAAAATTCATGACTTGAGGTCGAAGTATAAATACATCAACGATTCGAACTTTTTCACATGCAAGAATTTTACGCCATGAGAGCTATTCTCCAAAGTATTAGTTTCAGAACAAAAATATTTGGTGTGTGGATGCATTCTTACATGGTCGACCCTCATGAAATAAATTGGTGCAATCGCATAAAAATTCATGACTTGAGGTTGAAGTATAAATACATCAACGATTCGAACTTTTTCACATGCATGACTTTTACGCCATGAGAGCTATTCTCCAAAGTATTAGTTTCAGAACAAAAATATTTGGTGTGTGGATGCATTCTTACATGGTCGACCCTCATGAGAAAAATTGTTGCAATTGCATAAAAATTCATGACTTGAGGTCGAAGTATAAATACATCAGCGATTCGAACTTTTTCACATGCATGACTTTTACGCCATGAGAGCTATTCTCCAAAGTATTAGTTTCAGAACAAAAATATTTGGTGTGTGGATGCATTCTTACATGGTCGACCCTCATGAAAAAAATTGGTGCAATCGCATAAAAATTCATGACTTGAGGTTGAAGTATAAATACATCAGCGATTCGAACTTTTTCACATGCATGACTTTTACGCCATGAGAGCTATTCTCCAAAGTATTAGTTTCAGAACAAAAATATTTGGTGTGTGGATGCATTCTTACATGGTCGACCCTCATGTTAAAAATTGTTGCAATCGCATAAAAATTCATGACTTGAGGTTGAAGTATAAATACATCAGCGATTCGAACTTTTTCACATGCATGACTTTTACGCCATGAGAGCTATTCTCCAAAGTATTAGTTTCAGAACAAAAATATTTGGTGTGTGGATGCATTCTTACATGGTCGACCCTCATGAAATAAATTGGTGCAATCGCATAAAAATTCATGACTTGAGGTTGAAGTATAAATACATCAACGATTCGAACTTTTTCACATGCATGACTTTTACGCCATGAGAGCTATTCTCCAAAGTATTAGTTTCAGAACAAAAATATTTGGTGTGTGGATGCATTCTTACATGGTCGACCCACATGAAAAAAATTGTTGCAATCGCATTAAAATTCATGACTTGAGGTCGAACTATAAATACATCAGCGATTCGAACTTTTTCACATGCATGACTTTTACGCCATGAGAGCTATTCTCCAAAGTATTAGTTTCAGAACAAAAATATTTGGTGTGTGGATGCATTTTTACATGGTCGACCCTCATGTTAAAAATTGTTGCAATCGCATAAAAATTCATGACTTGAGGTTGAAGTATAAATACATCAACGATTCGAACTTTTTCACATGCATGACTTTTACGCCATGAGAGCTATTCTCCAAAGTATTAGTTTCAGAACAAAAATATTTGGTGTGTGGATGCATTCTTACATGGTCGACCCTCATGAGAAAAATTGGCGCAATTGCATAAAAATTCATGACTTGAGGTTGAAGTATAAATACATCAGCGATTCGAACTTTTTCACATGCATGACTTTTACGCAATGAGAGCTATTCTCCAAAGTATTAGTTTCAGAACAAAAATATTTGGTGTGTGGATGCATTCTTACATGGTCGACCCTCATGAAAAAAATTGGTGCAATTGCATAAAAATTCATGACTTGAGGTCGAAGTATAAATACATCAACGATTCGAACTTTTTCACATGCATGACTTTTACGCCATGAGAGCTATTCTCCAAAGTATTAGTTTCAGAACAAAAATATTTGGTGTGTGGATGCATTTTTACATGGTCGACCCTCATGAAAAAAATTGTTGCAATCGCATAAAAATTCATGACTTGAGGTCGAACTATAAATACATCAGCGATTCGAACCTTTTCACATGCATGACTTTTACGCCATGAGAGCTATTCTCCAAAGTATTAGTTTCAGAACAAAAATATTTGGTGTGTGGATGCATTCTTACATGGTCGACCCTCATGTAAAAAATTGTTGCAATCGCATAAAAATGCATGACTTGAGGTTGAAGTATAAATACATCAACGATTCGAACTTTTTCACATGCATGACTTTTACGCCATGAGAGCTATTCTCCAAAGTATTAGTTTCAGAACAAAAATATTTGGTGTGTGGATGCATTCTTACATGGTCGACCCTCATGAAAAGAATTGGCGCAATTGCATAAAAATTCATGACTTGAGGTCGAAGTATAAATACATCAACGATTCGAACTTTTTCACATGCATGACTTTTACGCCATGAGAGCTATTCTCCAAAGTATTAGTTTCAGAACAAAAATGTTTGGTGTGTGGATGCATTCTTACATGGTCGACCCTCATGAGAAAAATTGTTGCAATTGCATAAAAATTCATGACTTGAGGTCGAAGTATAAATACATCAGCGATTCGAACTTTTTCACATGCATGACTTTTACGCCATGAGAGCTATTCTCCAAAGTATTAGTTTCAGAACAAAAATATTTGGTGTGTGGATGCATTCTTACATGGTCGACCCTCATGAAAAGAATTGGCGCAATTGCATAAAAATTCATGACTTGAGGTCGAAGTATAAATACATCAACGATTCGAACTTTTTCACATGCATGACTTTTACGCCATGAGAGCTATTCTCCAAAGTATTAGTTTCAGAACAAAAATATTTGGTGTGTGGATGCATTCTTACATGGTCGACCCTCATGAGAAAAATTGTTGCAATTGCATAAAAATTCATGACTTGAGGTCGAAGTATAAATACATCAGCGATTCGAACTTTTTCACATGCATGACTTTTACGCCATGAGAGCTATTCTCCAAAGTATTAGTTTCAGAACAAAAATATTTGGTGTGTGGATGCATTCTTACATGGTCGACCCTCATGTTAAAAATTGTTGCAATCGCATAAAAAATTCATGACTTGAGGTTGAAGTATAAATACATCAGCGATTCGAACTTTTTCACATGCATGACTTTTACGCCATGAGAGCTATTCTCCAAAGTATTAGTTTCAGAACAAAAATATTTGGTGTGTGGATGCATTTTTACATGGTCGACCCTCATGAAAAAAATTGTTGCAATCGCATAAAAATTCATGACTTGAGGTCGAACTATAAATACATCAGCGATTCGAACTTTTTCACATGCATGACTTTTACGCCATGAGAGCTATTCTCCAAAGTATTAGTTTCAAAACAAAAATATTTTGTGTGTGGATGCATTCTTACATGGTCGACCCTCATGTTAAAAATTGTTGCAATCGCATAAAAATTCATGACTTGAGGTTGAAGTATAAATACATCAACGATTCGAACTTTTTCACATGCATGACTTTTACGCCATGAGAGCTATTCTCCAAAGTATTAGTTTCAGAACAAAAATATTTGGTGTGTGGATGCATTCTTACATGGTCGACCCTCATGAAAAGAATTGTCGCAATTGCATAAAAATTCATGACTTGAGGTCGAAGTATAAATACATCAACGATTCGAACTTTTTCACATGCATGACTTTTACGCCATGAGAGCTATTCTCCAAAGTATTAGTTTCAGAACAAAAATGTTTGGTGTGTGGATGCATTCTTACATGGTCGACCCTCATGAGAAAAATTGTTGCAATTGCATAAAAATTCATGACTTGAGGTCGAAGTATAAATACATCAGCGATTCGAACTTTTTCACATGCATGACTTTTACGCCATGAGAGCTATTCTCCAAAGTATTAGTTTCAGAACAAAAATATTTGGTGTGTGGATGCATTCTTACATGGTCGACCCTCATGAAAAGAATTGGCGCAATTGCATAAAAATTCATGACTTGAGGTCGAAGTATAAATACATCAACGATTCGAACTTTTTCACATGCATGACTTTTACGCCATGAGAGCTATTCTCCAAAGTATTAGTTTCAGAACAAAAATATTTGGTGTGTGGATGCATTCTTACATGGTTGACCCTCATGAGAAAAATTGTTGCAATTGCATAAAAATTCATGACTTGAGGTCGAAGTATAAATACATCAGCGATTCGAACTTTTTCACATGCATGACTTTTACGCCATGAGAGCTATTCTCCAAAGTATTAGTTTCAGAACAAAAATATTTGGTGTGTGGATGCATTCTTACATGGTCGACCCTCATGTTAAAAATTGTTGCAATCGCATAAAAATTCATGACTTGAGGTTGAAGTATAAATACATCAGCGATTCGAACTTTTTCACATGCATGACTTTTACGCCATGAGAGCTATTCTCCAAAGTATTAGTTTCAGAACAAAAATATTTGGTGTGTGGATGCATTTTTACATGGTCGACCCTCATGAAAAAAATTGTTGCAATCGCATAAAAATTCATGACTTGAGGTCGAACTATAAATACATCAGCGATTCGAACTTTTTCACATGCATGACTTTTACGCCATGAGAGCTATTCTCCAAAGTATTAGTTTCAAAACAAAAATATTTTGTGTGTGGATGCATTCTTACATGGTCGACCCTCATGTTAAAAATTGTTGCAATCGCATAAAAATTCATGACTTGAGGTTGAAGTATAAATACATCAACGATTCGAACTTTTTCACATGCATGACTTTTACGCCATGAGAGCTATTCTCCAAAGTATTAGTTTCAGAACAAAAATATTTGGTGTGTGGATGCATTCTTACATGGTCGACCCTCATGAAAAAAATTGGTGCAATCGGATAAAAATTCATGACTTGAGGTCGAAGTATAAATACATCAGCGATTCGAACTTTTTCACATGCATGACTTTTACGCCATGAGAGCTATTCTCCAAAGTATTAGTTTCAGAACAAAAATATTTGGTGTGTGGATGCATTCTTACATGGTCGACCCTCATGTTAAAAATTGTTGCAATCGCATAAAAATTCATGACTTGAGGTTGAAGTATAAATACATCAGCGATTCGAACTTTTTCACATGCATGACTTTTACGCAATGAGAGCTATTCTCCAAAGTATTAGTTTCAGAACAAAAATATTTGGTGTGTGGATGCATTCTTACATGGTCGACCCTCATGAAAAAAATTGGTGCAATTGCATAAAAATTCATGACTTGAGGTCGAAGTATAAATACATCATCGATTCGAACTTTTTCACATGCATGACTTTTACGCCATGAGAGCTATTCTCCAAAGTATTAGTTTCAGAACAAAAATATTTGGTGTGTGGATGCATTCTTACATGGTCGACCCTCATGAGAAAAATTGTTGCAATTGCATTAAAATTCATGACTTGAGGTCGAAGTATAAATACATCAGCGATTCGAACTTTTTCACATGCATGACTTTTACGCCATGAGAGCTATTCTCCAAAGTATTAGTTTCAGAACAAAAATATTTGGTGTGTGGATGCATTCTTACATGGTCGACCCTCATGAAAAGAATTGTCGCAATTGCATAAAAATTCATGACTTGAGGTCGAAGTATAAATACATCAACGATTCGAACTTTTTCACATGCATGACTTTTACGCCATGAGAGCTATTCTCCAAAGTATTAGTTTCAGAACAAAAATATTTGGTGTGTGGATGCATTCTTACATGGTCGACCCTCATGAGAAAATTTGTAGCAATTGCATAAAAATTCATGACTTGAGGTCGAAGTATAAATACATCAGCGATTCGAACTTTTTCACATGCATGACTTTTACGACATGAGAGCTATTCTCCAAAGTATTAGTTTCAGAACAAAAATATTTGGTGTGTAGATGCATTCTTACATGGTCGACCCTCATGACAAAAATTGTTGCAATTGCATAAAAATTCATGACTTGAGGTTGAAGTATAAATACATCAGCGATTCGAACTTTTTCACATGCATGACTTTTACGCAATGAGAGCTATTCTCCAAAGTATTAGTTTCAGAACAAAAATATTTGGTGTGTGGATGCATTCTTACATGGTCGACCCTCATGAAAAGAACTGGTGCAATTGCATAAAAATTCATGACTTGAGGTTGAAGTATAAATACATCAACGATTCGAACTTTTTCACATGCATGACTTTTACGCCATGAGAGCTATTCTCCAAAGCATTAGTTTCAGAACAAAAATATTTGGTGTGTGGATGCATTTTTACATGGTCGACCCTCATGAAAAAAATTGTTGCAATCGCATAAAAATTCATGACTTGAGGTCGAACTATAAATACATCAACGATTCGAACTTTTTCACATGCATGACTTTTACGCCATGAGAGCTATTCTCCAAAGTATTAGTTTCAGAACAAAAATATTTGGTGTGTGGATGCATTCTTACATGGTCGACCCTCATGTTAAAAATTGTTGCAATCGCATAAAAATTCATGACTTGAGGTTGAAGTATAAATACATCAACGATTCGAACTTTTTCACATGCATGACTTTTACGCCATGAGAGCTATTCTCCAAAGTATTAGTTTCAGAACAAAAATATTTGGTGTGTGGATGCATTCTTACATGGTCGACCCTCATGAAAAAAATTGGTGCAATCAGATAAAAATTCATGACTTGAGGTCGAAGTATAAATACATCAGCGATTCGAACTTTTTCACATGCATGACTTTTACGCCATGAGAGCTATTCTCCAAAGTATTAGTTTCAGAACAAAAATATTTGGTGTGTGGATGCATTCTTACATGGTCGACCCTCATGTTAAAAATTGTTGCAATTGCATAAAAATTCATGACTTGAGGTTGAAGTATAAATACATCAGCGATTCGAACTTTTTCACATGCATGACTTTTACGCCATGAGAGCTATTCTCCAAAGTATAAGTTTCAGAACAAAAATATTTGGTGTGTGGATGCATTCTTACATGGTCGACCCTCATGAAAAAAACTGGTGCAATTGCATAAAAATTCATGACTTGAGGTCGAAGTATAAATACATCAGCGATTCGAACTTTTTCACATGCATGACTTTTACGCCATGAGAGCTATTCTCCAAAGTATTAGTTTCAGAACAAAAATATTTGGTGTGTAGATGCATTCTTACATGGTCGACCCTCATGAGAAAAATTGGTGCAATTGCATAAAAATTCATGACTTGAGGTTGAAGTATAAATACATCAGCGATTCGAACTTTTTCACATGCATGACTTTTACGCCATGAGAGCTATTCTCCAAAGTATTAGTTTCAGAACAAAAATATTTGGTGTGTGGATGCATTCTTACATGGTCGACCCTCATGAAAAGAACTGGTGCAATTGCATAAAAATTCATGACTTGAGGTCGAAGTATAAATACATCAACGATTCGAACTTTTTCACATGCATGACTTTTACGCCATGAGAGCTATTCTCCAAAGCATTAGTTTCAGAACAAAAATATTTGGTGTGTGGATGCATTTTTACATGGTCGACCCTCATGAAAAAAATTGTTGCAATCGCATAAAAATTCATGACTTGAGGTCGAACTATAAATACATCAGCGATTCGAACTTTTTCACATGCATGACTTTTACGCCATGAGAGCTATTCTCCAAAGTATTAGTTTCAGAACAAAAATATTTGGTGTGTGGATGCATTCTTACATGGTCGACCCTCATGTTAAAAATTGTTGCAATTGCATAAAAATTCATGACTTGAGGTTGAAGTATAAATACATCAGCGATTCGAACTTTTTCACATGCATGACTTTTACGCCATGAGAGCTATTCTCCAAAGTATTAGTTTCAGAACAAAAATATTTGGTGTGTGGATGCATTCTTACATGGTCGACCCTCATGAAAAAAACTGGTGCAATTGCATAAAAATTCATGACTTGAGGTCGAACTATAAATACATCAGCGATTCGAACTTTTTCACATGCATGACTTTTACGCCATGAGAGCTATTCTCCAAAGCATTAGTTTCAGAACAAAAATATTTGGTGTGTGGATGCATTCTTACATGGTCGACCCTCATGAAAAGAATTGTCGCAATTGCATAAAAATTCATGACTTGAGGTCGAAGTATAAATACATCAACGATTCGAACTTTTTCACATGCATGACTTTTACGCCATGAGAGCTATTCTCCAAAGTATTAGTTTCAGAACAAAAATATTTGGTGTGTGGATGCATTCTTACATGGTCGACCCTCATGAGAAAATTTGTAGCAATTGCATAAAAATTCATGACTTGAGGTCGAAGTATAAATACATCAGCGATTCGAACTTTTTCACATGCATGACTTTTACGACATGAGAGCTATTCTCCAAAGTATTAGTTTCAGAACAAAAATATTTGGTGTGTGGATGCATTCTTACATGGTCGACCCTCATGACAAAAATTGTTGCAATTGCATAAAAATTCATGACTTGAGGTTGAAGTATAAATACATCAGCGATTCGAACTTTTTCACATGCATGACTTTTACGCAATGAGAGCTATTCTCCAAAGTATTAGTTTCAGAACAAAAATATTTGGTGTGTGGATGCATTCTTACATGGTCGACCCTCATGAAAAGAACTGGTGCAATTGCATAAAAATTCATGACTTGAGGTCGAAGTATAAATACATCAACGATTCGAACTTTTTCACATGCATGACTTTTACGCCATGAGAGCTATTCTCCAAAGCATTAGTTTCAGAACAAAAATATTTGGTGTGTGGATGCATTTTTACATGGTCGACCCTCATGAAAAAAATTGTTGCAATCGCATAAAAATTCATGACTTGAGGTCGAACTATAAATACATCAACGATTCGAACTTTTTCACATGCATGACTTTTACGCCATGAGAGCTATTCTCCAAAGTATTAGTTTCAGAACAAAAATATTTGGTGTGTGGATGCATTCTTACATGGTCGACCCTCATGTTAAAAATTGTTGCAATCGCATAAAAATTCATGACTTGAGGTTGAAGTATAAATACATCAACGATTCGAACTTTTTCACATGCATGACTTTTACGCCATGAGAGCTATTCTCCAAAGTATTAGTTTCAGAACAAAAATATTTGGTGTGTGGATGCATTCTTACATGGTCGACCCTCATGAAAAAAATTGGTGCAATCAGATAAAAATTCATGACTTGAGGTCGAAGTATAAATACATCAGCGATTCGAACTTTTTCACATGCATGACTTTTACGCCATGAGAGCTATTCTCCAAAGTATTAGTTTCAGAACAAAAATATTTGGTGTGTGGATGCATTCTTACATGGTCGACCCTCATGTTAAAAATTGTTGCAATTGCATAAAAATTCATGACTTGAGGTTGAAGTATAAATACATCAGCGATTCGAACTTTTTCACATGCATGACTTTTACGCCATGAGAGCTATTCTCCAAAGTATTAGTTTCAGAACAAAAATATTTGGTGTGTGGATGCATTCTTACATGGTCGACCCTCATGAAAAAAACTGGTGCAATTGCATAAAAATTCATGACTTGAGGTCGAAGTATAAATACATCAGCGATTCGAACTTTTTCACATGCATGACTTTTACGCCATGAGAGCTATTCTCCAAAGTATTAGTTTCAGAACAAAAATATTTGGTGTGTAGATGCATTCTTACATGGTCGACCCTCATGAGAAAAATTGGTGCAATTGCATAAAAATTCATGACTTGAGGTTGAAGTATAAATACATCAGCGATTCGAACTTTTTCACATGCATGACTTTTACGCCATGAGAGCTATTCTCCAAAGTATTAGTTTGAGAACAAAAATATTTGGTGTGTGGATGCATTCTTACATGGTCGACCCTCATGAAAAGAACTGGTGCAATTGCATAAAAATTCATGACTTGAGGTCGAAGTATAAATACATCAACGATTCGAACTTTTTCACATGCATGACTTTTACGCCATGAGAGCTATTCTCCAAAGCATTAGTTTCAGAACAAAAATATTTGGTGTGTGGATGCATTTTTACATGGTCGACCCTCATGAAAAAAATTGTTGCAATTGCATAAAAATTCATGACTTGAGGTCGAACTATAAATACATCAGCGATTCGAACTTTTTCACATGCATGACTTTTACGCCATGAGAGCTATTCTCCAAAGTATTAGTTTCAGAACAAAAATATTTGGTGTGTGGATGCATTCTTACATGGTCGACCCTCATGTTAAAAATTGTTGCAATTGCATAAAAATTCATGACTTGAGGTTGAAGTATAAATACATCAGCGATTCGAACTTTTTCACATGCATGACTTTTACGCCATGAGAGCTATTCTCCAAAGTATTAGTTTCAGAACAAAAATATTTGGTGTGTGGATGCATTCTTACATGGTCGACCCTCATGAAAAAAACTGGTGCAATTGCATAAAAATTCATGACTTGAGGTCGAACTATAAATACATCAGCGATTCGAACTTTTTCACATGCATGACTTTTACGCCATGAGAGCTATTCTCCAAAGCATTAGTTTCAGAACAAAAATATTTGGTGTGTGGATGCATTTTTACATGGTCGACCCTCATGAAAAAAATTGTTGCAATCGCATAAAAATTCATGACTTGAGGTCGAACTATAAATACATCAGCGATTCGAACTTTTTCACATGCATGACTTTTACGCCATGAGAGCTATTCTCCAAAGTATTAGTTTCAGAACAAAAATATTTGGTGTGTGGATGCATTCTTACATGGTCGACACTCATGTTAAAAATTGTTGCAATTGCATAAAAATTCATGACTTGAGGTTGAAGTATAAATACATCAACGATTCAAACTTTTTCACATGCATGACTTTTACGCCATGAGAGCTATTCTCCAAAGTATTAGTTTCAGAACAAAAATATTTGGTGTGTGGATGCATTCTTACATGGTCGACCCTCATGAAAAAAATTGGTGCAATCGGATAAAAATTCATGACTTGAGGTCGAAGTATAAATACATCAGCGATTCGAACTTTTTCACATGCATGACTTTTACGCCATGAGAGCTATTCTCCAAAGTATTAGTTTCAGAACAAAAATATTTGGTGTGTGGATGCATTCTTACATGGTCGACCCTCATGAAAAGAATTGTCGCAATTGCATAAAAATTCATGACTTGAGGTCGAAGTATAAATACATCAACGATTCGAACTTTTTCACATGCATGACTTTTACGGGATGAGAGCTATCCTCCAAAGTATTAGTTTCAGAACAAAAATATTTGGTGTGTGGATGCATTCTTACATGGTCGACGCTCATGAGAAAAATTGTTGCAATTGCATAAAAATTCATGACTTGAGGTCGAAGTATAAATACATCAGCGATTCGAACTTTTTCACATGCATGACTTTTACGCCATGAGAGCTATTCTCCAAAGTATTAGTTTCAGAACAAAAATATTTGGTGTGTGGATGCATTCTTACATGGTCGACCCTCATGAAAAAAACTGGTGCAATTGCATAAAAATTCATGACTTGAGGTCGAACTATAAATACATCAGCGATTCGAACTTTTTCACATGCATGACTTTTACGCCATGAGAGCTATTCTCCAAAGCATTAGTTTCAGAACAAAAATATTTGGTGTGTGGATGCATTCTTACATGGTCGACCCTCATGAAAAAAATTGTTGCAATCGCATAAAAATTCATGACTTGAGGTCGAACTATAAATACATCAGCGATTCGAACTTTTTCACATGCATGACTTTTACGCCATGAGAGCTATTCTCCAAAGTATTAGTTTCAGAACAAAAATATTTGGTGTGTGGATGCATTCTTACATGGTCGACACTCATGTTAAAAATTGTTGCAATTGCATAAAAATTCATGACTTGAGGTTGAAGTATAAATACATCAACGATTCAAACTTTTTCACATGCATGACTTTTACGCCATGAGAGCTATTCTCCAAAGTATTAGTTTCAGAACAAAAATATTTGGTGTGTGGATGCATTCTTACATGGTCGACCCTCATGAAAAAAATTGGTGCAATCGGATAAAAATTCATGACTTGAGGTCGAAGTATAAATACATCAGCGATTCGAACTTTTTCACATGCATGACTTTTACGCCATGAGAGCTATTCTCCAAAGTATTAGTTTCAGAACAAAAATATTTGGTGTGTGGATGCATTCTTACATGGTCGACCCTCATGAAAAGAATTGTCGCAATTGCATAAAAATTCATGACTTGAGGTCGAACTATAAATACATCAACGATTCGAACTTTTTCACATGCATGACTTTTACGGGATGAGAGCTATCCTCCAAAGTATTAGTTTCAGAACAAAAATATTTGGTGTGTGGATGCATTCTTACATGGTCGACGCTCATGAGAAAAATTGTTGCAATTGCATAAAAATTCATGACTTGAGGTCGAAGTATAAATACATCAGCGATTCGAACTTTTTCACATGCATGACTTTTACGCCATGAGAGCTATTCTCCAAAGTATTAGTTTCAGAACAAAAATATTTGGTGTGTGGATGCATTCTTACATGGTCGACCCTCATGAAAAGAATTGTCGCAATTGCATAAAAATTCATGACTTGAGGTCGAAGTATAAATACATCAACGATTCGAACTTTTTCACATGCATGACTTTTACGCCATGAGAGCTATTCTCCAAAGTATTAGTTTCAGAACAAAAATATTTGGTGTGTGGATGCATTCTTACATGGTCGACCCTCATGAGAAAATTTGTCGCAATTGCATAAAAATTCATGACTTGAGGTCGAAGTATAAATACATCAGCGATTCGAACTTTTTCACATGCATGACTTTTACAACATGAGAGCTATTCTCCAAAGTATTAGTTTCAGAACAAAAATATTTGGTGTGTAGATGCATTCTTACATGGTCGACCCTCATGAGAAAAATTGGTGCAATTGCATAAAAATTCATGACTTGAGGTTGAAGTATAAATACATCAACGATTCGAACTTTTTCACATGCATGACTTTTACGCCATGAGAGCTATTCTCCAAAGTATTAGTTTCAGAACAAAAATATTTGGTGTGTGGATGCATTTTTACATGGTCGACCCTCATGAAAAAAATTGTTGCAATCGCATAAAAATTCATGACTTGAGGTCGAACTATAAATACATCAGCGATTCGAACTTTTTCACATGCATGACTTTTACGCCATGAGAGCTATTCTCCAAAGTATTAGTTTCAGAACAAAAATATTTGGTGTGTGGATGCATTCTTACATGGTCGACCCTCATGTTAAAAATTGTTGCAATCGCATAAAAATTCATGACTTGAGGTTGAAGTATAAATACATCAACGATTCGAACTTTTTCACATGCATGACTTTTACGCCATGAGAGCTATTCTCCAAAGTATTAGTTTCAGAACAAAAATATTTGGTGTGTGGATGCATTCTTACATGGTCGACCCTCATGAAAAAAATTGGTGCAATCAGATAAAAATTCATGACTTGAGGTCGAAGTATAAATACATCAGCGATTCGAACTTTTTCACATGCATGACTTTTACGCCATGAGAGCTATTCTCCAAAGTATTAGTTTCAGAACAAAAATATTTGGTGTGTGGATGCATTCTTACATGGTCGACCCTCATGTTAAAAATTGTTGCAATTGCATAAAAATTCATGACTTGAGGTTGAAGTATAAATACATCAGCGATTCGAACTTTTTCACATGCATGACTTTTACGCCATGAGAGCTATTCTCCAAAGTATTAGTTTCAGAACAAAAATATTTGGTGTGTGGATGCATTCTTACATGGTCGACCCTCATGAAAAAAACTGGTGCAATTGCATAAAAATTCATGACTTGAGGTCGAACTATAAATACATCAGCGATTCGAACTTTTTCACATGCATGACTTTTACGCCATGAGAGCTATTCTCCAAAGCATTAGTTTCAGAACAAAAATATTTGGTGTGTGGATGCATTCTTACATGGTCGACCCTCATGAAAAAAATTGTTGCAATCGCATAAAAATTCATGACTTGAGGTTGAAGTATAAATACATCAACGATTCAAACTTTTTCACATGCATGACTTTTACGCCATGAGAGCTATTCTCCAAAGTATTAGTTTCAGAACAAAAATATTTGGTGTGTGGATGCATTCTTACATGGTCGACCCTCATGTTAAAAATTGTTACAATCGCGTAAAAATTCATGACTTGACGTTGAAGTATAAATACATCAGCGATTCGAACTTTTTCACATGCATGACTTTTACGCCATGAGAGCTATTCTCCAAAGTCTTAGTTTCAGAACAAAAATGTTTGGTATGTGGATGCATTCTTGCATGGTCGACGCTTATGAAAAAAATTGGCGCAATTGCATAAAAATTCATGACTTGAGGTCGAAGTATAAATACATCAACGATTCGAACTTTTTCACATGCATGACTTTTACGCCATGAGAGCTATTCTCCAAAGTATTAGTTTCAGAACAAAAATGTTTGGTGTGTGGATGTATTCTTACATGGTCGACCCTCATGAGAAAAATTGGCGCAATTGCATAAAAATTCATGACTTGGTCGACTTTCATGTTAAAAATTGTTGCAATCGCATAAAAATTCATGACTTGAGGTTGAAGTATAAATACATCAGCGATTCGAACTTTTTCACATGCATGACTTTTACGCCATGAGAGCTATTCTCCAAAGTATTAGTTTCAGAACAAAAATATTTGGTGTGTGGATGCATTCTTACATGGTCGACCCTCATGAAAAAAATTGGCGCAATTGCATAAAAATTCATGACTTGAGTTTGAAGTATAAATACATCAGCGATTCGAACTTTTTCACATGCATGACTTTTACGCCATGAGAGCTATTCTCCAAAGTATTAGTTTCAGAACAAAAATATTTGGTGTGTGGATGCATTCTTACATGGTCGACCCTCATGAGAAAAATTGTTGCAATTGCATAAAAATTCATGACTTGAGGTTGAAGTATAAATGCATCAGCGATTCGAACTTTTTCACATGCATGACTTTTACGCCATGAGAGCTATTCTCCAAAGTATTAGTTTCAGAACAAAAATATTTGGTGTGTGGATGCATTCTTACATGGTCGACCCTCATGTTAAAAATTGGCGCAATTGCATAAAAATTCATGACTTGAGGTCGAAGTATAAATACATCAACGATTCGAACTTTTTCACATGCATGACTTTTACGCCATGAGAGCTATTCTCCAAAGTATTAGTTTCAGAACAAAAATATTTGGTGTGTGGATGCATTCTTACATGGTCGACCCTCATGTTAAAAATTGTTACAATCGCGTAAAAATTCATGACTTGACGTTGAAGTATAAATACATCAGCGATTCGAACTTTTTCACATGCATGACTTTTACGCCATGAGAGCTATTCTCCAAAGTATTAGTTTCAGAACAAAAATGTTTGGTATGTGGATGCATTCTTACATGGTCGACGCTCATGAAAAAAATTGGCGCAATTGCATAAAAATTCATGACTTGAGGTCGAAGTATAAATACATCAACGATTCGAACTTTTTCACATGCATGACTTTTACGCCATGAGAGCTATTCTCCAAAGTATTAGTTTCAGAACAAAAATGTTTGGTGTGTGGATGCATTCTTACATGGTCGACCCTCATGAGAAAAATTGGCGCAATTGCATAAAAATTCATGACTTGGTCGACTTTCATGTTAAAAATTGTTGCAATCGCATAAAAATTCATGACTTGAGGTTGAAGTATAAATACATCAGCGATTCGAACTTTTTCACATGCATGACTTTTACGCCATGAGAGCTATTCTCCAAAGTATTAGTTTCAGAACAAAAATATTTGGTGTGTGGATGCATTCTTACATGGTCGACCCTCATGAAAAAAATTGGCGCAATTGCATAAAAATTCATGACTTGAGTTTGAAGTATAAATACATCAGCGATTCGAACTTTTTCACATGCATGACTTTTACGCCATGAGAGCTATTCTCCAAAGTATTAGTTTCAGAACAAAAATATTTGGTGTGTGGATGCATTCTTACATGGTCGACACTCATGTTAAAAATTGTTGCAATTGCATAAAAATTCATGACTTGAGGTTGAAGTATAAATACATCAACGATTCAAACTTTTTCACATGCATGACTTTTACGCCATGAGAGCTATTCTCCAAAGTATTAGTTTCAGAACAAAAATATTTGGTGTGTGGATGCATTCTTACATGGTCGACCCTCATGAAAAAAATTGGTGCAATCGGATAAAAATTCATGACTTGAGGTCGAAGTATAAATACATCAGCGATTCGAACTTTTTCACATGCATGACTTTTACGCCATGAGAGCTATTCTCCAAAGTATTAGTTTCAGAACAAAAATATTTGGTGTGTGGATGCATTCTTACATGGTCGACCCTCATGGTAAAAATTGTTGCAATTGCATTAAAATTCATGACTTGAGGTCGAACTATAAATACATCAGCGATTCGAACTTTTTCACATGCATGACTTTTACGCCATGAGAGCTATTCTCCAAAGTATTAGTTTCAGAACAAAAATATTTGGTGTGTGGATGCATTCTTACATGGTCGACCCTCATGAAAAAAATTGGCGCAATTGCATAAAAATTCATGACTTGAGTTTGAAGTATAAATACATCAGCTATTCGAACTTTTTCACATGCATGACTTTTACGCCATGAGAGCTATTCTCCAAAGTATTAGTTTCAGAACAAAAATATTTGGTGTGTGGATGCATTCTTACATGGTCGACCCTCATGAGAAAAATTGGCGCAATTGCATAAAAATTCATGACTTGAGTTTGAAGTATAAATACATCAACGATTCGAACTTTTTCACATGCATGACTTTTACGCCATGAGAGCTATTCTCCAAAGTATTAGTTTCAGAACAAAAATATTTGGTGTGTGGATGCATTCTTACATGGTCGACCCTCATGAGAAAAATTGGTGCAATTGCATAAAAATTCATGACTTGAGTTTGAAGTATAAATACATCAGCGATTCGAACTTTTTCACATGCATGACTTTTACGCCATGAGAGCTATTCTCCAAAGTATTAGTTTCAGAACAAAAATATTTGGTGTGTGGATGCATTCTTACATGGTCGACCCTCATGTTAAAAATTGTTGCAATCGCATTAAAATTCATGACTTGAGGTCGAAGTATAAATACATCAGCGATTCGAACTTTTTCACATGCATGACTTTTACGCCATGAGAGCTATTCTCCAAAGTATTAGTTTCAGAACAAAAATATTTGGTGTGTGGATGCATTCTTACATGGTCGACCCTCATGAGAAAAATTGGCGCAATTGCATAAAAATTCATGACTTGAGGTCGAAGTATAAATACATCAACGATTCGAACTTTTTCACATGCATGACTTTTACGCCATGAGAGCTATTCTCCAAAGTATTAGTTTCAGAACAAAAATATTTGGTGTGTGGATGCATTCTTACATGGTCGACCCTCATGTTAAAAATTGTTGCAATTGCATAAAAATTCATGACTTGAGGTTGAAGTATAAATACATCAACGATTCAAACTTTTTCACATGCATGACTTTTACGCCATGAGAGCTATTCTCCAAAGTATTAGTTTCAGAACAAAAATATTTGGTGTGTGGATGCATTCTTACATGGTCGACCCTCATGTTAAAAATTGTTACAATCGCGTAAAAATTCATGACTTGACGTTGAAGTATAAATACATCAGCGATTCGAACTTTTTCACATGCATGACTTTTACGCCATGAGAGCTATTCTCCAAAGTCTTAGTTTCAGAACAAAAATGTTTGGTATGTGGATGCATTCTTGCATGGTCGACGCTTATGAAAAAAATTGGCGCAATTGCATAAAAATTCATGACTTGAGGTCGAAGTATAAATACATCAACGATTCGAACTTTTTCACATGCATGACTTTTACGCCATGAGAGCTATTCTCCAAAGTATTAGTTTCAGAACAAAAATGTTTGGTGTGTGGATGTATTCTTACATGGTCGACCCTCATGAGAAAAATTGGCGCAATTGCATAAAAATTCATGACTTGGTCGACTTTCATGTTAAAAATTGTTGCAATCGCATAAAAATTCATGACTTGAGGTTGAAGTATAAATACATCAGCGATTCGAACTTTTTCACATGCATGACTTTTACGCCATGAGAGCTATTCTCCAAAGTATTAGTTTCAGAACAAAAATATTTGGTGTGTGGATGCATTCTTACATGGTCGACCCTCATGAAAAAAATTGGCGCAATTGCATAAAAATTCATGACTTGAGTTTGAAGTATAAATACATCAGCGATTCGAACTTTTTCACATGCATGACTTTTACGCCATGAGAGCTATTCTCCAAAGTATTAGTTTCAGAACAAAAATATTTGGTGTGTGGATGCATTCTTACATGGTCGACCCTCATGAGAAAAATTGTTGCAATTGCATAAAAATTCATGACTTGAGGTTGAAGTATAAATGCATCAGCGATTCGAACTTTTTCACATGCATGACTTTTACGCCATGAGAGCTATTCTCCAAAGTATTAGTTTCAGAACAAAAATATTTGGTGTGTGGATGCATTCTTACATGGTCGACCCTCATGTTAAAAATTGGCGCAATTGCATAAAAATTCATGACTTGAGGTCGAAGTATAAATACATCAACGATTCGAACTTTTTCACATGCATGACTTTTACGCCATGAGAGCTATTCTCCAAAGTATTAGTTTCAGAACAAAAATATTTGGTGTGTGGATGCATTCTTACATGGTCGACCCTCATGTTAAAAATTGTTACAATCGCGTAAAAATTCATGACTTGACGTTGAAGTATAAATACATCAGCGATTCGAACTTTTTCACATGCATGACTTTTACGCCATGAGAGCTATTCTCCAAAGTCTTAGTTTCAGAACAAAAATGTTTGGTATGTGGATGCATTCTTGCATGGTCGACGCTTATGAAAAAAATTGGCGCAATTGCATAAAAATTCATGACTTGAGGTCGTAGTATAAATACATCAACGATTCGAACTTTTTCACATGCATGACTTTTACGCCATGAGAGCTATTCTCCAAAGTATTAGTTTCAGAACAAAAATGTTTGGTGTGTGGATGTATTCTTACATGGTCGACCCTCATGAGAAAAATTGGCGCAATTGCATAAAAATTCATGACTTGGTCGACTTTCATGTTAAAAATTGTTGCAATCGCATAAAAATTCATGACTTGAGGTTGAAGTATAAATACATCAGCGATTCGAACTTTTTCACATGCATGACTTTTACGCCATGAGAGCTATTCTCCAAAGTATTAGTTTCAGAACAAAAATATTTGGTGTGTGGATGCATTCTTACATGGTCGACCCTCATGAAAAAAATTGGCGCAATTGCATAAAAATTCATGACTTGAGTTTGAAGTATAAATACATCAGCGATTCGAACTTTTTCACATGCATGACTTTTACGCCATGAGAGCTATTCTCCAAAGTATTAGTTTCAGAACAAAAATATTTGGTGTGTGGATGCATTCTTACATGGTCGACCCTCATGAGAAAAATTGTTGCAATTGCATAAAAATTCATGACTTGAGGTTGAAGTATAAATGCATCAGCGATTCGAACTTTTTCACATGCATGACTTTTACGCCATGAGAGCTATTCTCCAAAGTATTAGTTTCAGAACAAAAATATTTGGTGTGTGGATGCATTCTTACATGGTCGACCCTCATGTTAAAAATTGGCGCAATTGCATAAAAATTCATGACTTGAGGTCGAAGTATAAATACATCAACGATTCGAACTTTTTCACATGCATGACTTTTACGCCATGAGAGCTATTCTCCAAAGTATTAGTTTCAGAACAAAAATATTTGGTGTGTGGATGCATTCTTACATGGTCGACCCTCATGTTAAAAATTGTTACAATCGCGTAAAAATTCATGACTTGACGTTGAAGTATAAATACATCAGCGATTCGAACTTTTTCACATGCATGACTTTTACGCCATGAGAGCTATTCTCCAAAGTCTTAGTTTCAGAACAAAAATGTTTGGTATGTGGATGCATTCTTGCATGGTCGACGCTTATGAAAAAAATTGGCGCAATTGCATAAAAATTCATGACTTGAGGTCGAAGTATAAATACATCAACGATTCGAACTTTTTCACATGCATGACTTTTACGCCATGAGAGCTATTCTCCAAAGTATTAGTTTCAGAACAAAAATGTTTGGTGTGTGGATGTATTCTTACATGGTCGACCCTCATGTTAAAAATTGGCGCAATTGCATAAAAATTCATGACTTGAGTTTGAAGTATAAATACATCAGCGATTCGAACTTTTTCACATGCATGACTTTTACGCCATGAGAGCTATTCTCCAAAGTATTAGTTTCAGAATAAAAATATTTGGTGTGTGGATGCATTCTTACATGGTCGACCCTCATGTTAAAAATTGTTGCAATCGCATTAAAATTCATGACTTGAGGTCGAACTATATATACATCAGCGATTCGAACTTTTTCACATGCATGACTTTTACGCCATGAGAGCTATTCTCCAAAGTATTAGTTTCAGAACAAAAATATTTGGTGTGTAGATGCATTCTTACATGGTCGACCCTCATGAAAAAAATTGGCGCAATTGCATAAAAATTCATGACTTGAGGTCGAAGTATAAATACATCAACGATTCGAACTTTTTCACATGCATGACTTTTACGCCATGAGAGCTATTCTCCAAAGTATTAGTTTCAGAACAAAAATATTTGGTGTGTGGATGCATTCTTACATGGTCGACCCTCATGAGAAAAATTGGGGCAATTGCATAAAAATTCATGACTTGAGTTTGAAGTATAAATACATCAACGATTCGAACTTTTTCATATGCATGACTTTTACGCCATGAGAGCTATTCTCCAAAGTATTAGTTTCAGAACAAAAATATTTGGTGTGTGGATGCATTCTTACATGGTCGACCCTCATGAGAAAAATTGGCGCAATTGCATAAAAATTCATGACTTGGTCGACTTTCATGTTAAAAATTGTTGCAATCGCATAAAAATTCATGACTTGAGGTTGAAGTATAAATACATCAGCGATTCGAACTTTTTCACATGCATGACTTTTACGCCATGAGAGCTATTCTCCAAAGTATTAGTTTCAGAACAAAAATATTTGGTGTGTGGATGCATTCTTACATGGTCGACCCTCATGAAAAATATTGTTGCAATCGCATAAAAATTCATGACTTGAGGTCGAACTATAAATACATCAGCGATTCGAACTTTTTCACATGCATGACTTTTACGCCATGAGAGCTATTCTCCAAAGTATTAGTTTCAGAACAAAAATATTTGGTGTGTGGATGCATTCTTACATGGTCGACCCTCATGAAAAAAATTGTTGCAATCGGATAAAAATTCATGACTTGAGGTTGAAGTATAAATACATCAGCGATTCGAACTTTTTCACATGCATGACTTTTACGCCATGAGAGCTATTCTCCAAAGTATTAGTTTCAGAACAAAAATATTTGGTGTGTGGATGCATTCTTACATGGTCGACCCTCATGAGAAAAATTGGCGCAATTGCATAAAAATTCATGACTTGAGGTCGAAGTATAAATACATCAACGATTCGAACTTTTTCACATGCATGACTTTTACGCCATGAGAGCTATTCTCCAAAGTATTAGTTTCAGAACAAAAATATTTGGTGTGTGGATGCATTCTTACATGGTCGACCCTCATGTTAAAAATTGTTGCAATTGCATAAAAATTCATGACTTGAGGTCGAAGTATAAATACATCAGCGATTCGAACTTTTTCACATGCATGACTTTTACGCCATGAGAGCTATTCTCCAAAGTATTAGTTTCAGAACAAAAATATTTGGTGTGTTGATGCATTCTTACATGGTCGACCCTCATGTTAAAAATTGTTGCAATTGCATTAAAATTCATGACTTGAGGTCGAACTATAAATACATCAGCGATTCGAACTTTTTCACATGCATGACTTTTACGCCATGAGAGCTATTCTCCAAAGTATTAGTTTCAGAACAAAAATATTTGGTGTGTGGATGCATTCTTACATGGTCGACCCTCATGAGAAAAATTGGCGCAATTGCATAAAAATTCATGACTTGAGGTCGAAGTATAAATACATCAACGATTCGAACTTTTTCACATGCATGACTTTTACGCCATGAGAGCTATTCTCCAAAGTATTAGTTTCAGAACAAAAATATTTGGTGTGTGGATGCATTCTTACATGGTCGACCCTCATGTTAAAAATTGTTACAATCGCGTAAAAATTCATGACTTGACGTTGAAGTATAAATACATCAGCGATTCGAACTTTTTCACATGCATGACTTTTACGCCATGAGAGCTATTCTCCAAAGTATTAGTTTCAGAACAAAAATGTTTGGTATGTGGATGCATTCTTACATGGTCGACGCTTATGAAAAAAATTGGTGCAATTGCATAAAAATTCATGACTTGAGGTCGAAGTATAAATACATCAACGATTCGAACTTTTTCACATGCATGACTTTTACGCCATGAGAGCTATTCTCCAAAGTATTAGTTTCAGAACAAAAATATTTGGTGTGTGGATGCATTCTTACATGGTCGACCCTCATGTTAAAAATTGTTATAATCGCGTAAAAATTCATGACTTGACGTTGAAGTATAAATACATCAGCGATTCGAACTTTTTCACATGCATGACTTTTACGCCATGAGAGCTATTCTCCAAAGTATTAGTTTCAGAACAAAAATGTTTGGTATGTGGATGCATTCTTACATGGTCGACGCTTATGAAAAAAATTGGCGCAATTGCATAAAAATTCATGACTTGAGGTCGAAGTATAAATACATCAACGATTCGAACTTTTTCACATGCATGACTTTTACGCCATGAGAGCTATTCTCCAAAGTATTAGTTTCAGAACAAAAATGTTTGGTGTGTGGATGTATTCTTACATGGTCGACCCTCATGAGAAAAATTGTTGCAATTTCATAAAAATTCATGACTTGGTCGACTTTCATGTTAAAAATTGTTGCAATCGCATAAAAATTCATGACTTGAGGTTGAAGTATAAATACATCAGCGATTCGAACTTTTTCACATGCATGACTTTTACGCCATGAGAGCTATTCTCCAAAGTATTAGTTTCAGAACAAAAATATTTGGTGTGTGGATGCATTCTTACATGGTCGACCCTCATGAAAAAAATTGGCGCAATTGCATATAAATTCATGACTTGAGGTTGAAGTATAAATACATCAGCGATTCGAACTTTTTCACATGCATGACTTTTACGCCATGAGAGCTATTCTCCAAAGTATTAGTTTCAGAACAAAAATATTTGGTGTGTGGATGCATTCTTACATGGTCGACCCTCATGAGAAAAATTGTTGCAATTGCATAAAAATTCATGACTTGAGGTTGAAGTATAAATGCATCAGCGATTCGAACTTTTTCACATGCATGACTTTTACGCCATGAGAGCTATTCTCCAAAGTATTAGTTTCAGAACAAAAATATTTGGTGTGTGGATGCATTCTTACATGGTCGACCCTCATGTTAAAAATTGGCGCAATTGCATAAAAATTCATGACTTGAGGTCGAAGTATAAATACATCAAAGATTCGAACTTTTTCACATGCATGACTTTTACGCCATGAGAGCTATTCTCCAAAGTATTAGTTTCAGAACAAAAATATTTGGTGTGTGGATGCATTCTTACATGGTCGACCCTCATGTTAAAAATTGTTACAATCGCGTAAAAATTCATGACTTGACGTTGAAGTATAAATACATCAGCGATTCGAACTTTTTCACATGCATGACTTTTACGCCATGAGAGCTATTCTCCAAAGTATTAGTTTCAGAACAAAAATGTTTGGTATGTGGATGCATTCTTACATGGTCGACGCTCATGAAAAAAATTGGCGCAATTGCATAAAAATTCATGACTTGAGGTCGAAGTATAAATACATCAACGATTCGAACTTTTTCACATGCATGAGTTTTACGCCATGAGAGCTATTCTCCAAAGTATTAGTTTCAGAACAAAAATGTTTGGTGTGTGGATGCATTCTTACATGGTCGACCCTCATGAGAAAAATTGGCGCAATTGCATAAAAGTTCATGACTTGGTCGACTTTCATGTTAAAAATTGTTGCAATCGCATAAAAATTCATGACTTGAGGTTGAAGTATAAATACATCAGCGATTCGAACTTTTTCACATGCATGACTTTTACGCCATGAGAGCTATTCTCCAAAGTATTAGTTTCAGAACAAAAATATTTGGTGTGTGGATGCATTCTTACATGGTCGACCCTCATGAGAAAAATTGGCGCAATTGCATAAAAATTCATGACTTGAGTTTGAAGTATAAATACATCAGCGATTCGAACTTTTTCACATGCATGACTTTTACGCCATGAGAGCTATTCTCCAAAGTATTAGTTTCAGAACAAAAATATTTGGTGTGTGGATGCATTCTTACATGGTCGACCCTCATGAGAAAAATTGGCGCAATTGCATAAAAATTCATGACTTGGTCGACTTTCATGTTAAAAATTGTTGCAATCGCATAAAAATTCATGACTTGAGGTTGAAGTATAAATACATCAGCGATTCGAACTTTTTCACATGCATGACTTTTACGCCATGAGAGCTATTCTCCAAAGTATTAGTTTCAGAACAAAAATATTTGGTGTGTGGATGCATTCTTACATGGTCGACCCTCATGAAAAAAATTGGCGCAATTGCATAAAAATTCATGACTTGAGGTCGAACTATAAATATATCAACGATTCGAACTTTTTCATATGCATGACTTTTACGCCATGAGAGCTATTCTCCAAAGTATTAGTTTCAGAATAAAAATATTTGGTGTGTGGATGCATTCTTACATGGTCGACCCTCATGTTAAAAATTGTTGCAATCGCATTAAAATTCATGACTTGAGGTCGAACTATAAATACATCAGCGATTCGAACTTTTTCACATGCATGACTTTTACGCCATGAGAGCTATTCTCCAAAGTATTAGTTTCAGAACAAAAATATTTGGTGTGTAGATGCATTCTTACATGGTCGACCCTCATGAAAAAAATTGTTGCAATTGCATAAAAATTCATGACTTGAGGTCGAAGTATAAATACATCAACGATTCGAACTTTTTCATATGCATGACTTTTACGCCATGAGAGCTATTCTCCAAAGTATTAGTTTCAGAACAAAAATATTTGGTGTGTGGATGCATTCTTACATGGTCGACCCTCATGAGAAAAATTGGCGCAATTGCATAAAAATTCATGGCTTGAGTTTGAAGTATAAATACATCAGCGATTCGAACTTTTTCACATGCATGACTTTTACGCCATGAGAGCTATTCTCCAAAGTATTAGTTTCAGAATAAAAATATTTGGTGTGTGGATGCATTCTTACATGGTTGACCCTCATGTTAAAAATTGTTGCAATCGCATTAAAATTCATGACTTGAGGTCGAACTATAAATACATCAGCGATTCGAACTTTTTCACATGCATGACTTTTACGCCATGAGAGCTATTCTCCAAAGTATTAGTTTCAGAACAAAAATATTTGGTGTGTGGATGCATTCTTACATGGTCGACCCTCATGAGAAAAATTGTTGCAATCGCATAAAAATTCATGACTTGAGGTCGAACTATAAATACATCAGCGATTCGAACTTTTTCACATGCATGACTTTTACGCCATGAGAGCTATTCCCCAAAGTATTAGTTTCAGAACAAAAATATTTGGTGTGTGGATGCATTCTTACATGGTCGACCCTCATGAAAAAAATTGGCGCAATTGCATAAAAATTCATGACTTGAGGTCGAACTATAAATACATCAACGATTCGAACTTTTTCACATGCATGACTTTTACGCCATGAGAGCTATTCTCCAAAGTATTAGTTTCAGAACAAAAATATTTGGTGTATAAATGCATTCTTACATGGTCGACCCTCATGAGAAAAATTGGCGCAATTGCATAAAAATTCATGACTTGAGGTCGAAGTATAAATACATCAACGATTCGAACTTTTTCACATGCATGACTTTTACGCCATGAGAGCTATTCTCCAAAGTATTAGTTTCAGAACAAAAATATTTGGTGTGTGGATGCATTCTTACATGGTCGACCCTCATAAGAAAAATTGGCGCAATCGCATAAAAATTCATGACTTGAGGTTGAAGTATAAATACATCAGCGATTCGAACTTTTTCACATGCATGACTTTTACGCCATGAGAGCTATTCTCCAAAGTATTAGTTTCAGAACAAAAATATTTGGTGTGTGGATGCATTCTTACATGGTCGACCCTCATGAAAAAAATTGGCGCAATTGCATAAAAATTCATGACTTGAGGTCGAACTATAAATACATCAACGATTCGAACTTTTTCACATGCATGACTTTTACGCCATGAGAGCTATTCTCCAAAGTATTAGTTTCAGAACAAAAATATTTGGTGTATAAATGCATTCTTACATGGTCGACCCTCATGTTAAAAATTGTTGCAATCGCATAAAAATTCATGACTTGAGGTTGAACTATAAATACATCAGCGATTCGAACTTTTTCACATGCATGACTTTTACGCCATGAGAGCTATTCTCCAAAGTATTAGTTTCAGAACAAAAATATTTGGTGTGTGGATGCATTCTTACATGGTCGACCCTCATGAGAAAAATTGGCGCAATTGCATAAAAATTCATGACTTGAGGTTGAACTATAAATACATCAGCGAATTGAACTTTTTCACATGCATGACTTTTACGCCATGAGAGCTATTCTCCAAAGTATTAGTTTCAGAACAAAAATATTTGGTGTGTGGATGCATTCTTACATGGTCGACCCTCATGAGAATAATTGTTGCAATCACATTAAAATTCATGACTTGAGGTCGAACTATAAATACATCAGCGATTCGAACTTTTTCACATGCATGACTTTTACGCCATGAGAGCTATTCTCCAAAGTATTAGTTTCAGAACAAAAATATTTGGTGTGTGGATGCATTCTTACATGGTCGACCCTCATGAGAAAAATTGGCGCAATTGCATAAAAATTCATGACTTGAGGTCGAACTATAAATACATCAGCGATTCGAACTTTTTCACATGCATGACTTTTACGCCATGAGAGCTATTCTCCAAAGTATTAGTTTCAGAACAAAAATATTTGGTGTGTGGATGCATTCTTACATGGTTGACCCTCATGAAAAAAATTGGCGCAATTGCATAAAAATTCATGACTTGAGGTCGAACTATAAATACATCAACGATTCGAACTTTTTCACATGCATGACTTTTACGCCATGAGAGCTATTCTCCAAAGTATTAGTTTCAGAACAAAAATATTTGGTGTATAAATGCATTCTTACATGGTCGACCCTTATGTTAAAAATTGGCGCAATCGCATAAAAATTCATGACTTGAGGTTGAAGTATAAATACATCAGCGATTCGAACTTTTTCACATGCATGACTTTTACGCCATGAGAGCTATTCTCCAAAGTATTAGTTTCAGAACAAAAGTATTTGGTGTGTGGATGCATTCTTACATGGTCGACCCTCATGTTAAAAGTTTTTGCAATCGCATAAAAATTCATGACTTGAGGTTGAAGTATAAATACATCAGCGATTCGAACTTTTTCACATGCATGACTTTTACGCCATGAGAGCTATTCTCCAAAGTATTAGTTTCAGAACAAAAATGTTTGGTGTGTGGATGCATTCTTACATGGTCGACCCTCATGAGAAAAATTGGCGCAATTGCATTAAAATTCATGACTTGAGGTCGAACTATAAATACATCAGCGATTCGAACTTTTTCACATGCATGACTTTTACGCCATGAGAGCTATTCTCCAAAGTATTAGTTTCAGAACAAAAATATTTGGTGTGTGGATGCATTCTTACATGGTCGACCCTCATGTTAAAAATTGTTGCAATCGCATAAAAATTCATGACTTGAGGTTGAAGTATAAATACATCAGCGATTCGAACTTTTTCACATGCATGACTTTTACGCCATGAGAGCTATTCTCCAAAGTATTAGTTTCAGAACAAAATTGTTTGGTGTGTGGATGCATTCTTACATGGTCGACCCTCATGAGAAAAATTGGCGCAATTGCATAAAAATTCATGACTTGAGGTTGAAGTATAAATACATCAGCGATTCGAACTTTTTCACATGCATGACTTTTACGCCATGAGAGCTATTCTCCAAAGTATTAGTTTCAGAACAAAAATATTTGGTGTGTGGATGCATTCTTACATGGTCGACCCTCATGTTAAAAATTGGCGCAATTGCATAAAAATTCATGACTTGAGGTCGAAGTATAAATACATCAGCTATTCGAACTTTTTCACATGCATGACTTTTACGCCATGAGAGCTATTCTCCAAAGTATTAGTTTCAGAACAAAAATATTTGGTGTGTGGATGCATTCTTACATGGTCGACCCACATGAGAAAAATTGGCGCAATTGCATAAAAATTCATGACTTGAGGTTGAACTATATATACATCAGCGATTCGAACTTTTTCACATGCATGACTTTTACGCCATGAGAGCTATTCTCCAAAGTATTAGTTTCAGAACAAAAATATTTGGTGTGTGGATGCATTCTTACATGGTCGACCCTCATGAGAAAAATTGGCGCAATTGCATAAAAATTCATGACTTGAGGTCGAACTATAAATACATCAGCGATTCGAACTTTTTCACATGCATGACTTTTACGCCATGAGAGCTATTCTCCAAAGTATTAGTTTCAGAACAAAAATATTTGGTGTGTGGATGCATTCTTACATGGTCGACCCTCATGTTAAAAGTTTTTGCAATCGCATAAAAATTCATGACTTGAGGTTGAAGTATAAATACATCAGCGATTCGAACTTTTTCACATGCATGACTTTTACGCCATGAGAGCTATTCTCCAAAGTATTAGTTTCAGAACAAAAATGTTTGGTGTGTGGATGCATTCTTACATGGTCGACCCTCATGTTAAAAATTGGCGCAATTGCATAAAAATTCATGACTTGAGGTTGAAGTATAAATACATCAGCGATTTGAACTTTTTCACATGCATGACTTTTACGCCATGAGAGCTATTCCCCAAAGTATTAGTTTCAGAACAAAAATATTTGGTGTGTGGATGTATTCTTACATGGTCGACCCTCATGAACAAAAATTGTTGCAATTGCATAAAAATTCATGACTTGAGGTCGAAGTATAAATACATCAGCGATTCGAACTTTTTCACATGCATGACTTTTACGCCATGAGAGCTATTCTCCAAAGTATTAGTTTCAGAACAAAAATGTTTGGTGTGTGGATGCATTCTTACATGGTCGACCCTCATGAAAAAAATTGTTGCAATTGCATAAAAATTCATGACTTGAGGTCGAAGTATAAATACATCAAGGATTCGAACTTTTTCACATGCATGACTTTTACGCCATGAGAGCTATTCTCCAAAGTATTAGTTTCAGAACAAAAATATTTGGTGTGTGGATGCATTCTTACATGGTCGACCCTCATGAAAAAAATTGGCGCAATTGCATAAAAATTCATGACTTGAGGTCGAACTATAAATATATCAACGATTCGAACTTTTTCATATGCATGACTTTTACGCCATGAGAGCTATTCTCCAAAGTATTAGTTTCAGAATAAAAATATTTGGTGTGTGGATGCATTCTTACATGGTCGACCCTCATGTTAAAAATTGTTGCAATCGCATTAAAATTCATGACTTGAGGTCGAAGTATAAATACATCAGCGATTCGAACTTTTTCACATGCATGACTTTTACGCCATGAGAGCTATTCTCCAAAGTATTAGTTTCAGAACAAAAATATTTGGTGTGTAGATGCATTCTTACATGGTCGACCCTCATGAAAAAAATTGTTGCAATTGCATAAAAATTCATGACTTGAGGTCGAAGTATAAATACATCAACGATTCGAACTTTTTCATATGCATGACTTTTACGCCATGAGAGCTATTCTCCAAAGTATTAGTTTCAGAACAAAAATATTTGGTGTGTGGATGCATTCTTACATGGTCGACCCTCATGAGAAAAATTGGCGCAATTGCATAAAAATTCATGGCTTGAGTTTGAAGTATAAATACATCAGCGATTCGAACTTTTTCACATGCATGACTTTTACGCCATGAGAGCTATTCTCCAAAGTATTAGTTTCAGAATAAAAATATTTGGTGTGTGGATGCATTCTTACATGGTTGACCCTCATGTTAAAAATTGTTGCAATCGCATTAAAATTCATGACTTGAGGTCGAACTATAAATACATCAGCGATTCGAACTTTTTCACATGCATGACTTTTACGCCATGAGAGCTATTCTCCAAAGTATTAGTTTCAGAACAAAAATATTTGGTGTGTGGATGCATTCTTACATGGTCGACCCTCATGAGAAAAATTGTTGCAATCGCATAAAAATTCATGACTTGAGGTCGAACTATAAATACATCAGCGATTCGAACTTTTTCACATGCATGACTTTTACGCCATGAGAGCTATTCCCCAAAGTATTAGTTTCAGAACAAAAATATTTGGTGTGTGGATGCATTCTTACATGGTCGACCCTCATGAAAAAAATTGGCGCAATTGCATAAAAATTCATGACTTGAGGTCGAACTATAAATACATCAACGATTCGAACTTTTTCACATGCATGACTTTTACGCCATGAGAGCTATTCTCCAAAGTATTAGTTTCAGAACAAAAATATTTGGTGTATAAATGCATTCTTACATGGTCGACCCTCATGAGAAAAATTGGCGCAATTGCATAAAAATTCATGACTTGAGGTCGAAGTATAAATACATCAACGATTCGAACTTTTTCACATGCATGACTTTTACGCCATGAGAGCTATTCTCCAAAGTATTAGTTTCAGAACAAAAATATTTGGTGTGTGGATGCATTCTTACATGGTCGACCCTCATAAGAAAAATTGGCGCAATCGCATAAAAATTCATGACTTGAGGTTGAAGTATAAATACATCAGCGATTCGAACTTTTTCACATGCATGACTTTTACGCCATGAGAGCTATTCTCCAAAGTATTAGTTTCAGAACAAAAATATTTGGTGTGTGGATGCATTCTTACATGGTCGACCCTCATGAAAAAAATTGGCGCAATTGCATAAAAATTCATGACTTGAGGTCGAACTATAAATACATCAACGATTCGAACTTTTTCACATGCATGACTTTTACGCCATGAGAGCTATTCTCCAAAGTATTAGTTTCAGAACAAAAATATTTGGTGTATAAATGCATTCTTACATGGTCGACCCTCATGTTAAAAATTGTTGCAATCGCATAAAAATTCATGACTTGAGGTTGAACTATAAATACATCAGCGATTCGAACTTTTTCACATGCATGACTTTTACGCCATGAGAGCTATTCTCCAAAGTATTAGTTTCAGAACAAAAATATTTGGTGTGTGGATGCATTCTTACATGGTCGACCCTCATGAGAAAAATTGGCGCAATTGCATAAAAATTCATGACTTGAGGTTGAACTATAAATACATCAGCGAATTGAACTTTTTCACATGCATGACTTTTACGCCATGAGAGCTATTCTCCAAAGTATTAGTTTCAGAACAAAAATATTTGGTGTGTGGATGCATTCTTACATGGTCGACCCTCATGAGAATAATTGTTGCAATCACATTAAAATTCATGACTTGAGGTCGAACTATAAATACATCAGCGATTCGAACTTTTTCACATGCATGACTTTTACGCCATGAGAGCTATTCTCCAAAGTATTAGTTTCAGAACAAAAATATTTGGTGTGTGGATGCATTCTTACATGGTCGACCCTCATGAGAAAAATTGGCGCAATTGCATAAAAATTCATGACTTGAGGTCGAACTATAAATACATCAGCGATTCGAACTTTTTCACATGCATGACTTTTACGCCATGAGAGCTATTCTCCAAAGTATTAGTTTCAGAACAAAAATATTTGGTGTGTGGATGCATTCTTACATGGTTGACCCTCATGAAAAAAATTGGCGCAATTGCATAAAAATTCATGACTTGAGGTCGAACTATAAATACATCAACGATTCGAACTTTTTCACATGCATGACTTTTACGCCATGAGAGCTATTCTCCAAAGTATTAGTTTCAGAACAAAAATATTTGGTGTATAAATGCATTCTTACATGGTCGACCCTTATGTTAAAAATTGGCGCAATCGCATAAAAATTCATGACTTGAGGTTGAAGTATAAATACATCAGCGATTCGAACTTTTTCACATGCATGACTTTTACGCCATGAGAGCTATTCTCCAAAGTATTAGTTTCAGAACAAAAGTATTTGGTGTGTGGATGCATTCTTACATGGTCGACCCTCATGTAAAAAATTGTTGCAATTGCATTAAAATTCATGACTTGAGGTTGAAGTATAAATACATCAGCGATTTGAACTTTTTCACATGCATGACTTTTACGCCATGAGAGCTATTCTCCAAAGTATTAGTTTCAGAACAAAAATATTTGGTGTGTGGATGCATTCTTACATGGTCGACCCTCATGAGAAAAATTGGCGCAATTGCATTAAAATTCATGACTTGAGGTCGAACTATAAATACATCAGCGATTCGAACTTTTTCACATGCATGACTTTTACGCCATGAGAGCTATTCTCCAAAGTATTAGTTTCAGAACAAAAATATTTGGTGTGTGGATGCATTCTTACATGGTCGACCCTCATGTTAAAAATTGTTGCAATCGCATAAAAATTCATGACTTGAGGTTGAAGTATAAATACATCAGCGATTCGAACTTTTTCACATGCATGACTTTTACGCCATGAGAGCTATTCTCCAAAGTATTAGTTTCAGAACAAAAATGTTTGGTGTGTGGATGCATTCTTACATGGTCGACCCTCATGAGAAAAATTGGCGCAATTGCATAAAAATTCATGACTTGAGGTTGAAGTATAAATACATCAGCGATTCGAACTTTTTCACATGCATGACTTTTACGCCATGAGAGCTATTCTCCAAAGTATTAGTTTCAGAACAAAAATATTTGGTGTGTGGATGCATTCTTACATGGTCGACCCTCATGTTAAAAATTGGCGCAATTGCATAAAAATTCATGACTTGAGGTCGAAGTATAAATACATCAGCTATTCGAACTTTTTCACATGCATGACTTTTACGCCATGAGAGCTATTCTCCAAAGTATTAGTTTCAGAACAAAAATATTTGGTGTGTGGATGCATTCTTACATGGTCGACCCACATGAGAAAAATTGGCGCAATTGCATAAAAATTCATGACTTGAGGTTGAACTATATATACATCAGCGATTCGAACTTTTTCACATGCATGACTTTTACGCCATGAGAGCTATTCTCCAAAGTATTAGTTTCAGAACAAAAATATTTGGTGTGTGGATGCATTCTTACATGGTCGACCCTCATGAGAAAAATTGGCGCAATTGCATAAAAATTCATGACTTGAGGTCGAACTATAAATACATCAGCGATTCGAACTTTTTCACATGCATGACTTTTACGCCATGAGAGCTATTCTCCAAAGTATTAGTTTCAGAACAAAAATATTTGGTGTGTGGATGCATTCTTACATGGTCGACCCTCATGTTAAAAGTTTTTGCAATCGCATAAAAATTCATGACTTGAGGTTGAAGTATAAATACATCAGCGATTCGAACTTTTTCACATGCATGACTTTTACGCCATGAGAGCTATTCTCCAAAGTATTAGTTTCAGAACAAAAATGTTTGGTGTGTGGATGCATTCTTACATGGTCGACCCTCATGTTAAAAATTGGCGCAATTGCATAAAAATTCATGACTTGAGGTTGAAGTATAAATACATCAGCGATTTGAACTTTTTCACATGCATGACTTTTACGCCATGAGAGCTATTCCCCAAAGTATTAGTTTCAGAACAAAAATATTTGGTGTGTGGATGTATTCTTACATGGTCGACCCTCATGAACAAAAATTGTTGCAATTGCATAAAAATTCATGACTTGAGGTCGAAGTATAAATACATCAGCGATTCGAACTTTTTCACATGCATGACTTTTACGCCATGAGAGCTATTCTCCAAAGTATTAGTTTCAGAACAAAAATGTTTGGTGTGTGGATGCATTCTTACATGGTCGACCCTCATGAAAAAAATTGTTGCAATTGCATAAAAATTCATGACTTGAGGTCGAAGTATAAATACATCAAGGATTCGAACTTTTTCACATGCATGACTTTTACGCCATGAGAGCTATTCTCCAAAGTATTAGTTTCAGAACAAAAATATTTGGTGTGTGGATGCATTCTTACATGGTCGACCCTCACGAAGAGAATTGGTGCAATTGCATAAAAATTCATGACTTGAGGTCGAAGTATAAATACATCAAGGATTCGAACTTTTTCACATGCATGACTTTTACGCCATGAGAGCTATTCTCCAAAGTATTAGTTTCAGAACAAAAATATTTGGTGTGTGGATGCATTCTTACATGGTCAACCCTCATGTTAAAAATTGTTGCAATCACATAAAAATTCATGACTTGAGGTCGAAATATAAATACATCAGCGATTCGAACTTTTTCACATGCATGACTTTTACGCCATGAGAGCTATTCTCCAAAGTATTAGTTTCAGAACAAAAATATTTGGTGTGTGGATGCATTCTTACATGGTCGACCCTCATGTTAAAAATTGTTGCAATCGCATAAAAATTCATGACTTGAGGTTGAAGTATAAATACATCAGCGATTCGAACTTTTTCACATGCATGACTTTTACGCCATGAGAGCTATTCTCCAAAGTATTAGTTTCAGAACAAAAATATTTGGTGTGTGGATGCATTCTTACATGGTCGACCCTCATGAAAAAAATTGGCGCAATTGCATAAAAATTCATGACTTGAGGTTGAAGTATAAATACATCAGCGATTCGAACTTTTTCACATACATGACTTTTACGACATGAGAGCTATTCTCCAAAGTATTAGTTTCAGAACAAAAATATTTGGTGTGTGGATGTATTCTTACATGGTCGACCCTCATGAAAAAAAATTGTTGCAATTGCATAAAAATTCATGACTTGAGGTCGAAGTATAAATACATCAGCGATTCGAACTTTTTCACATGCATGACTTTTACGCCATGAGAGCTATTCTCCAAAGTATTAGTTTCAGAACAAAAATATTTGGTGTGTGGATGCATTCTTACATGGTCGACCCTCATGAAAAAAATTGGCGCAATCGCATAAAAATTCATGACTTGAGGTCGAAGTATAAATACATCAGCGATTCGAACTTTTTCACATACATGACTTTTACGACATGAGAGCTATTCTCCAAAGTATTAGTTTCAGAACAAAAATATTTGGTGTGTGGATGTATTCTTACATGGTCGACCCTCATGAAAAAAAATTGTTGCAATTGCATAAAAATTCATGACTTGAGGTCGAAGTATAAATACATCAGCGATTCGAACTTTTTCACATGCATGACTTTTACGCCATGAGAGCTATTCTCCAAAGTATTAGTTTCAGAACAAAAATGTTTGGTGTGTGGATGCATTCTTACATGGTCGACCCTCATGAGAAAAATTGGCGCAATTGCATAAAAATTCATGACTTGAGGTCGAAGTATAAATACATCAGCGATTCGAACTTTTTCACATGCATGACTTTTACGCCATGAGAGCTATTCTCCAAAGTATTAGTTTCAGAACAAAAATATTTGGTGTGTGGATGCATTCTTACATGGTCGACCCTCATGTTAAAAATTGTTGCAATCGCATAAAAATTCATGACTTGAGGTTGAAGTATAAATACATCAGCGATTCGAACTTTTTCACATGCATGACTTTTACGCCATGAGAGCTATTCTCCAAAGTATTAGTTTCAGAACAAAAACGTTTGGTGTGTGGATGCATTCTTACATGGTCGACCCTCATGAGAAAAATTGGCGCAATTGCATAAAAATTCATGACTTGAGGTTGAAGTATAAATACATCAGCGATTCGAACTTTTTCACATGCATGACTTTTACGCCATGAGAGCTATTCTCCAAAGTATTAGTTTCAGAACAAAAATATTTGGTGTGTGGATGCATTCTTACATGGTCGACCCTCATGTTAAAAATTGTTGCAATCGCATTAAAATTCATGACTTGAAGTTGAAATATAAATACATCAGCGATTCGAACTTTTTCACATGCATGACTTTTACGCCATGAGAGCTATTCTCCAAAGTATTAGTTTCAGAACAAAAATATTTGGTGTGTGGATGCATTCTTACATGGTCGACCCTCATGTTAAAAATTGTTGCAATCGCATAAAAATTCATGACTTGAGGTTGAAGTGTAAATACATCAAGGATTCGAACTTTTTCACATGCATGACTTTTACGCCATGAGAGCTATTCTCCAAAGTATTAGTTTCAGAACAAAAATATTTGGTGTGTGGATGCATTCTTACATGGTCGACCCTCATGAAAAAAATTGGCGCAATCGCATAAAAATTCATGACTTGAGGTCGAAGTATAAATACATCAGCGATTCGAACTTTTTCACATACATGACTTTTACGACATGAGAGCTATTCTCCAAAGTATTAGTTTCAGAACAAAAATATTTGGTGTGTGGATGTATTCTTACATGGTCGACCCTCATGAAAAAAAATTGTTGCAATTGCATAAAAATTCATGACTTGAGGTCGAAGTATAAATACATCAGCGATTCGAACTTTTTCACATGCATGACTTTTACGCCATGAGAGCTATTCTCCAAAGTATTAGTTTCAGAACAAAAATGTTTGGTGTGTGGATGCATTCTTACATGGTCGACCTTCATGAAAAAAATTGTTGCAATTGCATAAAAATTCATGACTTGAGGTCGAAGTATAAATACATCAAGGATTCGAACTTTTTCACATGCATGACTTTTACGCCATGAGAGCTATTCTCCAAAGTATTAGTTTCAGAACAAAAATATTTGGTGTGTGGATGCATTCTTACATGGTCGACCCTCACGAAGAGAATTGGTGCAATTGTATAAAAATTCATGACTTGAGGTCGAAGTATAAATACATCAAGGATTCGAACTTTTTCACATGCATGACTTTTACGCCATGAGAGCTATTCTCCAAAGTATTAGTTTCAGAACAAAAATATTTGGTGTGTGGATGCATTCTTACATGGTCGACCCTCATGTTAAAAATTGTTGCAATCGCATAAAAATTCATGACTTGAGGTTGAAGTATAAATACATCAGCGATTCGAACTTTTTCACATGCATGACTTTTACGCCATGAGAGCTATTCTCCAAAGTATTAGTTTCAGAACAAAAATATTTGGTGTGTGGATGCATTCTTACATGGTCGACCCTCATGAGAAAAATTGGCGCAATTGCATAAAAATTCATGACTTGAGGTCGAAGTATAAATACATCAGCGATTCGAACTTTTTCACATGCATGACTTTTACGCCATGAGAGCTATTCTCCAAAGTATTAGTTTCAGAACAAAAATATTTGGTGTGTGGATGCATTCTTACATGGTCGACCCTCATGTTAAAAATTGTTGCAATCGCATAAAAATTCATGACTTGAGGTTGAAGTATAAATACATCAGCGATTCGAACTTTTTCACATGCATGACTTTTACGCCATGAGAGCTATTCTCCAAAGTATTAGTTTCAGAACAAAAACGTTTGGTGTGTGGATGCATTCTTACATGGTCGACCCTCATGAGAAAAATTGGCGCAATTGCATAAAAATTCATGACTTGAGGTTGAAGTATAAATACATCAGCGATTCGAACTTTTTCACATGCATGACTTTTACGACATGAGAGCTATTCTCCAAAGTATTAGTTTCAGAACAAAAATATTTGGTGTGTGGATGCATTCTTACATGGTCGACCCTCATGTTAAAAATTGGTGCAATTGCATAAAAATTCATGACTTGAGGTCGAAGTATAAATACATCAGCGATTCGAACTTTTTCACATGCATGACTTTTACGCCATGAGAGCTATTCTCCAAAGTATTAGTTTCAGAACAAAAATATTTGGTGTGTGGATGCATTCTTACATGGTCGACCCACATGATAAAAATTGGCGCAATTGCATAAAAATTCATGACTTGAGGTCGAACTATATATACATCAGCGATTCGAACTTTTTCACATGCATGACTTTTACGACATGAGAGCTATTCTCCAAAGTATTAGTTTCAGAACAAAAATATTTGGTGTGTGGATGCATTCTTACATGGTCGACCCTCATGAGAAAAATTGGCGCAATTGCATAAAAATTCATGACTTGAGGTTGAAGTATAAATACATCAGCGATTCGAACTTTTTCACATGCATGACTTTTACGCCATGAGAGCTATTCCCCAAAGTATTAGTTTCAGAACAAAAATATTTGGTGTGTGGATGTATTCTTACATGGTCGACCCTCATTTTAAAAATTGTTGCAATTGCATAAAAATTCATGACTTGACGTTGAAGTATAAATACATCAGCGATTCGAACTTTTTCACATGCATGACTTTTACGCCATGAGAGCTATTCTCCAAAGTATTAGTTTCAGAACAAAAATGTTTGGTGTGTGGATGCATTCTTACATGGTCGACCCTCATGAAAAAAATTGTTGCAATTGCATAAAAATTCATGACTTGAGGTCGAAGTATAAATACATCAGCTATTCGAACTTTTTCACATGCATGACTTTTACGCCATGAGAGCTATTCTCCAAAGTATTAGTTTCAGAACAAAAATATTTGGTGTGTGGATGCATTCTTACATGGTCGACCCTCACGAGGAGAATTGGTGCAATTGCATAAAAATTCATGACTTGAGGTCGAAGTATAAATACATCAAGGATTCGAACTTTTTCACATGCATGACTTTTACGCCATGAGAGCTATTCTCCAAAGTATTAGTTTCAGAACAAAAATATTTGGTGTGTGGATGCATTCTTATATGGTCGACCCTCATGTTAAAAATTGTTGCAATCACATAAAAATTCATGACTTGAGGTTGAAGTATAAATACATCAGCGATTCGAACTTTTTCACATGCATGACTTTTACGCCATGAGAGCTATTCTCCAAAGTATTAGTTTCAGAACAAAAATATTTGGTGTGTGGATGTATTCTTACATGGTCGACCCTCATGTTAAAAATTGTTGCAATCGCATAAAAATTCATGACTTGAGGTTGAAGTATAAATACATCAGCGATTCGAACTTTTTCACATGCATGACTTTTACGCCATGAGAGCTATTCTCCAAAGTATTAGTTTCAGAACAAAAATATTTGGTGTGTGGATGCATTCTTACATGGTCGACCCTCATGAGAAAGATTGGCGCAATTGCATAAAAATTCATGACTTGAGGTCGAACTATAAATACATCAGCGATTCGAACTTTTTCACATGCATGACTTTTACGCCATGAGAGCTATTCTCCAAAGTATTAGTTTCAGAACAAAAATATTTGGTGTGTGGATGCATTCTTACATGGTCGACCCTCACGAAAAGAATTGGTGCAATTGCATAAAAATTCATGACTTGAGGTCGAAGTATAAATACATCAAGGATTCGAACTTTTTCACATGCATGACTTTTACGCCATGAGAGCTATTCTCCAAAGTATTAGTTTCAGAACAAAAATATTTGGTGTGTGGATGCATTCTTACATGGTCGACCCTCATGTTAAAAATTGTTGCAATCGCATTAAAATTCATGACTTGAAGTTGAAATATAAATACATCAGCGATTCGAACTTTTTCACATGCATGACTTTTACGCCATGAGAGCTATTCTCCAAAGTATTAGTTTCAGAACAAAAATATTTGGTGTGTGGATGCATTCTTACATGGTCGACCCTCATGTTAAAAATTGTTGCAATCGCATAAAAATTCATGACTTGAGGTTGAAGTATAAATACATCAGCGATTCGAACTTTTTCACATGCATGACTTTTACGCCATGAGAGCTATTCTCCAAAGTATTAGTTTCAGAACAAAAATATTTGGTGTGTGGATGCATTCTTACATGGTCGACCCTCATGTTAAAAGTTTTTGCAATCGCATAAAAATTCATGACTTGAGGTTGAAGTATAAATACATCAACGATTCGAACTTTTTGACATGCATGACTTTTACGCCATGAGAGCTATTCTCCAAAGTATTAGTTTCAGAAGAAAAATGTTTGGTGTGTGGATGCATTCTTACATGGTCGACCCTTATGAAAAAAATTGTTGCAATTGCATAAAAATTCATGACTTGAGGTCGAAGTATAAATACATCAGCGATTCGAACTTTTTCACATGCATGACTTTTACGCCATGAGAGCTATTCTCCAAAGTATTAGTTTCAGAACAAAAATATTTGGTGTGTGGATGCATTCTTACATGGTCGACCCTCACGAAGAGAATTGGTGCAATTGTATAAAAATTCATGACTTGAGGTCGAAGTATAAATACATCAAGGATTCGAACTTTTTCACATGCATGACTTTTACGCCATGAGAGCTATTCTCCAAAGTATAAGTTTCAGAACAAAAATATTTGGTGTGTGGATGCATTCTTACATGGTCGACCCTCATGTTAAAAATTGTTGCAATCACATAAAAATTCATGACTTGAGGTTGAAGTATAAATACATCAGCGATTCGAACTTTTTCACATGCATGACTTTTACGCCATGAGAGCTATTCTCCAAAGTATTAGTTTCAGAACAAAAATATTTGGTGTGTGGATGCATTCTTACATGGTCGACCCTCATGTTAAAAATTGTGGCAATCGCATAAAAATTCATGACTTGAGGTTGAAGTATAAATACATCAGCGATTCGAACTTTTTCACATGCATGACTTTTACGCCATGAGAGCTATTCTCCAAAGTATTAGTTTCAGAACAAAAATATTTGGTGTGTGGATGCATTCTTACATGGTCGACCCTCATGAAAAAAATTGGCGCAATTGCATAAAAATTCATGACTTGAGGTTGAAGTATAAATAAATCAGCGATTCGAACTTTTTCACATACATGACTTTTACGCCATGAGAGCTATTCTCCAAAGTATTAGTTTCAGAACAAAAATATTTGGTGTGTGGATGTATTCTTACATGGTCGACCCTCATGAAAAAAAATTGTTGCAATTGCATAAAAATTCATGACTTGAGGTCGAAGTATAAATACATCAGCGATTCGAACTTTTTCACATACATGACTTTTACGACATGAGAGCTATTCTCCAAAGTATTAGTTTCAGAACAAAAATATTTGGTGTGTGGATGTATTCTTACATGGTCGACCCTCATGAAAAAAAATTGTTGCAATTGCATAAAAATTCATGACTTGAGGTCGAAGTATAAATACATCAGCGATTCGAACTTTTTCACATGCATGACTTTTACGCCATGAGAGCTATTCTCCAAAGTATTAGTTTCAGAACAAAAATGTTTGGTGTGTGGATGCATTCTTACATGGTCGACCCTCATGAAAAAAATTGTTGCAATTGCATAAAAATTCATGACTTGAGGTCGAAGTATAAATACATCAAGGATTCGAACTTTTTCACATGCATGACTTTTACGCCATGAGAGCTATTCTCCAAAGTATTAGTTTCAGAACAAAAATATTTGGTGTGTGGATGCATTCTTACATGGTCGACCCTCACGAAAAGAATTGGTGCAATTGCATAAAAATTTATGACTTGAGGTCGAAGTATAAATACATCAAGGATTCGAACTTTTTCACATGCATGACTTTTACGCCATGAGAGCTATTCTCCAAAGTATTAGTTTCAGAACAAAAATATTTGGTGTGTGGATGCATTCTTACATGGTCGACCCTCATGTTAAAAATTGTTGCAATCGCATAAAAATTCATGACTTGAGGTTGAAGTATAAATACATCAGCGATTCGAACTTTTTCACATGCATGACTTTTACGCCATGAGAGCTATTCTCCAAAGTATTAGTTTCAGAACAAAAATATTTGGTGTGTGGATGCATTCTTACATGGTCGACCCTCATGAAAAAAATTGGCGCAATTGCATAAAAATTCATGACTTGAGGTTGAAGTATAAATAAATCAGCGATTCGAACTTTTTCACATGCATGACTTTTACGACATGAGAGCTATTCTCCAAAGTATTAGTTTCAGAACAAAAATATTTGGTGTGTGGATGTATTCTTACATGGTCGACCCTCATGAAAAAAAATTGTTCCAATTGCATAAAAATTCATGACTTGAGGTCGAAGTATAAATACATCAGCGATTCGAACTTATTCACATGCATGACTTTTACGCCATGAGAGCTATTCTCCAAAGTATTAGTTTCAGAACAAAAATATTTGGTGTGTGGATGCATTCTTACATGGTCGACCCTCATGAAAATGAAAAAAATTGTTGCAATCGCATAAAAATTCATGACTTGAGGTCGAAGTATAAATACATCAGCGATTCGAACTTTTTCACATACATGACTTTTACGCCATGAGAGCTATTCTCCAAAGTATTAGTTTCAGAACAAAAATATTTGGTGTGTGGATGTATTCTTACATGGTCGACCCTCATGAAAAAAAATTGTTGCAATTGCATAAAAATTCATGACTTGAGGTCGAAGTATAAATACATCAGCGATTCGAACTTTTTCACATACATGACTTTTACGCCATAAGAGCTATTCTCCAAAGTATTAGTTTCAGAACAAAAATGTTTGGTGTGTGGATGCATTCTTACATGGTCGACCCTCATGAAAAAAATTGTTGCAATTGCATAAAAATTCATGACTTGAGGTCGAAGTATAAATACATCAAGGATTCGAACTTTTTCACATGCATGACTTTTACGCCATGAGAGCTATTCTCCAAAGTATTAGTTTCAGAACAAAAATATTTGGTGTGTGGATGCATTCTTACATGGTCGACCCTCACGAAAGGAATTGGTGCAATTGCATAAAAATTCATGACTTGAGGTCGAAGTATAAATACATCAAGGATTCGAACTTTTTCACATGCATGACTTTTACGCCATGAGAGCTATTCTCCAAAGTATAAGTTTCAGAACAAAAATATTTGGTGTGTGGATGCATTCTTACATGGTCGACCCTCATGTTAAAAATTGTGGCAATCGCATAAAAATTCATGACTTGAGGTTGAAGTATAAATACATCAGCGATTCGAACTTTTTCACATGCATGACTTTTACGCCATGAGAGCTATTCTCCAAAGTATTAGTTTCAGAACAAAAATATTTGGTGTGTGGATGCATTCTTACATGGTCGACCCTCATGAGAAAAATTGTTGCAATTGCATAAAAATTCATGACTTGAGGTTGAACTATAAATACATCAGCGATTCGAACTTTTTCACATGCATGACTTTTACGCCATGAGAGCTATTCTCCAAAGTATTAGTTTCAGAACAAAAATATTTGGTGTGTGGATGCATTCTTACATGGTCGACCCTCATGTTAAAAATTGTTGCAATTGCATAAAAATTCATGACTTGAGGTCGAAGTATAAATACATCAGCGATTCGAACTTTTTCACATGCATGACTTTTACGCCATGAGAGCTATTCTCCAAAGTATTAGTTTCAGAACAAAAATATTTGGTGTGTGGATGCATTCTTACATGGTCGACCCTCATGTTAAAAATTGTTGCAATCGCATAAAAATTCATGACTTGAGGTTGAAGTGTAAATACATCAGCGATTCGAACTTTTTCACATGCATGACCTTTACGCCATGAGAGCTATTCTCCAAAGTATTAGTTTCAGAACAAAAATATTTGGTGTGTGGATGCATTCTTACATGGTCGACCCTCATCTTAAAAATTGTTGCAATTGCATAAAAATTCATGACTTGAGGTCGAAGTATAAATACATCAGCGATTCGAACTTTTTCACATGCATGACTTTTACGCCATGAGAGCTATTCTCCAAAGTATTAGTTTCAGAACAAAAATATTTGGTGTGTGGATGCATTCTTACATGGTCGACCCTCATGTTAAAGATTGTTGCAATCGCAAAAAAATTCATGACTTGAGGTTGAAGTGTAAATACATCAGCGATTCGAACTTTTTCACATGCATGACTTTTACGCCATGAGAGCTATTCTCCAAAGTATTAGTTTCAGAACAAAAATATTTGGTGTGTGGATGCATTCTTACATGGTCGACCCTCATGTTAAACATTGTTGCAATTGCATAAAAATTCATGACTTGTGGTTGAACTATAAATACATCAGCGATTCGAACTTTTTCACATGCATGACTTTTACGCAATGAGAGCTATTCTCCAAAGTATTAGTTTCAGAACAAAAATATTTGGTGTGTGGATGCATTCTTACATGGTCGACCCTCATGTTAAAAATTGTTGCAATTGCATAAAAATTCATGACTTGAGGTCGAAGTATAAATACATCAGCGATTCGAACTTTTTCACATGCATGACTTTTACGCCATGAGAGCTATTCTCCAAAGTATTAGTTTCAGAACAAAAATATTTGGTGTGTGGATGCATTCTTACATGGTCGACCCTCATGTTAAAAATTGTTGCAATTGCATAAAATTTCATGACTTGAGGTTCAAGTATAAATGCATCAGCGATTCGAACTTTTTCACATGCATGACTTTTACGCCATGAGAGCTATTCTCCAAAGTATTAGTTTCAGAACAAAAATATTTGGTGTGTGGATGCATTATTACATGGTCGACCCTCATGTTAAAAATTGTTGCAATCGCATAAAAATTCATGACTTGAGGTCGAAGTATAAATACATCAGCGATTCGAACTTTTTCACATGCATGACTTTTACGCCATGAGAGCTATTCTCCAAAGTATTAGTTTCAGAACAAAAATATTTGGTGTGTGGATGCATTCTTACATGGTCGACCCTCATGAGAAAAATTGTTGCAATCGCATAAAAATTCATGACTTGAGGTTGAAGTGTAAATACATCAGCGATTCGAACTTTTTCACATGCATGACCTTTACGCCATGAGAGCTATTCTCCAAAGTATTAGTTTCAGAACAAAAATATTTGGTGTGTGGATGCATTCTTACATGGTCGACCCTCATGTTAAAAATTGTTGCAATTGCATAAAAATTCATGACTTGAGGTCGAAGTATAAATACATCAGCGATTCGAACTTTTTCACATGCATGACTTTTACGCCATGAGAGCTATTCTCCAAAGTATTAGTTTCAGAACAAAAATATTTGGTGTGTGGATGCATTCTTACATGGTCGACCCTCATGTTAAACATTGTTGCAATTGCATAAAAATTCATGACTTGTGGTTGAACTATAAATACATCAGCGATTCGAACTTTTTCACATGCATGACTTTTACGCCATGAGAGCTATTCTCCAAAGTATTAGTTTCAGAACAAAAATATTTGGTGTGTGGATGCATTCTTACATGGTCGACCCTCATGTTAAAAATTGTTGCAATCGCATAAAAATTCATGACTTGAGGTTCAAGTATAAATGCATCAGCGATTCGAACTTTTTCACATGCATGACTTTTACGCCATGAGAGCTATTCTCCAAAGTATTAGTTTCAGAACAAAAATATTTGGTGTGTGGATGCATTCTTACATGGTCGACCCTCATGTTAAAAATTGTTGCAATCGCATAAAAATTCATGACTTGAGGTTGAAGTATAAATACATCAGCGATTCGAACTTTTTCACATGCATGACTTTTACGCCATGAGAGCTATTCTCCAAAGTATTAGTTTCAGAACAAAAATATTTGGTGTGTGGATGCATTCTTACATGGTCGACCCTCATCTTAAAAATTGTTGCAATTGCATAAAAGTTCATGACTTGAGGTCGAAGTATAAATACATCAGCGATTCGAACTTTTTCACATGCATGACTTTTACGCCATGAGAGCTATTCTCCAAAGTATTAGTTTCAGAACCAAAATATTTGGTGTGTGGATGCATTCTTACATGGTCGACCCTCATGTTAAAAATTGTTGCAATCGCATAAAAATTCATGACTTGAGGTTGAAGTGTAAATACATCAGCGATTCGAACTTTTTCACATGCATGACTTTTACGCCATGAGAGCTATTCTCCAAAGTATTAGTTTCAGAACAAAAATATTTGGTGTGTGGATGCATTCTTACATGGTCGACCCTCATTTTAAAAATTGTTGCAATCGCATAAAAATTCAAGACTTGAGGTCGAACTATAAATACATCAACGATTCGAACTTTTTCACATGCATGACTTTTACGCCATGAGAGCTATTCTCCAAAGTATTAGTTTCAGAACAAAAATATTTGGTGTGTGGATGCATTCTTACATGGTCGACCCTCATGAGAAAAATTGTTGCAATTGCATAAAAATTCATGACTTGAGGTTGAACTATAAATACATCAGCGATTCGAACTTTTTCACATGCAAGACTTTTACGCCATGAGAGCTATTCTCCAAAGTATTAGTTTCAGAACAAAAATATTTGGTGTGTGGATGCATTCTTACATGGTCGACCCTCATGTTAAAAATTGTTGCAATCGCATAAAAATTCATGACTTGAGGTTGAAGTATAAATGCATCAGCGATTCGAACTTTTTCACATGCATGACTTTTACGCCATGAGAGCTATTCTCCAAAGTATTAGTTTCAGAACAAAAATATTTGGTGTGTGGATGCATTCTTACATGGTCGACCCTCATGTTAAAAATTGTTGCAATCGCATAAAAATTCATGACTTGAGGTTGAAGTGTAAATACATCAGCGATTCGAACTTTTTCACATGCATGACTTTTACGCCATGAGAGCTATTCTCCAAAGTATTAGTTTCAGAACAAAAATATTTGGTGTGTGGATGCATTCTTACATGGTCGACCCTCATGTTAAAAATTGTTGCAATCGCATAAAAATTCAAGACTTGAGGTCGAACTATAAATACATCAACGATTCGAACTTTTTCACATGCATGACTTTTACGCCATGAGAGCTATTCTCCAAAGTATTAGTTTCAGAACAAAAATATTTGGTGTGTGGATGCATTCTTACATGGTCGACCCTCATGAGAAAAATTGTTGCAATTGCATAAAAATTCATGACTTGAGGTTGAACTATAAATACATCAGCGATTCGAACTTTTTCACATGCATGACTTTTACGCCATGAGAGCTATTCTCCAAAGTATAAGTTTCAGAACAAAAATATTTGGTGTGTGGATGCATTCTTACATGGTCGACCCTCATGTTAAAAATTGTTGCAATCGCATAAAAATTCATGACTTGAGGTTGAAGTATAAATGCATCAGCGATTCGAACTTTTTCACATGCATGACTTTTACGCCATGAGAGCTATTCTCCAAAGTATTAGTTTCAGAACAAAAATATTTGGTGTGTGGATGCATTCTTACATGGTCGACCCTCATGTTAAAAATTGTTGCAATTGCATAAAAATTCATGACTTGAGGTCGAAGTATAAATACATCAGCGATTCGAACTTTTTCACATGCATGACTTTTACGCCATGAGAGCTATTCTCCAAAGTATTAGTTTCAGAACAAAAATATTTGGTGTGTGGATGCATTCTTACATGGTCGACCCTCATGAGAAAAATTGTTGCAATCGCATAAAAATTCATGACTTGAGGTTGAACTATAAATACATCAGCGATTCGAACTTTTTCACATGCATGACTTTTACGCCATGAGAGATATTCTCCAAAGTATTAGTTTCAGAACAAAAATATTTGGTGTGTGGATGCATTCTTACATGGTCGACCCTCATGAGAAAAATTGGCGCAATTGCATAAAAATTCATGACTTGAGGTTGAAGTATAAATGCATCAGCGATTCGAACTTTTTCACATGCATGACTTTTACGCCATGAGAGCTATTCTCCAAAGTATTAGTTTCAGAACAAAAATATTTGGTGTGTGGATGCATTCTTACATTGTCGACCCTCATGTTAAAAATTGTTGCATTTGCATAAAAGTTCATGACTTGAGGTCGAAGTATAAATACATCAGCGATTCGAACTTTTTCACATGCATGACTTTTACGCCATGAGAGCTATTCTCCAAAGTATTAGTTTCAGAACAAAAATATTTGGTGTGTGGATGCATTCTTACATGGTCGACCCTCATTTTAAAAATTGTTGCAATCGCATAAAAATTCATGACTTGAGGTTGAAGTGTAAATACATCAGCGATTCGAACTTTTTCACATGCATGACTTTTACGCCATGAGAGCTATTCTCCAAAGTATTAGTTTCAGAACAAAAATATTTGGTGTGTGGATGCATTCTTACATGGTCGACCCTCATTTTAAAAATTGTTGCAATTGCATAAAAATTCATGACTTGAGGTCGAAGTATAAATACATCAGCGATTCGAACTTTTTCACATGCATGACTTTTACGCCATGAGAGCTATTCTCCAAAGTATTAGTTTCAGAACAAAAATATTTGGTGTGTGGATGCATTCTTACATGGTCGACCCTCATGAGAAAATTGTTGCAATCGCATAAAAATTCATGACTTGAGGTTGAAGTGTAAATACATCAGCGATTCGAACTTTTTCACATGCATGACTTTTACGCCATGAGAGCTATTCTCCAAAGTATTAGTTTCAGAACAAAAATATTTGGTGTGTGGATGCATTCTTACATGGTCGACCCTCATGTTAAAAATTGTTTCAATTGCATAAACATTCATGACTTGAGGTCGAAGTATAAATACATCAGCGATTCGAACTTTTTCACATGCATGACTTTTACGCCATGAGAGCTATTCTCCAAAGTATTAGTTTCAGAACAAAAATATTTGGTGTGTGGATGCATTCTTACATGGTCGACCCTCATGTTAAAAATTGTTGCAATCGCATAAAAATTCATGACTTGAGGTTGAAGTGTAAATACATCAGCGATTCGAACTTTTTCACATGCATGACTTTTACGCCATGAGAGCTATTCTCCAAAGTATTAGTTTCAGAACAAAAATATTTGGTGTGTGGATGCATTCTTACATGGTCGACCCTCATTTTAAAAATTGTTGCAATCGCATAAAAATTCATGACTTGATGTCGAACTATAAATACATCAACGATTCGAACTTTTTCACATGCATGACTTTTACGCCATGAGAGATATTCTCCAAAGTATTAGTTTCAGAACAAAAATATTTGGTGTGTGGATGCATTCTTACATGGTCGACCCTCATGAGAAAAATTGGCGCAATTGCATAAAAATTCATGACTTGAGGTTGAACTATAAATACATCAGCGATTCGAACTTTTTCACATGCATGACTTTTACGCCATGAGAGCTATTCTCCAAAGTATTAGTTTCAGAACAAAAATATTTGGTGTGTGGATGCATTCTTACATGGTCGACCCTCATTTTAAAAATTGTTGCAATCGCATAAAAATTCATGACTTGAGGTTGAAGTGTAAATACATCAGCGATTCGAACTTTTTCACATGCATGACTTTTACGCCATGAGAGCTATTCTCCAAAGTATTAGTTTCAGAACAAAAATATTTGGTGTGTGGATGCATTCTTACATGGTCGACCCTCATGTTAAAAATTGGCGCAATTGCATAAAAATTCATGACTTGAGGTCGAAGTATAAATACATCAGCGATTCGAACTTTTTCACATGCATGACTTTTACGCCATGAGAGCTATTCTCCAAAGTATTAGTTTCAGAACAAAAATATTTGGTGTGTGGATGCATTCGTACATGGTCGACCCTCATGTTAAAAATTGTTGCAATCGCATAAAAATTCATGACTTGAGGTCGAAGTATAAATACATCAGCGATTCGAACTTTTTCACATGCATGACTTTTACGCCATGAGAGCTATTCTCCAAAGTATTAGTTTCAGAACAAAAATATTTGGTGTGTGGATGCATTCTTACATGGTCGACCCTCATTTTAAAAATTGTTGCAATTGCATAAAAATTCATGACTTGAGGTTGAACTATAAATACATCAGCGATTCGAACTTTTTCACATGCATGACTTTTACGCCATGAGAGCTATTCTCCAAAGTATTAGTTTCAGAACAAAAATATTTGGTGTGTGGATGCATTCTTACATGGTCGACCCTCATGAGAAAAATTGTTGCAATTGCATAAAAATTCATGACTTGAGGTTGAACTATAAATACATCAGCGATTCGAACTTTTTCACATGCATGACTTTTACGCCATGAGAGCTATTCTCCAAAGTATTAGTTTCAGAACAAAAATATTTGGTGTGTGGATGCATTCTTACATGGTCGACCCTCATCTTAAAAATTGTTGCAATTGCATAAAAATTCATGACTTGAGGTCGAAGTATAAATACATCAGCGATTCGAACTTTTTCACATGCATGACTTTTACGCCATGAGAGCTATTCCCCAAAGTATTAGTTTCAGAACAAAAATATTTGGTGTGTGGATGCATTCTTACATGGTCGACCCTCATTTTAAAAATTGTTGCAATCGCATAAAAATTCATGACTTGAGGTCGAAGTATAAATACATCAGCGTTTCGAACTTTTTCACATGCATGACTTTTACGCCATGAGAGCTATTCTCCAAAGTATTAGTTTCAGAACAAAAATATTTGGTGTGTGGATGCATTCTTACATGGTCGACCCTCATGTTAAAAATTGTTGCAATCGCATAAAAATTCATGACTTGAGGTCGAAGTATAAATACATCAACGATTCGAACTTTTTCACATGCATGACTTTTACGCCATGAGAGCTATTCTCCAAAGTATTAGTTTCAGAACAAAAATATTTGGTGTGTGGATGCATTCTTACATGGTCGACCCTCATGAGAAAAATTGGCGCAATTGCATAAAAATTCATGACTTGAGGTTGAACTATAAATACATCAGCGATTCGAACTTTTTCACATGCATGACTTTTACGCCATGAGAGCTATTCTCCAAAGTATTAGTTTCAGAACAAAAATATTTGGTGTGTGGATGCATTCTTACATGGTCGACCCTCATGTTAAAAATTGTTGCAATTGCATAAAAATTCATGACTTGAGGTCGAAGTATAAATACATCAGCGATTCGAACTTTTTCACATGCATGACTTTTACGCCATGAGAGATATTCTCCAAAGTATTAGTTTCAGAACAAAAATATTTGGTGTGTGGATGCATTCTTACATGGTCGACCCTCATTTTAAAAATTGTTGCAATCGCATAAAAATTCATGACTTGAGGTTGAAGTGTAAATACATCAGCGATTCGAACTTTTTCACATGCATGACTTTTACGCCATGAGAGCTATTCTCCAAAGTATTAGTTTCAGAACAAAAATATTTGGTGTGTGGATGCATTCTTACATGGTCGACCCTCATGTTAAAAATTGTTGCAATTGCATAAAAATTCATGACTTGAGGTCGAAGTATAAATACATCAGCGATTCGAACTTTTTCACATGCATGACTTTTACGCCATGAGAGCTATTCTCCAAAGTATTAGTTTCAGAACAAAAATATTTGGTGTGTGGATGCATTCTTACATGGTCGACCCTCATGTTAAAAATTGTTGCAATCGCATAAAAATTCATGACTTGAGGTTGAAGTGTAAATACATCAGCGATTCGAACTTTTTCACATGCATGACTTTTACGCCATGAGAGCTATTCTCCAAAGTATTAGTTTCAGAACAAAAATATTTGGTGTGTGGATGCATTCTTACATGGTCGACCCTCATGTTAAAAATTGTTGCAATCGCATAAAAATTCATGACTTGAGGTCGAACTATAAATACATCAACGATTCGAACTTTTTCACATGCATGACTTTTACGCCATGAGAGCTATTCTCCAAAGTATTAGTTTCAGAACAAAAATATTTGGTGTGTGGATGCATTCTTACATGGTCGACCCTCATGAGAAAAATTGTTGCAATTGCATAAAAATTCATGACTTGAGGTTGAACTATAAATACATCAGCGATTCGAACTTTTTCACATGCAAGACTTTTACGCCATGAGAGCTATTCTCCAAAGTATAAGTTTCAGAACAAAAATATTTGGTGTGTGGATGCATTCTTACATGGTCGACCCTCATGTTAAAAATTGTTGCAATCGCATAAAAATTCATGACTTGAGGTTGAAGTATAAATGCATCAGCGATTCGAACTTTTTCACATGCATGACTTTTACGCCATGAGAGCTATTCTCCAAAGTATTAGTTTCAGAACAAAAATATTTGGTGTGTGGATGCATTCTTACATGGTCGACCCTCATGTTAAAAATTGTTGCAATTGCATAAAAATTCATGACTTGAGGTCGAAGTATAAATACATCAGCGATTCGAACTTTTTCACATGCATGACTTTTACGCCATGAGAGCTATTCTCCAAAGTATTAGTTTCAGAACAAAAATATTTGGTGTGTGGATGCATTCTTACATGGTCGACCCTCATGAGAAAAATTGTTGCAATCGCATAAAAATTCATGACTTGAGGTTGAACTATAAATACATCAGCGATTCGAACTTTTTCACATGCATGACTTTTACGCCATGAGAGATATTCTCCAAAGTATTAGTTTCAGAACAAATATATTTGTGTGTGGATGCATTCTTACATGGTCGACCCTCATGAGAAAAATTGGCGCAATTGCATAAAAATTCATGACTTGAGGTTGAAGTATAAATGCATCAGCGATTCGAACTTTTTCACATGCATGACTTTTACGCCATGAGAGCTATTCTCCAAAGTATTAGTTTCAGAACAAAAATATTTGGTGTGTGGATGCATTCTTACATTGTCGACCCTCATGTATAAAAATTGTTGCAATTGCATAAAAGTTCATGACTTGAGGGTCGAAGTATAAATACATCAGCGATTCGAACTTTTTCACATGCATGACTTTTACGCCATGAGAGCTATTCTCCAAAGTATTAGTTTCAGAACAAAAATATTTGGTGTGTGGATGCATTCTTACATGGTCGACCCTCATTTTAAAAATTGTTGCAATCGCATAAAATTCATGACTTGAGGTTGAAGTGTAAATACCATCAGCGATTCGAACTTTTTCACATGCATGACTTTTACGCCATGAGAGCTATTTTCCAAAAGTATTAGTTTCAGAACAAAAATATTTGGTGTGTGGATGCATTCTTACATGGTCGACCCTCATTTTAAAAATTGTTGCAATTGCATAAAAATTCATGACTTGAGGTCGAAGTATAAATACATCAGCGATTCGAACTTTTTCACATGCATGACTTTTACGCCATGAGAGCTATTCTCCAAAGTATTAGTTTCAGAACAAAAATATTTGGTGTGTGGATGCATTCTTACATGGTCGACCCTCATGAGAAAATTGTTGCAATCGCATAAAAATTCATGACTTGAGGTTGAAGTGTAAATACATCAGCGATTCGAACTTTTTCACATGCATGACTTTTACGCCATGAGAGCTATTCTCCAAAGTATTAGTTTTCAGAACAAAAATATTGGTGTGTGGATGCATTCTTACATGGTCGACCCTCATGTTAAAAATTGTTGCAATTGCATAAACATTCATGACTTGAGGTCGAAGTATAAATACATCAGCGATTCGAACTTTTTCACATGCATGACTTTTACGCCATGAGAGCTATTCTCCAAAGTATTAGTTTCAGAACAAAAATATTTGGGTGTGTGAATGCATTCTTACATGGTCGACCCTCATGTTAAAATTGTTGCAATCGCATAAAAATTCATGACTTGAGGTGAAGTGTAAATACATCAGCGATTCGAACTTTTTCACATGCATGACTTTTACGCCATGAGAGCTATTCTCCAAAGTATTAGTTTCAGAACAAAAATATTTGGTGTGTGGATGCATTCTTACATGGTCGACCCTCAATGTTAAAAATTGTTGCAATCGCATAAAAAATTCATGACTTGAGGTCGAACTATAAATACATCAACGATTCGAACTTTTTCACATGCATGACTTTTACGCCATGAGAGATATTCTCCAAAGTATTAGTTTCAGAACAAAAATATTTGGTGTGTGGATGCATTCTTACATGGTCGACCCTCATGAGAAAAATTGGCGCAATTGCATAAAAATTCATGACTTGAGGTTGAACTATAAATACATCAGCGATTCGAACTTTTTCACATGCATGACTTTTACGCCATGAGAGCTATTCTCCAAAGTATTAGTTTCAGAACAAAAATATTTGGTGTGTGGATGCATTCTTACATGGTCGACCCTCATTTTAAAAATTGTTGCAATCGCATAAAAATTCATGACTTGAGGTTGAAGTGTAAATACATCAGCGATTCGAACTTTTTCACATGCATGACTTTTACGCCAATGAGAGCTATTCTCCAAAGTATTAGTTTCAGAACAAAAATATTTGGTGTGTGGATGCATTCTTACATGGTCGACCTCATGTTAAAATTGGCGCAATTGCATAAAAATTCATGACTTGAGGTCCGAAGTATAAATACATCAGCGATTCGAACTTTTTCACATGCATGACTTTTACGCATGAGAGCTATTCTCCAAAGTATTAGTTTCAGAACAAAAATATTTGGGTGTGTGGATGCATTCTTACATGGTCGACCCTCATGTTAAAAATTGTTGCAATCGCATAAAAATTCATGACTTGAGGTCGAAGTATAAATACATCAGCGATTCGAACTTTTTCACATGCATGACTTTTACGCCATGAGAGCTATTCTCCAAAGTATTAGTTTTCAGAACAAAAATATTTGGTGTGTGGATGCATTCTTACATGGTCGACCCTCATTTTAAAATTGTTGCAATTGCATAAAAAATTCATGACTTGAGGTTGAACTATAAATACATCAGCGATTCGAACTTTTTCACATGCATGACTTTTACGCCATGAGAGCTATTCTCCAAAGTATTAGTTTCAGAACAAAAATATTTGGTGTGTGGATGCATTCTTACATGGTCGACCCTCATGAGAAAAATTGTTGCAATTGCATAAAAATTCATGACTTGAGGTTGAACTATAAATACATCAGCGATTCGAACTTTTTCACATGCATGACTTTTACGCCATGAGAGCTATTCTCCAAAGTATTAGTTTCAGAACAAAAATATTTGGTGTGTGGATGCATTCTTACATGGTCGACCCTCATGTTAAAAATTGTTGCAATCGCATAAAAATTCATGACTTGAGGTCGAAGTATAAATACATCAACGATTCGAACTTTTTCACATGCATGACTTTTACGCCATGAGAGCTATTCTCCAAAGTATTAGTTTCAGAACAAAAATATTTGGTGTGTGGATGCATTCTTACATGGTCGACCCTCATGAGAAAAATTGTTGCAATTGCATAAAAATTCATGACTTGAGGTTGAACTATAAATACATCAGCGATTCGAACTTTTTCACATGCATGACTTTTACGCCATGAGAGCTATTCTCCAAAGTATTAGTTTCAGAACAAAAATATTTGGTGTGTGGATGCATTCTTACATGGTCGACCCTCATGTTAAAAATTGTTGCAATTGCATAAAAATTCATGACTTGAGGTCGAAGTATAAATACATCAGCGATTCGAACTTTTTCACATGCATGACTTTTACGCCATGAGAGCTATTCTCCAAAGTATTAGTTTCAGAACAAAAATATTTGGTGTGTGGATGCATTCTTACATGGTCGACCCTCATTTTAAAAATTGTTGCAATCGCATAAAAATTCATGACTTGAGGTTGAAGTGTAAATACATCAGCGATTCGAACTTTTTCACATGCATGACTTTTACGCCATGAGAGCTATTCTCCAAAGTATTAGTTTCAGAACAAAAATATTTGGTGTGTGGATGCATTCTTACATGGTCGACCCTCATGTTAAAAATTGTTGCAATTGCATAAAAATTCATGACTTGAGGTCGAAGTATAAATACATCAGCGATTCGAACTTTTTCACATGCATGACTTTTACGCCATGAGAGCTATTCTCCAAAGTATTAGTTTCAGAACAAAAATATTTGGTGTGTGGATGCATTCTTACATGGTCGACCCTCATGTTAAAAATTGTTGCAATCGCATAAAAATTCATGACTTGAGGTTGAAGTGTAAATACATCAGCGATTCGAACTTTTTCACATGCATGACTTTTACGCCATGAGAGCTATTCTCCAAAGTATTAGTTTCAGAACAAAAATATTTGGTGTGTGGATGCATTCTTACATGGTCGACCCTCATGTTAAACATTGTTGCAATTGCATAAAAATTCATGACTTGAGGTCGAAGTATAAATACATCAGCGATTCGAACTTTTTCACATGCATGACTTTTACGCCATGAGAGCTATTCTCCAAAGTATTAGTTTCAGAACAAAAATATTTGGTGTGTGGATGCATTCTTACATGGTCGACCCTCATGAGAAAATTGTTGCAATCGCATAAAAATTCATGACTTGAGGTTGAAGTGTAAATACATCAGCGATTCGAACTTTTTCACATGCATGACTTTTACGCCATGAGAGCTATTCTCCAAAGTATTAGTTTCAGAACAAAAATATTTGGTGTGTGGATGCATTCTTACATGGTCGACCCTCATGTTAAAAATTGTTTCAATTGCATAAACATTCATGACTTGAGGTCGAAGTATAAATACATCAGCGATTCGAACTTTTTCACATGCATGACTTTTACGCCATGAGAGCTATTCTCCAAAGTATTAGTTTCAGAACAAAAATATTTGGTGTGTGGATGCATTCTTACATGGTCGACCCTCATGTTAAAAATTGTTGCAATCGCATAAAAATTCATGACTTGAGGTCGAAGTATAAATACATCAACGATTCGAACTTTTTCACATGCATGACTTTTACGCCATGAGAGCTATTCTCCAAAGTATTAGTTTCAGAACAAAAATATTTGGTGTGTGGATGCATTCTTACATGGTCGACCCTCATGAGAAAAATTGTTGCAATTGCATAAAAATTCATGACTTGAGGTTGAACTATAAATACATCAGCGATTCGAACTTTTTCACATGCATGACTTTTACGCCATGAGAGCTATTCTCCAAAGTATTAGTTTCAGAACAAAAATATTTGGTGTGTGGATGCATTCTTACATGGTCGACCCTCATGTTAAAAATTGTTGCAATTGCATAAAAATTCATGACTTGAGGTCGAAGTATAAATACATCAGCGATTCGAACTTTTTCACATGCATGACTTTTACGCCATGAGAGCTATTCTCCAAAGTATTAGTTTCAGAACAAAAATATTTGGTGTGTGGATGCATTCTTACATGGTCGACCCTCATTTTAAAAATTGTTGCAATCGCATAAAAATTCATGACTTGAGGTTGAAGTGTAAATACATCAGCGATTCGAACTTTTTCACATGCATGACTTTTACGCCATGAGAGCTATTCTCCAAAGTATTAGTTTCAGAACAAAAATATTTGGTGTGTGGATGCATTCTTACATGGTCGACCCTCATGTTAAAAATTGTTGCAATTGCATAAAAATTCATGACTTGAGGTCGAAGTATAAATACATCAGCGATTCGAACTTTTTCACATGCATGACTTTTACGCCATGAGAGCTATTCTCCAAAGTATTAGTTTCAGAACAAAAATATTTGGTGTGTGGATGCATTCTTACATGGTCGACCCTCATGTTAAAAATTGTTGCAATCGCATAAAAATTCATGACTTGAGGTTGAAGTGTAAATACATCAGCGATTCGAACTTTTTCACATGCATGACTTTTACGCCATGAGAGCTATTCTCCAAAGTATTAGTTTCAGAACAAAAATATTTGGTGTGTGGATGCATTCTTACATGGTCGACCCTCATGTTAAACATTGTTGCAATTGCATAAAAATTCATGACTTGAGGTTGAAGTATAAATACATCAGCGATTCGAACTTTTTCACATGCATGACTTTTACGCCATGAGAGCTATTCTCCAAAGTATTAGTTTCAGAACAAAAATATTTGGTGTGTGGATGCATTCTTACATGGTCGACCCTCATGTTAAAAATTGTTGCAATTGCATAAAAATTCATGACTTGAGGTTCAAGTATAAATGCATCAGCGATTCGAACTTTTTCACATGCATGACTTTTACGCCATGAGAGCTATTCTCCAAAGTATTAGTTTCAGAACAAAAATATTTGGTGTGTGGATGCATTCTTACATGGTCGACCCTCATGTTAAAAATTGTTGCAATTGCATAAAAATTCATGACTTGAGGTCGAAGTATAAATACATCAGCGATTCGAACTTTTTCACATGCATGACTTTTACGCCATGAGAGCTATTCTCCAAAGTATTAGTTTCAGAACAAAAATATTTGGTGTGTGGATGCATTCTTACATGGTCGACCCTCATGTTAATAATTGTTGCAATCGCATAAAAATTCATGACTTGAGGTTGAAGTGTAAATACATCAGCGATTCGAACTTTTTCACATGCATGACTTTTACGCCATGAGAGCTATTCTCCAAAGTATTAGTTTCAGAACAAAAATATTTGGTGTGTGTATGCATTCTTACATGGTCGACCCTCATGTTAAAAATTGTTGCAATCGCATAAAAATTCATGACTTGAGGTCGAACTATAAATACATCAACGATTCGAACTTTTTCACATGCATGACTTTTACGCCATGAGAGCTATTCTCAAAAGTATTAGTTTCAGAACAAAAATATTTGGTGTGTGGATGCATTCTTACATGGTCGACCCTCATGAGAAAAATTGGCGCAATTGCATAAAAATTCATGACTTGAGGTTGAACTATAAATACATCAGCGATTCGAACTTTTTCACATGCATGACTTTTACGCCATGAGAGCTATTCTCCAAAGTATTAGTTTCAGAACAAAAATATTTGGTGTGTGGATGCATTCTTACATGGTCGACCCTCATGTTAAAAATTGTTGCAATTGCATAAAAATTCATGACTTGAGGTCGAAGTATAAATACATCAGCGATTCGAACTTTTTCACATGCATGACTTTTACGCCATGAGAGCTATTCTCCAAAGTATTAGTTTCAGAACAAAAATATTTGGTGTGTGGATGCATTCTTACATGGTCGACCCTCATGTTAAAAATTGTTGCAATCGCATAAAAATTCATGACTTGAGGTTGAAGTGTAAATACATCAGCGATTCGAACTTTTTCACATGCATGACTTTTACGCCATGAGAGCTATTCTCCAAAGTATTAGTTTCAGAACAAAAATATTTGGTGTGTGGGTGCATTCTTACATGGTCGACCCTCATGTTAAAAATTGTTGCAATTGCATAAAAATTCATGACTTGAGGTTGAAGTATAAATACATCAGCGATTCGAACTTTTTCACATGCATGACTTTTACGCCATGAGAGCTATTCTCCAAAGTATTAGTTTCAGAACAAAAATATTTGGTGTGTGGATGCATTCTTACATGGTCGACCCTCATGTTAAAAATTGTTGCAATCGCATAAAAATTCATGACTTGAGGTTGAAATGTAAATACATCAGCGATTCGAACTTTTTCACATGCATGACTTTTACGCCATGAGAGCTATTCTCCAAAGTATTAGTTTCAGAACAAAAATATTTGGTGTGTGGATGCATTCTTACATGGTCGACCCTCATGTTAAAAATTGTTGCAATCGCATAAAAATTCATGACTTGAGGTTGAAGTGTAAATACATCAGCGATTCGAACTTTTTCACATGCATGACTTTTACGCCATGAGAGCTATTCTCCAAAGTATTAGTTTCAGAACAAAAATATTTGGTGTGTGGATGCATTCTTACATGGTCGACCCTCATGTTAAAAATTGTTGCAATCGCATAAAAATTCATGACTTGAGGTTGAAGTGTAAATACATCAGCGATTCGAACTTTTTCACATGCATGACTTTTACGCCATGAGAGCTATTCTCCAAAGTATTAGTTTCAGAACAAAAATATTTGGTGTGTGGATGCATTCTTACATGGTCGACCCTCATGTTAAAAATTGTTGCAATCGCATAAAAATTCATGACTTGAGGTCGAAGTATAAATACATCAACGATTCGAACTTTTTCACATGCATGACTTTTACGCCATGAGAGATATTCTCCAAAGTATTAGTTTCAGAACAAAAATATTTGGTGTGTGGATGCATTCTTACATGGTCGACCCTCATGTTAAAAATTGGCGCAATCGCATAAAAATTCATGACTTGAGGTTGAACTATAAATACATCAACGATTCGAACTTTTTCACATGCATGACTTTTACGCCATGAGAGCTATTCTCCAAAGTATTAGTTTCAGAACAAAAATATTTGGTGTGTGGATGCATTCTTACATGGTCGACCCTCATGTTAAAAATTGTTGCAATTGCATAAAAATTCATGACTTGAGGTCGAAGTATAAATACATCAGCGATTCGAACTTTTTCACATGCATGACTTTTACGCCATGAGAGCTATTCTCCAAAGTATTAGTTTCAGAACAAAAATATTTGGTGTGTGGATGCATTCTTACATGGTCGACCCTCATTTTAAAAATTGTTGCAATCGCATAAAAATTCATGACTTGAGGTTGAAGTGTAAATACATCAGCGATTCGAACTTTTTCACATGCATGACTTTTACGCCATGAGAGCTATTCTCCAAAGTATTAGTTTCAGAACAAAAATATTTGGTGTGTGGATGCATTCTTACATGGTCGACCCTCATGTTAAAAATTGTTGCAATTGCATAAAAATTCATGACTTGAGGTCGAAGTATAAATACATCAGCGATTCGAACTTTTTCACATGCATGACTTTTACGCCATGAGAGCTATTCTCCAAAGTATTAGTTTCAGAACAAAAATATTTGGTGTGTGGATGCATTCTTACATGGTCGACCCTCATGTTAAAAATTGTTGCAATCGCATAAAAATTCATGACTTGAGGTTGAACTATAAATACATCAGCGATTCGAACTTTTTCACATGCATGACTTTTACGCCATGAGAGCTATTCTCCAAAGTATTAGTTTCAGAACAAAAATATTTGGTGTGTGGATGCATTCTTACATGGTCGACCCTCACGAAAAGAATTGGTGCAATTGCATAAAAATTCATGACTTGAGGTCGAAGTATAAATACATCAAGGATTCGAACTTTTTCACATGCATGACTTTTACGCCATGAGAGCTATTCTCCAAAATATAAGTTTCAGAACAAAAATATTTGGTGTGTGGATGCATTCTTACATGGTCGACCCTCATGTTAAAAATTGTGGCAATCGCATAAAAATTCATGACTTGAGGTTGAAGTATAAATACATCAGCGATTCGAACTTTTTCACATGCATGACTTTTACGCCATGAGAGCTATTCTCCAAAGTATTAGTTTCAGAACAAAAATATTTGATGTGTGGATGCATTCTTACATGGTCGACCCTCATGTTAAAAATTGTTGCAATTGCATAAAAATTCATGACTTGAGGTCGAAGTATAAATACATCAGCGATTCGAACTTTTTCACATGCATGACTTTTACGCCATGAGAGCTATTCTCCAAAGTATTAGTTTCAGAACAAAAATATTTGGTGTGTGTATGCATTCTTACATGGTCGACCCTCATGTTAAAAATTGTTGCAATCGCATAAAAATTCATGACTTGAGGTCGAAGTATAAATACATCAGCGATTCGAACTTTTTCACATGCATGACTTTTACGCCATGAGAGCTATTCTCCAAAGTATTAGTTTCAGAACAAAAATATTTGGTGTGTGGATGCATTCTTACATGGTCGACCCTCATTTTAAAAATTGTTGCAATTGCATAAAAATTCATGACTTGAGGTCGAAGTATAAATACATCAGCGATTCGAACTTTTTCACATGCATGACTTTTACGCCATGAGAGCTATTTTCCAAAGTATTAGTTTCAGAACAAAAATATTTGGTGTGTGGATGCATTCTTACATGGTCGACCCTCATGTAAAACATTGGCGCAATTGCATAAAAATTCAAGACTTGAGGTCGAACTATAAATACATCAGCGATTCGAACTTTTTCACATGCATGACTTTTACGCCATGAGAGCTATTCTCCAAAGTATTAGTTTCAGAACAAAAATATTTGGTGTGTGGATGCATTCTTACATGGTCGACCCTCATGTTAAAAATTGTTGCAATCGCATAAAAATTCATGACTTGAGGTCGAAGTATAAATACATCAACGATTCGAACTTTTTCACATGCATGACTTTTACGCCATGAGAGCTATTCTCCAAAGTATTAGTTTCAGAACAAATATATTTGGTGTGTGGATGCATTCTTACATGGTCGACCCTCATGAGAAAAATTGTTGCAATTGCATAAAAATTCATGACTTGAGGTTGAAGTATAAATACATCAGCGATTCGAACTTTTTCACATGCATGACTTTTACGCCATGAGAGCTATTCTCCAAAGTATTAGTTTCAGAACAAATATATTTGGTGTGTGGATGCATTCTTACATGGTCGACCCTCATGAGAAAAATTGTTGCAATTGCATAAAAATTCATGACTTGAGGTTGAAGTATAAATACATCAGCGATTCGAACTTTTTCACATGCATGACTTTTACGCCATGAGAGCTATTCTCCAAAGTATTAGTTTCAGAACAAAAATATTTGGTGTGTGGATGCATTCTTACATGGTCAACCCTCATGTTAAAAATTGTTGCAATCGCATAAAAATTCATGACTTGAGGTTGAAGTGTAAATACATCAGCGATTCGAACTTTTTCACATGCATGACTTTTACGCCATGAGAGCTATTCTCCAAAGTATTAGTTTCAGAACAAAAATATTTGGTGTGTGGATGCATTCTTACATGGTCGACCCTCATGTTAAAAATTGTTGCAATCGCATAAAAATTCATGACTTGAGGTTGAAGTGTAAATACATCAGCGATTCGAACTTTTTCACATGCATGACTTTTACGCCATGAGAGCTATTCTCCAAAGTATTAGTTTCAGAACAAAAATATTTGGTGTGTGGATGCATTCTTACATGGTCGACCCTCATGTTAAAAATTGTTGCAATCGCATAAAAATTCATGACTTGAGGTCGAAGTATAAATACATCAACGATTCGAACTTTTTCACATGCATGACTTTTACGCCATGAGAGATATTCTCCAAAGTATTAGTTTCAGAACAAAAATATTTGGTGTGTGGATGCATTCTTACATGGTCGACCCTCATGTTAAAAATTGGCGCAATCGCATAAAAATTCATGACTTGAGGTTGAACTATAAATACATCAACGATTCGAACTTTTTCACATGCATGACTTTTACGCCATGAGAGCTATTCTCCAAAGTATTAGTTTCAGAACAAAAATATTTGGTGTGTGGATGCATTCTTACATGGTCGACCCTCATGTTAAAAATTGTTGCAATTGCATAAAAATTCATGACTTGAGGTCGAAGTATAAATACATCAGCGATTCGAACTTTTTCACATGCATGACTTTTACGCCATGAGAGCTATTCTCCAAAGTATTAGTTTCAGAACAAAAATATTTGGTGTGTGGATGCATTCTTACATGGTCGACCCTCATTTTAAAAATTGTTGCAATCGCATAAAAATTCATGACTTGAGGTTGAAGTGTAAATACATCAGCGATTCGAACTTTTTCACATGCATGACTTTTACGCCATGAGAGCTATTCTCCAAAGTATTAGTTTCAGAACAAAAATATTTGGTGTGTGGATGCATTCTTACATGGTCGACCCTCATGTTAAAAATTGTTGCAATTGCATAAAAATTCATGACTTGAGGTCGAAGTATAAATACATCAGCGATTCGAACTTTTTCACATGCATGACTTTTACGCCATGAGAGCTATTCTCCAAAGTATTAGTTTCAGAACAAAAATATTTGGTGTGTGGATGCATTCTTACATGGTCGACCCTCATGTTAAAAATTGTTGCAATCGCATAAAAATTCATGACTTGAGGTTGAACTATAAATACATCAGCGATTCGAACTTTTTCACATGCATGACTTTTACGCCATGAGAGCTATTCTCCAAAGTATTAGTTTCAGAACAAAAATATTTGGTGTGTGGATGCATTCTTACATGGTCGACCCTCACGAAAAGAATTGGTGCAATTGCATAAAAATTCATGACTTGAGGTCGAAGTATAAATACATCAAGGATTCGAACTTTTTCACATGCATGACTTTTACGCCATGAGAGCTATTCTCCAAAGTATAAGTTTCAGAACAAAAATATTTGGTGTGTGGATGCATTCTTACATGGTCGACCCTCATGTTAAAAATTGTGGCAATCGCATAAAAATTCATGACTTGAGGTTGAAGTATAAATACATCAGCGATTCGAACTTTTTCACATGCATGACTTTTACGCCATGAGAGCTATTCTCCAAAGTATTAGTTTCAGAACAAAAATATTTGGTGTGTGGATGCATTCTTACATGGTCGACCCTCATGAGAAAAATTGTTGCAATTGCATAAAAATTCATGACTTGAGGTCGAAGTATAAATACATCAGCGATTCGAACTTTTTCACATGCATGACTTTTACGCCATGAGAGCTATTCTCCAAAGTATAAGTTTCAGAACAAAAATATTTGATGTGTGGATGCATTCTTACATGGTCGACCCTCATGTTAAAAATTGTTGCAATTGCATAAAAATTCATGACTTGAGGTTGAACTATAAATACATCAACGATTCGAACTTTTTCACATGCATGACTTTTACGCCATGAGAGCTATTCTCCAAAGTATTAGTTTCAGAACAAAAATATTTGGTGTGTGTATGCATTCTTACATGGTCGACCCTCATGTTAAAAATTGTTGCAATCGCATAAAAATTCATGACTTGAGGTCGAAGTATAAATACATCAGCGATTCGAACTTTTTCACATGCATGACTTTTACGCCATGAGAGCTATTCTCCAAAGTATTAGTTTCAGAACAAAAATATTTGGTGTGTGGATGCATTCTTACATGGTCGACCCTCATTTTAAAAATTGTTGCAATTGCATAAAAATTCATGACTTGAGGTCGAAGTATAAATACATCAGCGATTCGAACTTTTTCACATGCATGACTTTTACGCCATGAGAGCTATTTTCCAAAGTATTAGTTTCAGAACAAAAATATTTGGTGTGTGGATGCATTCTTACATGGTCGACCCTCATGTAAAACATTGGCGCAATTGCATAAAAATTCAAGACTTGAGGTCGAACTATAAATACATCAGCGATTCGAACTTTTTCACATGCATGACTTTTACGCCATGAGAGCTATTCTCCAAAGTATTAGTTTCAGAACAAAAATATTTGGTGTGTGGATGCATTCTTACATGGTCGACCCTCATGTTAAAAATTGTTGCAATCGCATAAAAATTCATGACTTGAGGTCGAAGTATAAATACATCAACGATTCGAACTTTTTCACATGCATGACTTTTACGCCATGAGAGCTATTCTCCAAAGCATTAGTTTCAGAACAAATATATTTGGTGTGTGGATGCATTCTTACATGGTCGACCCTCATGAGAAAAATTGTTGCAATTGCATAAAAATTCATGACTTGAGGTTGAAGTATAAATACATCAGCGATTCGAACTTTTTCACATGCATGACTTTTACGCCATGAGAGCTATTCTCCAAAGTATTAGTTTCAGAACAAATATATTTGGTGTGTGGATGCATTCTTACATGGTCGACCGTCATGAGAAAAATTGTTGCAATTGCATAAAAATTCATGACTTGAGGTTGAAGTATAAATACATCAGCGATTCGAACTTTTTCACATGCATGACTTTTACGCCATGAGAGCTATTCTCCAAAGTATTAGTTTCAGAACAAAAATATTTGGTGTGTGGATGCATTCTTACATGGTCGACCCTCATGTTAAAAATTGTTGCAATCGCATAAAAATTCATGACTTGAGGTTGAAGTGTAAATACATCAGCGATTCGATCTTTTTCACATGCATGACTTTTACGCCATGAGAGCTATTCTCCAAAGTATTAGTTTCAGAACAAAAATATTTGGTGTGTGGATGCATTCTTACATGGTCGACCCTCATATTAAAAATTGTTGCAATTGCATAAAAATTCATGACTTGAGGTTGAAGTATAAGTACATCAGCGATTCGAACTTTTTCACATGCATGACTTTTACGCCATGAGAGCTATTCTCCAAAGTGTTAGTTTCAGAACTAAAATATTTGGTGTGTGGATGCATTCTTACATGGTCGACCCTCATGTTAAAAATTGTTGCAATTGCATAAAAATTCATGACTTGAAGTTGAAGTATAAATACATCAGCGATTCGATCTTTTTCACATGCATGACTTTTACGCCATGAGAGCTATTTTCCAAAGTATTAGTTTCAGAACAAAAATATTTGGTGTGTGGATGCATTCTTACATGGTCGACCCTCATGTTAAAAATTGGCGCAATTGCATAAAAATTCAAGACTTGAGGTCGAACTATAAATACATCAGCGATTCGAACTTTTTCACATGCATGACTTTTACGCCATGAGAGCTATTCTCCAAAGTATTAGTTTCAGAACAAAAATATTTGGTGTGTGGATGCATTCTTACATGGTCGACCCTCATATTAAAAATTGTTGCAATCGCATAAAAATTCATGACTTGAGGTCGAAGTATAAATACATCAACGATTCGAACTTTTTCACATGCATGACTTTTACGCCATGAGAGCTATTCTCCAAAGTATTAGTTTCAGAACAAATATATTTGGTGTGTGGATGCATTCTTACATGGTCGACCCTCATGAGAAAAATTGTTGCAATTGCATAAAAATTCATGACTTGAGGTTGAAGTATAAATAGATTAGCGATTCGAACTTTTTCACATGCATGACTTTTACGCCATGAGAGCTATTCTCCAAAGTATTAGTTTCAGAACAAAAATATTTGGTGTGTGGATGCATTCTTACATGGTCGACCCTCATGTTAAAAATTGTTGCAATCGCATAAAAATTCATGACTTGAGGTTGAAGTGTAAATACATCAGCGATTCGATCTTTTTCACATGCATGACTTTTACGCCATGAGAGCTATTCTCCAAAGTATTAGTTTCAGAACAAAAATATTTGGTGTGTGGATGCATTCTTACATGGTCGACCCTCATATTAAAAATTGTTGCAATTGCATAAAAATTCATGACTTGAGGTTGAAGTATAAGTACATCAGCGATTCGAACTTTTTCACATGCATGACTTTTACGCCATGAGAGCTATTCTCCAAAGTGTTAGTTTCAGAACTAAAATATTTGGTGTGTGGATGCATTCTTACATGGTCGACCCTCATGTTAAAAATTGTTGCAATCGCATAAAAATTCATGACTTGAGGTTGAAGTATAAATACATCAGCGATTCGAACTTTTTCACATGCATGACTTTTACGGCATGAGAGCTATTCTCCAAAGTATTAGTTTCAGAACAAAAATATTTGGTGTGTGGATGTATTCTTACATGGTCGACCCTCATGTTAAAAATTGTTGCAATCGCATAAAAATTCATGACTTGAGGTCGAAGTATAAATACATCAACGATTCGAACTTTTTCACATGCAATGACTTTTACGCCATGAGAGCTATTCTCCAAAGTATTAGTTTCAGAACAAAAATATTTGGTGTGTGGATGCATTCTTATATGGTCGACCCTTATGAGAAAAATTGTTGCAATCGCATAAAAATTCATGACTTGAGGTTGAAGTATAAATACATCAGCGATTCGAACTTTTTCACATGCATGACTTTTACGCCATGAGAGCTATTCTCCAAAGTATTAGTTTCAGAACAAAACTATTTGGTGTGTGGATGCATTCTTACATGGTCGACCCTCATGTAAAACATTGGTGCAATCGCATAAAAATTCATGACTTGAGGTCAAAGTATAAATACATCAACGATTCGAACTTTTTCACATGCATGACTTTTACGCCATGAGAGCTATTCTCCAAAGTATTAGTTTCAGAACAAAAATATTTGGGGTGTGCTTCTACCTTTACATGGTCGACCCTCATATTAAAAATTGTTGCAATCGCATAAAAATTCATGACTTGAGGTTGAAGTATAAATACATCAACGATTCGAACTTTTCACATGCATGACTTTTACGCCATGAGAGCTATTCTCCAAAGTATTAGTTTCAGAACAAAAATATTTGGTGTGTGGATGCATTCTTACATGGTCGACCCTCATGTTAAAAATTGTTGCAATTGCATAAAAATTCATGACTTGAGGTTGAAGTATAAATACATCAGCGATTCGATCTTTTTCACATGCATGACTTTTACGCCATGAGAGCTATTTTCCAAAGTATTAGTTTCAGAACAAAAATATTTGGTGTGTGGATGCATTCTTACATGGTCGACCCTCATGTTAAAAATTGGCGCAATTGCATAAAAATTCATGACTTGAGGTCGAACTATAAATACATCAGCGATTCGAACTTTTTCACATGCATGACTTTTACGCCATGAGAGCTATTCTCCAAAGTATTAGTTTCAGAACAAAAATATTTGGTGTGTGGATGCATTCTTACATGGTCGACCCTCATATTAAAAATTGTTGCAATCGCATAAAAATTCATGACTTGAGGTCGAAGTATAAATACATCAACGATTCGAACTTTTTCACATGCATGACTTTTACGCCATGAGAGCTATTCTCCAAAGTATTAGTTTGAGAACAAATATATTTGGTGTGTGGATGCATTCTTACATGGTCGACCCTCATGAGAAAAATTGTTGCAATTGCATAAAAATTCATGACTTGAGGTTGAAGTATAAATACATTAGCGATTCGAACTTTTTCACATGCATGACTTTTACGCCATGAGAGCTATTCTCCAAAGTATTAGTTTCAGAACAAAAATATTTGGTGTGTGGATGCATTCTTACATGGTCGACCCTCATGTTAAAAATTGTTGCAATCGCATAAAAATTCATGACTTGAGGTTGAAGTGTAAATACATCAGCGATTCGATCTTTTTCACATGCATGACTTTTACGCCATGAGAGCTATTCTCCAAAGTATTAGTTTCAGAACAAAAATATTTGGTGTGTGGATGCATTCTTACATGGTCGACCCTCATATTAAAAATTGTTGCAATTGCATAAAAATTCATGACTTGAGGTTGAAGTATAAGTACATCAGCGATTCGAACTTTTTCACATGCATGACTTTTACGCCATGAGAGCTATTCTCCAAAGTGTTAGTTTTAGAACTAAAATATTTGGTGTGTGGATGCATTCTTACATGGTCGACCCTCATGTTAAAAATTGTTGCAATCGCATAAAAATTCATGACTTGAGGTTGAAGTATAAATACATCAGCGATTCGAACTTTTTCACATGCATGACTTTTACGCCATGAGAGCTATTCTCCAAAGTATTAGTTTCAGAAAAAAAATATTTGGTGTGTGGATGCATTCTTACATGGTCGACCCTCATGTTAAAAATTGTTGCAATCGCATAAAAATTCATGACTTGAGGTTGAAGTGTAAATACATCAACGATTCGAACTTTTTCACATGCATGACTTTTACGCCATGAGAGCTATTCTCCAAAGTATTAGTTTCAGAACAAAAATATTTGGTGTGTGGATGCATTCTTACATGGTCGACCCTCATGAGAAAAATTGTTGCAATCGCATAAAAATTCATGACTTGAGGTTGAAGTGTAAATACATCAACGATTCGAACTTTTTCACATGCATGACTTTTACGCCATGAGAGCTATTCTCCAAAGTATTAGTTTCAGAACAAAAATATTTGGTGTGTGGATGCATTCTTACATGGTCGACCCTCATGAGAAAAATTGTTGCAATCGCATAAAAATTCATGACTTGAGGTCGAAGTATAAATACATCAACGATTCGAACTTTTTCACATGCAATGACTTTTACGCCATGAGAGCTATTCTCCAAAGTATTAGTTTCAGAACAAAAATATTTGGTGTGTGGATGCATTCTTACATGGTCGACCCTCATGTAAAACATTGGCGCAATTGCATAAAAATTCAAGACTTGAGGTCGAACTATAAATACATCAGCGATTCGAACTTTTTCACATGCATGACTTTTACGCCATGAGAGCTATTCTCCAAAGTATTAGTTTCAGAACAAAAATATTTGGTGTGTGGATGCATTCTTACATGGTCGACCCTCATGTTAAAAATTGTTGCAATCGCATAAAAATTCATGACTTGAGGTCGAAGTATAAATACATCAACGATTCGAACTTTTTCACATGCATGACTTTTACGCCATGAGAGCTATTCTCCAAAGTATTAGTTTCAGAACAAATATATTTGGTGTGTGGATGCATTCTTACATGGTCGACCCTCATGAGAAAAATTGTTGCAATTGCATAAAAATTCATGACTTGAGGTTGAAGTATAAATACATCAGCGATTCGAACTTTTTCACATGCATGACTTTTACGCCATGAGAGCTATTTTCCAAAGTATTAGTTTCAGAACAAAAATATTTGGTGTGTGGATGCATTCTTACATGGTCGACCCTCATGTTGAAAATTGGCGCAATTGCATAAAAATTCAAGACTTGAGGTCGAACTATAAATACATCAGCGATTCCAACTTTTTCACATGCATGACTTTTACGCCATGAGAGCTATTCTCCAAAGTATTAGTTTCAGAACAAAAATATTTGGTGTGTGGATGTATTCTTACATGGTCGACCCTCATATTAAAAATTGTTGCAATCGCATAAAAATTCATGACTTGAGGTCGAAGTATAAGTACATCAACGATTCGAACTTTTTCACATGCAATGACTTTTACGCCATGAGAGCTATTCTCCAAAGTATTAGTTTCAGAACAAAAATATTTGGTGTGTAGATGTATTCTTATATGGTCGACCCTCATTTTAAAAATTGTTGCAATCGCATAAAAATTGATGACTTGAGGTTGAAGTATAAATACATCAGCGATTCGAACTTTTTCACATGCATGACTTTTACGCCATGAGAGCTATTTTCCAAAGTATTAGTTTCAGAACAAAAATATTTGGTGTGTGGATGCATTCTTACATGGTCGACCCTCATGTAAAACATTGGCGCAATTGCATAAAAATTCAAGACTTGAGGTCGAACTATAAATACATCAGCGATTCGAACTTTTTCACATGCATGACTTTTACGCCATGAGAGCTATTCTCCAAAGTATTAGTTTCAGAACAAAAATATTTGGTGTGTGGATGAATTTTTACATGGTCGACCCTCATGAAAAAAATTGTTGCAATTGCATAAAAATTCATGACTTGAGGTAGAACTATAAATACATCAGCGATTCGAACTTTTCACATGCATGACTTTTACGCCATGAGAGCTATTCTCCAAAGTATTAGTTTCAGAACAAAAATATTTGGGGTGTGCTTCCACCTTTACATGGTCGACCCTCATGTTAAAAATTGTTGCAATCGCATAAAAATTGATGACTTGAGGTTGAAGTATAAATACATCAGCGATTCGAACTTTTTCACATGCATGACTTTTACGCCATGAGAGCTATTTTCCAAAGTATTAGTTTCAGAACAAAAATATTTGGTGTGTGGATGCATTCTTACATGGTCGACCCTCATGTAAAACATTGTTGCAATCGCATAAAAATTCAAGACTTGAGGTCGAACTATAAATACATCAGCGATTCGAACTTTTTCACATGCATGACTTTTACGCCATGAGAGCTATTCTCCAAAGTATTAGTTTCAGAACAAAAATATTTGGTGTGTGGATGCATTCTTACATGGTCGACCCTCATGTTAAAAATTGTTGCAATCGCATAAAAATTCATGACTTGAGGTCGAAGTATAAATACATCAACGATTCGAACTTTTTCACATGCATGACTTTTACGCCATGAGAGCTATTCTCCAAAGTATTAGTTTCAGAACAAAAATATTTGGTGTGTGGATGCATTCTTACATGGTCGACCCTCATGAAAAAAATTGTTGCAATTGCATAAAAATTCATGACTTGAGGTTGAAGTATAAATACATCAACGATTCGAACTTTTTCACATGCATGACTTTTACGCCATGAGAGCTATTCTCCAAAGTATTAGTTTCAGAACAAAAATATTTGGTGTGTGGATGCATTCTTACATGGTCGACCCTCATGTTAAAAATTGTTGCAATCGCATAAAAATTCATGACTTGAGGTTGAAGTGTAAATACATCAGCGATTCGAACTTTTTCACATGCATGACTTTTACGCCATGAGAGCTATTCTCCAAAGTATTAGTTTCAGAACAAAAATATTTGGTGTGTGGATGCATTCTTATATGGTCGACCCTCATGAGAAAAATTGTTGCAATCGCATAAAAATTCATGACTTGAGGTTGAAGTATAAATACATCAACGATTCGAACTTTTTCACATGCATGACTTTTACGCCATGAGAGCTATTTTCCAAAGTATTAGTTTCAGAACAAAAATATTTGGTGTGTGGATGCATTCTTACATGGTCGACCCTCATGTAAAACATTGGCGCAATTGCATAAAAATTCATGACTTGAGGTCGAACTATAAATACATCAGCGATTCGAACTTTTTCACATGCATGACTTTTACGCCATGAGAGCTATTCTCCAAAGTATTAGTTTCAGAACAAAAATATTTGGTGTGTGGATGCATTCTTACATGGTCGACCCTCATGTTAAAAATTGTTGCAATTGCATAAAAATTCATGACTTGAGGTCGAAGTATAAATACATCAACGATTCGAACTTTTTCACATGCATGACTTTTACGCCATGAGAGCTATTCTCCAAAGTATTGGTTTCAGAACAAATATATTTGGTGTGTGGATGCATTCTTACATGGTCGACCCTCATGAGAAAAATTGTTGCAATTGCATAAAAATTCATGACTTGAGGTTGAAGTATAAATACATCAGCGATTCGAACTTTTTCACATGCATGACTTTTACGCCATGAGAGCTATTCTCCAAAGTATTAGTTTCAGAACAAAAATATTTGGTGTGTGGATGCATTCTTACATGGTCGACCCTCATGTTAAAAATTGTTGCAATTGCATAAAAATTCATGACTTGAGGTCGAACTATAAATACATCAGCGATTCCAACTTTTTCACATGCATGACTTTTACGCCATGAGAGCTATTCTCCAAAGTATTAGTTTCAGAACAAAAATATTTGGTGTGTGGATGCATTCTTACATGGTCGACCCTCATGTTAAAAATTGTTGCAATCGCATAAAAATTCATGACTTGAGGTCGAAGTATAAATACATCAACGATTCGAACTTTTTCACATGCATGACTTTTACGCCATGAGAGCTATTCTCCAAAGTATTAGTTTCAGAACAAAAATATTTGGTGTGTGGATGCATTCTTACATGGTCGACCCTCATGAAAAAAATTGTTGCAATTGCATAAAAATTCATGACTTGAGGTTGAAGTATAAATACATCAACGATTCGAACTTTTTCACATGCATGACTTTTACGCCATGAGAGCTATTCTCCAAAGTATTAGTTTCAGAACAAAAATATTTGGTGTGTGGATGCATTCTTACATGGTCGACCCTCATGTTAAAAATTGTTGCAATCGCATAAAAATTCATGACTTGAGGTTGAAGTGTAAATACATCAGCGATTCGAACTTTTTCACATGCATGACTTTTACGCCATGAGAGCTATTCTCCAAAGTATTAGTTTCAGAACAAAAATATTTGGTGTGTGGATGCATTCTTACATGGTCGACCCTCATGTTAAAAATTGGCGCAATTGCATAAAAATTCAAGACTTGAGGTCGAACTATAAATACATCAGCGATTCGAACTTTTTCACATGCATGACTTTTACGCCATGAGAGCTATTCTCCAAAGTATTAGTTTCAGAACAAAAATATTTGGTGTGTGGATGTATTCTTACATGGTCGACCCTCATGTTAAAAATTGTTGCAATCGCATAAAAATTCATGACTTGAGGTCGAAGTATAAATACATCAGCGATTCCAACTTTTCACATGCATGACTTTTACGCCATGAGAGCTATTCTCCAAAGTATTAGTTTCAGAACAAAAATATTTGGGGTGTGCTTCCACCTTTACATGGTCGACCCTCATGTTAAAAATTGTTGCAATTGCATAAAAATTCATGACTTGAGGTGGAAGTATAAATACATCAGCGATTCGAACTTTTTCACATGCATGACTTTTACGCCATGAGAGCTATTCTCCAAAGTATTAGTTTCAGAACAAAAATATTTGGTGTGTGGATGCATTCTTACATGGTCGACCCTCATGTTAAAAATTGGCGCAATCGCATAAAAATTCATGACTTGAGGTTGAAGTGTAAATACATCAGCGATTCGAACTTTTTCACATGCATGACTTTTACGCCATGAGAGCTATTCTCCAAAGTATTAGTTTCAGAACAAAAATATTTGGTGTGTGGATGCATTCTTACATGGTCGACCCTCATGAAAAAAATTGTTGCAATTGCATAAAAATTCATGACTTGAGGTTGAAGTATAAGTACATCAGCGATTCGAACTTTTTCACATGCATGACTTTTACGCCATGAGAGCTATTCTCCAAAGTGTTAGTTTCAGAACAAAAATATTTGGTGTGTGGATGCATTCTTACATGGTCGACCCTCATGTTAAAAATTGGCGCAATTGCATAAAAATTCATGACTTGAGGTCGAAGTATAAATACATCTGCGATTCCAACTTTTTCACATGCATGACTTTTACGCCATGAGAGCTATTCTCCAAAGTATTAGTTTCAGAACAAAAATATTTGGTGTGTGGATGCATTCTTACATGGTCGACCCTCATGTTAAAAATTGTTGCAATCGCATAAAAATTCATGACTTGAGGTTGAAGTATAAATACATCAACGATTCGAACTTTTTCACATGCAATGACTTTTACGCCATGAGAGCTATTCTCCAAAGTATTAGTTTCAGAACAAAAATATTTGGGGTGTGCTTCTACCTTTACATGGTCGACCCTCATGTTAAAAATTGTTGCAATCGCATAAAAATTCATGACTTGAGGTTGAAGTATAAATACATCAGCGATTCGAACTTTTCACATGCATGACTTTTACGCCATGAGAGCTATTCTCCAAAGTATTAGTTTCAGAACAAAAATATTTGGTGTGTGGATGCATTCTTACATGGTCGACCCTCATGTAAAACATTGGCGCAATTGCATAAAAATTCAAGACTTGAGGTCGAACTATAAATACATCAGCGATTCCAACTTTTTCACATGCATGACTTTTACGCCATGAGAGCTATTTGCCAAAGTATTAGTTTCAGAACAAAAATATTTGGTGTGTGGATGCATTCTTACATGGTCGACCCTCATGTTAAAAATTGGCGCAATTGCATAAAAATTCATGACTTGAGGTCGAAGTATAAATACATCAACGATTCGAACTTTTTCACATGCATGACTTTTACGCCATGAGAGCTATTCTCCAAAGTATTAGTTTCAGAACAAAAATATTTGGTGTGTGGATGCATTTTTACATGTTCGACCCTTATGAAAAAAATTGTTGCAATCGCATAAAAATTCATGACTTGAGGTCGAACTATAAATACATCAGCGATTCCAACTTTTCACATGCATGACTTTTACGCCATGAGAGCTATTCTCCAAAGTATTAGTTTCAGAACAAAAATATTTGGGGTGTGCTTCCACCTTTACATGGTCGACCCTCATGTTAAAAATTGTTGCAATTGCATAAAAATTCATGACTTGAGGTGGAAGTATAAATACATCAGCGATTCGAACTTTTTCACATGCATGACTTTTACGCCATGAGAGCTATTCTCCAAAGTATTAGTTTCAGAACAAAAATATTTGGTGTGTGGATGCATTCTTACATGGTCGACCCTCATGTTAAAAATTGGCGCAATTGCATAAAAATTCATGACTTGAGGTTGAAGTGTAAATACATCAGCGATTCGAACTTTTTCACATGCATGACTTTTACGCCATGAGAGCTATTCTCCAAAGTATTAGTTTCAGAACAAAAATATTTGGTGTGTGGATGCATTCTTACATGGTCGACCCTCATGAAAAAAATTGTTGCAATTGCATAAAAATTCATGACTTGAGGTTGAAGTATAAGTACATCAGCGATTCGAACTTTTTCACATGCATGACTTTTACGCCATGAGAGCTATTCTCCAAAGTGTTAGTTTCAGAACAAAAATATTTGGTGTGTGGATGCATTCTTACACGGTCGACCCTCATGTTAAAAATTGGCGCAATTGCATAAAAATTCATGACTTGAGGTCGAAGTATAAATACATCTGCGATTCCAACTTTTTCACATGCATGACTTTTACGCCATGAGAGCTATTCTCCAAAGTATTAGTTTCAGAACAAAAATATTTGGTGTGTGGATGCATTCTTACATGGTCGACCCTCATGTTAAAAATTGTTGCAATCGCATAAAAATTCATGACTTGAGGTTGAAGTATAAATACATCAACGATTCGAACTTTTTCACATGCAATGACTTTTACGCCATGAGAGCTATTCTCCAAAGTATTAGTTTCAGAACAAAAATATTTGGTGTGTGGATGCATTCTTACATGGTCGACCCTCATGTAAAACATTGGCGCAATTGCATAAAAATTCAAGACTTGAGGTCGAAGTATAAATACATCAGCGATTCGAACTTTTTCACATGCATGACTTTTACGCCATGAGAGCTATTCTCCAAAGTATTAGTTTCAGAACAAAAATATTTGGGGTGTGCTTCTACCTTTACATGGTCGACCCTCATGTTAAAAATTGTTGCAATCGCATAAAAATTCATGACTTGAGGTTGAAGTATAAATACATCAGCGATTCGAACTTTTCACATGCATGACTTTTACGCCATGAGAGCTATTCTCCAAAGTATTAGTTTCAGAACAAAAATATTTGGTGTGTGGATGCATTCTTACATGGTCGACCCTCATGTAAAACATTGGCGCAATTGCATAAAAATTCAAGACTTGAGGTCGAACTATAAATACATCAGCGATTCGAACTTTTTCACATGCATGACTTTTACGCCATGAGAGCTATTTGCCAAAGTATTAGTTTCAGAACAAAAATATTTGGTGTGTGGATGCATTCTTACATGGTCGACCCTCATGTTAAAAATTGTTGCAATTGCATAAAAATTCATGACTTGAGGTCGAAGTATAAATACATCAACGATTCGAACTTTTTCACATGCATGACTTTTACGCCATGAGAGCTATTCTCCAAAGTATTAGTTTCAGAACAAATATATTTGGTGTGTGGATGCATTCTTACATGGTCGACCCTCATGAGAAAAATTGTTGCAATTGCATAAAAATTCATGACTTGAGGTTGAAGTATAAATACATCAGCGATTCGAACTTTTTCACATGCATGACTTTTACGCCATGAGAGCTATTCTCCAAAGTATTAGTTTCAGAACAAAAATATTTGGTGTGTGGATGCATTCTTACATGGTCGACCCTCATGTTAAAAATTGTTGCAATCGCATAAAAATTCATGACTTCAGGTTGAAGTGTAAATACATCAGCGATTCGAACTTTTTCACATGCATGACTTTTACGCCATGAGAGCTATTCTCCAAAGTATTAGTTTCAGAACAAAAATATTTGGTGTGTGGATGCATTCTTACATGGTCGACCCTCATGAAAACAATTGTTGCAATTGCATAAAAATTCATGACTTGAGGTTGAAGTATAAGTACATCAGCGATTCGAACTTTTTCACATGCATGACTTTTACGCCATGAGAGCTATTCTCCAAAGTGTTAGTTTCAGAACAAAAATATTTGGTGTGTGGATGCATTCTTACATGGTCGACCCTCATTTTAAAAATTGTTGCAATCGCATAAAAATTCATGACTTGAGGTTGAAGTATAAATACATCAGCGATTCGAACTTTTTCACATGCATGACTTTTACGCCATGAGAGCTATTTTCCAAAGTATTAGTTTCAGAACAAAAATATTTGGTGTGTGGATGCATTCTTACATGGTCGACCCTCATGTTAAAAATTGGCGCAATTGCATAAAAATTCAAGACTTGAGGTCGAACTATAAATACATCAGCGATTCGAACTTTTTCACATGCATGACTTTTACGCCATGAGAGCTATTCTCCAAAGTATTAGTTTCAGAACAAAAATATTTGGTGTGTGGATGCATTCTTACATGGTCGACCCTCATGTTAAAAATTGTTGCAATCGCATAAAAATTCATGACTTGAGGTCGAAGTATAAATACATCAACGATTCGAACTTTTTCACATGCAATGACTTTTACGCCATGAGAGCTATTCTCCAAAGTATTAGTTTCAGAACAAAAATATTTGGTGTGTGGATGCATTCTTATATGGTCGACCCTCATGAGAAAAATTGTTGCAATCGCATAAAAATTCATGACTTGAGGTTGAAGTATAAATACATCAGCGATTCGAACTTTTTCACATGCATGACTTTTACGCCATGAGAGCTATTCTCCAAAGTATTAGTTTCAGAACAAAAATATTTGGTGTGTGGATGCATTCTTACATGGTCGACCCTCATGTAAAACATTGGCGCAATTGCATAAAAATTCAAGACTTGAGGTCGAAGTATAAATACATCAGCGATTCGAACTTTTTCACATGCATGACTTTTACGCCATGAGAGCTATTCTCCAAAGTATTAGTTTCAGAACAAAAATATTTGGTGTGTGGATGCATTCTTACATGGTCGACCCTCATGTAAAACATTGGCGCAATCGCATAAAAATTGATGACTTGAGGTCAAAGTATAAATACATCAACGATTCGAACTTTTTCACATGCATGACTTTTACGCCATGAGAGCTATTCTCCAAAGTATTAGTTTCAGAACAAAAATATTTGGGGTGTGCTTCTACCTTTACATGGTCGACCCTCATGTTAAAAATTGTTGCAATCGCATAAAAATTCATGACTTGAGGTTGAAGTATAAATACATCAGCGATTCGAACTTTTCACATGCATGACTTTTACGCCATGAGAGCTATTCTCCAAAGTATTAGTTTCAGAACAAAAATATTTGGTGTGTGGATGCATTCTTACATGGTCGACCCTCATGTTAAAAATTGTTGCAATCGCATAAAAATTCATGACTTGAGGTTGAAGTATAAATACATCAGCGATTCGAACTTTTTCACATGCATGACTTTTACGCCATGAGAGCTATTCTCCAAAGGATTAGTTTCAGAACAAAAATATTTGGTGTGTGGATGCATTCTTACATGGTCGACCCTCATGTTAACAATTGGCGCAATCGCATAAAAATTCAAGACTTGAGGTCGAAGTATAAATACATCAGCGATTCGAACTTTTTCACATGCATGACTTTTACGCCATGAGAGCTATTCTCCAAAGTATTAGTTTCAGAACAAAAATATTTGGTGTGTGGATGCATTCTTACATGGTCGACCCTCATGTTAAAAATTGGTGCAATCGCATAAAAATTCATGACTTGAGGTCGAAGTATAAATACATCAACGATTCGAACTTTTTCACATGCATGACTTTTACGCCATGAGAGCTATTCTCCAAAGTATTAGTTTCAGAACAAAAATATTTGGTGTGTCGATGCATTCTTACATGGTCGACCCTCATTTTAAAAATTGTTGCAATCGCATAAAAATTCATGACTTGAGGTTGAAGTGTAAATACATCAACGATTCGAACTTTTTCACATGCAATGACTTTTACGCCATGAGAGCTATTCTCCAAAGTATTAGTTTCAGAACAAAAATATTTGGTGTGTGCTTCCACCTTTACATGGTCGACCCTCATGTTAAAAATTGTTGCAATTGCATAAAAATTGATGACTTGAGGTCGAAGTATAAATACATCAGCGATTCGAACTTTTTCACATGCATGACTTTTACGCCATGAGAGCTATTCTCCAAAGTATTAGTTTCAGAACAAAAATATTTGGTGTGTGGATGCATTCTTACATGGTCGACCCTCATGTTAAAAATTGTTGCAATTGCATAAAAATTGATGACTTGAGGTCGAAGTATAAATACATCAGCGATTCGAACTTTTTCACATGCATGACTTTTACGCCATGAGAGCTATTCTCCAAAGTATTAGTTTCAGAACAAAAATATTTGGTGTGTGGATGCATTCTTACATGGTCGACCCTCATGAGAAAAATTGTTGCAATTGCATAAAAATTCATGACTTGAGGTTGAAGTATAAATGCATCAGCGATTCGAACTTTTTCACATGCATGACTTTTACGCCATGAGAGCTATTCTCCAAAGTATTAGTTTCAGAACAAAAATATTTGGTGTGTGGATGCATTCTTACATGGTCGACCCTCATGTTAAAAATTGTTGCAATTGCATAAAAATTCATGACTTGAGGTTGAAGTATAAATGCATCAGCGATTCGAACTTTTTCACATGCAATGACTTTTACGCCATGAGAGCTATTCTCCAAAGTATTAGTTTCAGAACAAAAATATTTGGTGTGTGGATGCATTCTTACATGGTCGACCCTCATGTTAAAAATTGTTGCAATTGCATAAAAATTGATGACTTGAGGTCGAAGTATAAATACATCAGCGATTCGAACTTTTTCACATGCATGACTTTTACGCCATGAGAGCTATTCTCCAAAGTATTAGTTTCAGAACAAAAATATTTGGTGTGTGGATGCATTCTTACATGGTCGACCCTCATGTTAAAAATTGTTGCAATCGCATAAAAATTCATGACTTGAGGTTGAAGTATAAATGCATCAGCGATTCGAACTTTTTCACATGCATGACTTTTACGCCATGAGAGCTATTCTCCAAAGTATTAGTTTCAGAACAAAAATATTTGGTGTGTGGATGCATTCTTACATGGTCGACCCTCATGTTAAAAATTGTTGCAATCGCATAAAAATTCATGACTTGAGGTCGAAGTATAAATACATCAACGATTCGAACTTTTTCACATGCAATGACTTTTACGCCATGAGAGCTATTCTCCAAAGTATTAGTTTCAGAACAAAAATATTTGGTGTGTGGATGCATTCTTACATGGTCGACCATCATGAGAAAATTTGTTGCAATTGCATAAAAATTCATGACTTGAGGTTGAAGTATAAATACATCAGCGATTTGAACTTTTTCACATGCATGACTTTTACGCCATGAGAGCTATTCTCCAAAGTATTAGTTTCAGAACAAAAATATTTGGTGTGTAGATGCATTCTTACATGGTCGACCCTTATGAAAAAAATTGTTGCAATTGCATAAAAATTCATGACTTGAGGTCGAACTATAAATACATCAGCGATTCCAACTTTTCACATGCATGACTTTTACGCCATGAGAGCTATTCTCCAAAGTATTAGTTTCAGAACAAAAATATTTGGGGTGTGCTTCCACCTTTACATGGTCGACCCTCATGTTAAAAATTGTTGCAATTGCATAAAAATTCATGACTTAAGGTTGAATTATAAATACATCAGCGATTCGAACTTTTTCACATGCATGACTTTTACGCCATTAGAGCTATTCTCCAAAGGATTAGTTTCAGAACAAAAATATTTGGTGTGTGGATGCATTCTTACATGGTCGACCCTCATGTTAAAAATTGTTGCAATCGCATAAAAATTCATGACTTGAGGTCGAAGTATAAATACATCAACGATTCGAACTTTTTCACATGCATGACTTTTACGCCATGAGAGCTATTCTCCAAAGTATTAGTTTCAGAACAAAAATATTTGGTGTGTGGATGCATTCTTACATGGTCGACCCTCATGAGAAAAATTGTTGCAATTGCATAAAAATTGATGACTTGAGGTCGAAGTATAAATACATCAGCGATTCGAACTTTTTCACATGCATGACTTTTACGCCATGAGAGCTATTCTCCAAAGTATTAGTTTCAGAACAAAAATATTTGGTGTGTGGATGCATTCTTACATGGTCGACCCTCATGTTAAAAATTGGCGCAATTGCATAAAAATTCATGACTTGAGGTCGAACTATAAATACATCAGCGATTCCAACTTTTTCACATGCATGACTTTTACGCCATGAGAGCTATTCTCCAAAGTATTAGTTTCAGAACAAAAATATTTGGTGTGTGGATGCATTCTTACATGGTCGACCCTCATGTTAAAAATTGGTGCAATCGCATAAAAATTCATGACTTGAGGTCGAAGTATAAATACATCAACGATTCGAACTTGTTCACATGCATGACTTTAACGCCATGAGAGCTATTCTCCAAAGTATTAGTTTCAGAACAAAAATATTTGGTGTGTGGATGCATTCTTACATGGTCGACCCTCATGTTAAAAATTGTTGCAATCGCATAAAAATTCATGACTTGAGGTTGAAGTGTAAATACATCAACGATTCGAACTTTTTCACATGCATGACTTTTACGCCATGAGAGCTATTCTCCAAAGTATTAGTTTCAGAACAAAAATATTTGGTGTGTGGATGCATTCTTACATGGTCGACCCTCATGAGAAAAATTGGCGTAATTGCATAAAAATTCATGACTTGAGGTCGAAGTATAAATACATCAGCGATTCGAACTTTTTCACATGCATGACTTTTACGCCATGAGAGCTATTCTCCAAAGTATTAGTTTCAGAACAAAAATATTTGGTGTGTGGATGCATTTTTACATGTTCGACCCTCATGAAAAAAATTGTTGCAATTGCATAAAAATTCATGACTTCAGGTCGAACTATAAATACATCAGCGATTCCAACTTTTCACATGCATGACTTTTACGCCATGAGAGCTATTCTCCAAAGTATTAGTTTCAGAACAAAAATATTTGGGGTGTGCTTCCACCTTTACATGGTCGACCCTCATGTTAAAAATTGTTGCAATTGCATAAAAATTGATGACTTGAGGTCGAAGTATAAATACATCAGCGATTCGAACTTTTTCACATGCATGACTTTTACGCCATGAGAGCTATTCTCCAAAGTATTAGTTTCAGAACAAAAATATTTGGTGTGTGGATGCATTCTTACATGGTCGACCCTCATGTTAAAAATTGTTGCAATTGCATAAAAATTCATGACTTGAGGTCGAAGTATAAATACATCAACGATTCGAACTTTTTCACATGCATGACTTTTACGCCATGAGAGCTATTCTCCAAAGTATTAGTTTCAGAACAAAAATATTTGGTGTGTGGATGCATTCTTACATGGTCGACCCTCATGAGAAAAATTGTTGCAATTGCATAAAAATTCATGACTTGAGGTTGAAGTATAAATACATCAGCGATTCGAACTTTTTCACATGCATGACTTTTACGCCATGAGAGCTATTCTCCAAAGTATTAGTTTCAGAACAAAAATATTTGGTGTGTGGATGCATTCTTACATGGTCGACCCTCATGTTAAAAATTGTTGCAATTGCATAAAAATTCATGACTTGAGGTTGAAGTATAAATGCATCAGCGATTCGAACTTTTTCACATGCATGACTTTTACGCCATGAGAGCTATTCTCCAAAGTATTAGTTTCAGAACAAAAATATTTGGTGTGTGGATGCATTCTTACATGGTCGACCCTCATGTTAAAAATTGTTGCAATTGCATAAAAATTCATGACTTGAGGTTGAAGTATAAATGCATCAGCGATTCGAACTTTTTCACATGCATGACTTTTACGCCATGAGAGCTATTCTCCAAAGTATTAGTTTCAGAACAAAAATATTTGGTGTGTGGATGCATTCTTATATGGTTGACCCTCATGAGAAAAATTGTTGCAATCGCATAAAAATTCATGACTTGAGGTTGAAGTGTAAATACATCAACGATTCGAACTTTTTCACATGCATGACTTTTACGCCATGAGAGCTATTCTCCAAAGTATTAGTTTCAGAACAAAAATATTTGGTGTGTGGATGCATTCTTACATGGTCGACCCTCATGAGAAACATTGGCGTAAGTGCATAAAAATTCATGACTTGAGGTCGAAGTATAAATACATCAGCGATTCGAACTTTTTCACATGCATGACTTTTACGCCATGAGAGCTATTCTCCAAAGTATTAGTTTCAGAACAAAAATATTTGGTGTGTGGATGCATTTTTACATGTTCGACCCTTATGAAAAAAATTGTTGCAATTGCATAAAAATTCATGACTTGAGGTCGAACTATAAATACATCAGCGATTCGAACTTTTCACATGCATGACTTTTACGCCATGAGAGCTATTCTCCAAAGTATTAGTTTCAGAACAAAAATATTTGGGGTGTGCTTCCACCTTTACATGGTCGACCCTCATGTTAAAAATTGTTGCAATTGCATAAAAATTGATGACTTGAGGTCGAAGTATAAATACATCAGCGATTCGAACTTTTTCACATGCATGACTTTTACGCCATGAGAGCTATTCTCCAAAGTATTAGTTTCAGAACAAAAATATTTGGTGTGTGGATGCATTCTTACATGGTCGACCCTCATGTTAAAAATTGTTGCAATTGCATAAAAATTGATGACTTGAGGTCGAAGTATAAATACATCAACGATTCGAACTTTTTCACATGCATGACTTTTACGCCATGAGAGCTATTCTCCAAAGTATTAGTTTCAGAACAAAAATATTTGGTGTGTGGATGCATTCTTACATGGTCGACCCTCATGAGAAAATTTGTTGCAATTGCATAAAAATTGATGACTTGAGGTTGAAGTATAAATACATCAGCGATTCGAACTTTTTCACATGCATGACTTTTACGCCATGAGAGCTATTCTCCAAAGTATTAGTTTCAGAACAAAAATATTTGGTGTGTGGATGCATTCTTACATGGTCGACCCTCATGTTAAAAATTGTTGCAATTGCATAAAAATTCATGACTTGAGGTTGAAGTATAAATGCATCAGCGATTCGAACTTTTTCACATGCATGACTTTTACGCCATGAGAGCTATTCTCCAAAGTATTAGTTTCAGAACAAAAATATTTGGTGTGTGGATGCATTCTTACATGGTCGACCCTCATGTTAAAAATTGTTGCAATTGCATAAAAATTCATGACTTGAGGTTGAAGTATAAATGCATCAGCGATTCGAACTTTTTCACATGCATGACTTTTACGCCATGAGAGCTATTCTCCAAAGTATTAGTTTCAGAACAAAAATATTTGGTGTGTGGATGCATTCTTACATGGTCGACCCTCATGTTAAAAATTGTTGCAATCGCATAAAAATTCATGACTTGAGGTTGAAGTATAAATACATCAGCGATTCGAACTTTTTCACATGCATGACTTTTACGCCATGAGAGCTATTCTCCAAAGTATTAGTTTCAGAACAAAAATATTTGGTGTGTGGATGCATTCTTACATGGTCGACCCTCATGAGAAAAATTGTTGCAATTGCATAAAAATTCATGACTTGAGGTTGAAGTATAAATACATCAGCGATTCGAACTTTTTCACATGCATGACTTTTACGCCATGAGAGCTATTCTCCAAAGTATTAGTTTCAGAACAAAAATATTTGGTGTGTGGATGCATTTTTACATGGTCGACCCTCATGTTAAAAATTGTTGCAATTGCATAAAAATTCATGACTTGAGGTCGAAGTATAAATACATCAGCGATTCGAACTTTTTCACATGCATGACTTTTACGCCATGAGAGCTATTCTCCAAAGTATTAGTTTCAGAACAAAAATATTTGGTGTGTGGATGCATTCTTACATGGTCGACCCTCATGTTAAAAATTGTTGCAATCGCATAAAAATTCATGACTTGAGGTTGAAGTATAAATACATCAGCGATTCGAACTTTTTCACATGCATGACTTTTACGCCATGAGAGCTATTCTCCAAAGTATTAGTTTCAGAACAAAAATATTTGGTGTGTGGATGCATTCTTACATGGTTGACCCTCATGAGAAAAATTGTTGCAATTGCATAAAAATTCATGACTTGAGGTTGAAGTATAAATACATCAGCGATTCGAACTTTTTCACATGCATGACTTTTACGCCATGAGAGCTATTCTCCAAAGTATTAGTTTCAGAACAAAAATATTTGGTGTGTGGATGCATTCTTACATGGTCGACCCTCATGTTAAAAATTGTTGCAATTGCATAAAAATTCATGACTTGAGGTCGAAGTATAAATACATCAGCGATTCGAACTTTTTCACATGCATGACTTTTACGCCATGAGAGCTATTCTCCAAAGTATTAGTTTCAGAACAAAAATATTTGGTGTGTGGATGCATTCTTACATGGTCGACCCTCATGTTAAAAATTGTTGCAATTGCATAAAAATTCATGACTTGAGGTTGAAGTATAAATGCATCAGCGATTCGAACTTTTTCACATGCATGACTTTTACGCCATGAGAGCTATTCTCCAAAGTATTAGTTTCAGAACAAAAATATTTGGTGTGTGGATGCATTCTTACATGGTCGACCCTCATGTTAAAAATTGTTGCAATCGCATAAAAATTCATGACTTGAGGTTGAAGTATAAATACATCAGCGATTCGAACTTTTTCACATGCATGACTTTTACGCCATGAGAGCTATTCTCCAAAGTATTAGTTTCAGAACAAAAATATTTGGTGTGTGGATGCATTCTTACATGGTTGACCCTCATATTAAAAATTGGCGCAATTGCATAAAAATTCAAGACTTGAGGTCGAACTATAAATACATCAGCGATTCGAACTTTTTCACATGCATGACTTTTACGCCATGAGAGCTTATTCTCCAAAGTATTAGTTTCAGAACAAAAATATTTGGTGTGTGGATGCATTCTTACATGGTCGACCCTCATGTTAAAAATTGTTGCAATCGCATAAAAATTCATGACTTGAGGTCGAAGTATAAATACATCAAAGATTCGAACTTTTTCAAATGCAATGACTTTTACGCCATGAGAGATATTCTCCAAAGTATTAGTTTCAGAACAAAAATATTTGGTGTGTGGATGCATTCTTACATGGTTGACCCTCATGAGAAAAATTGTTGCAATTGCATAAAAATTCATGACTTGAGGTTGAAGTATAAATACATCAGCGATTCGAACTTTTTCACATGCATGACTTTTACGCCATGAGAGCTATTCTCCAAAGTATTAGTTTCAGAACAAAAATATTTGGTGTGTGGATGCATTCTTACATGGTCGACCCTCATGTTAAAAATTGTTGCAATTGCATAAAAATTCATGACTTGAGGTCGAAGTATAAATACATCAGCGATTCGAACTTTTTCACATGCATGACTTTTACGCCATGAGAGCTATTCTCCAAAGTATTAGTTTCAGAACAAAAATATTTGGTGTGTGGATGCATTCTTACATGGTCGACCCTCATGTTAAAAATTGTTGCAATCGCATAAAAATTCATGACTTGAGGTTGAAGTATAAATGCATCAGCGATTCGAACTTTTTCACATGCATGACTTTTACGCCATGAGAGCTATTCTCCAAAGTATTAGTTTCAGAACAAAAATATTTGGTGTGTGGATGCATTCTTACATGGTCGACCCTCATGTTAAAAATTGTTGCAATCGCATAAAAATTCATGACTTGAGGTTGAAGTATAAATACATCAGCGATTCGAACTTTTTCACATGCATGACTTTTACGCCATGAGAGCTATTCTCCAAAGTATTAGTTTCAGAACAAAAATATTTGGTGTGTGGATGCATTCTTACATGGTTGACCCTCATATTAAAAATTGGCGCAATTGCATAAAAATTCAAGACTTGAGGTCGAACTATAAATACATCAGCGATTCGAACTTTTTCACATGCATGACTTTTACGCCATGAGAGCTTATTCTCCAAAGTATTAGTTTCAGAACAAAAATATTTGGTGTGTGGATGCATTCTTACATGGTCGACCCTCATGTTAAAAATTGTTGCAATCGCATAAAAATTCATGACTTGAGGTCGAAGTATAAATACATCAAAGATTCGAACTTTTTCAAATGCAATGACTTTTACGCCATGAGAGATATTCTCCAAAGTATTAGTTTCAGAACAAAAATATTTGGTGTGTGGATGCATTCTTACATGGTTGACCCTCATGAGAAAAATTGTTGCAATTGCATAAAAATTCATGACTTGAGGTTGAAGTATAAATACATCAGCGATTCGAACTTTTTCACATGCATGACTTTTACGCCATGAGAGCTATTCTCCAAAGTATTAGTTTCAGAACAAAAATATTTGGTGTGTGGATGCATTCTTACATGGTCGACCCTCATGTTAAAAATTGTTGCAATTGCATAAAAATTCATGACTTGAGGTCGAAGTATAAATACATCAGCGATTCGAACTTTTTCACATGCATGACTTTTACGCCATGAGAGCTATTCTCCAAAGTATTAGTTTCAGAACAAAAATATTTGGTGTGTGGATGCATTCTTACATGGTCGACCCTCATGTTAAAAATTGTTGCAATCGCATAAAAATTCATGACTTGAGGTTGAAGTATAAATGCATCAGCGATTCGAACTTTTTCACATGCATGACTTTTACGCCATGAGAGCTTTTCTCCAAAGTATTAGTTTCAGAACAAAAATATTTGGTGTGTGGATGCATTCTTACATGGTCGACCCTCATGTTAAAAATTGTTGCAATCGCATAAAAATTCATGACTTGAGGTTGAAGTATAAATACATCAGCGATTCGAACTTTTTCACATGCATGACTTTTACGCCATGAGAGCTATTCTCCAAAGTATTAGTTTCAGAACAAAAATATTTGGTGTGTGGATGCATTCTTACATGGTTGACCCTCATATTAAAAATTGGCGCAATTGCATAAAAATTCAAGACTTGAGGTCGAACTATAAATACATCAGCGATTCGAACTTTTTCACATGCATGACTTTTACGCCATGAGAGCTTATTCTCCAAAGTATTAGTTTCAGAACAAAAATATTTGGTGTGTGGATGCATTCTTACATGGTCGACCCTCATGTTAAAAATTGTTGCAATCGCATAAAAATTCATGACTTGAGGTCGAAGTATAAATACATCAAAGATTCGAACTTTTTCAAATGCAATGACTTTTACGCCATGAGAGATATTCTCCAAAGTATTAGTTTCAGAACAAAAATATTTGGTGTGTGGATGCATTCTTACATGGTCGACCCTCATGAGAAAATTTGTTGCAATTGCATAAAAATTCATGACTTGAGGTTGAAGTATAAATACATCAGCGATTCGAACTTTTTCACATGCATGACTTTTACGCCATGAGAGCTATTCTCCAAAGTATTAGTTTCAGAACAAAAATATTTGGTGTGTGGATGCATTCTTACATGGTCGACCCTCATGTTAAAAATTGTTGCAATTGCATAAAAATTCATGACTTGAGGTTGAAGTATAAATGCATCAGCGATTCGAACTTTTTCACATGCATGACTTTTACGCCATGAGAGCTATTCTCCAAAGTATTAGTTTCAGAACAAAAATATTTGGTGTGTGGATGCATTCTTACATGGTCGACCCTCATGTTAAAAATTGTTGCAATCGCATAAAAATTCATGACTTGAGGTTGAAGTATAAATGCATCAGCGATTCGAACTTTTTCACATGCATGACTTTTACGCCATGAGAGCTATTCTCCAAAGTATCAGTTTCAGAACAAAAATATTTGGTGTGTGGATGCATTCTTACATGGTCGACCCTCATGTTAAAAATTGTTGCAATCGCATAAAAATTCATGACTTGAGGTTGAAGTATAAATACATCAGCGATTCGAACTTTTTCACATGCATGACTTTTACGCCATGAGAGCTATTCTCCAAAGTATTAGTTTCAGAACAAAAATATTTGGTGTGTGGATGCATTCTTACATGGTCGACCCTCATGAGAAAAATTGTTGCAATTGCATAAAAATTCATGACTTGAGGTTGAAGTATAAATACATCAGCGATTCGAACTTTTTCACATGCATGACTTTTACGCCATGAGAGCTATTCTCCAAAGTATTAGTTTCAGAACAAAAATATTTGGTGTGTGGATGCATTCTTACATGGTCGACCCTCATGTTAAAAATTGTTGCAATTGCATAAAAATTCATGACTTGAGGTCGAAGTATAAATACATCAGCGATTCGAACTTTTTCACATGCATGACTTTTACGCCATGAGAGCTATTCTCCAAAGTATTAGTTTCAGAACAAAAATATTTGGTGTGTGGATGCATTCTTACATGGTCGACCCTCATGTTAAAAATTGTTGCAATCGCATAAAAATTCATGACTTGAGGTTGAAGTATAAATGCATCAGCGATTCGAACTTTTTCACATGCATGACTTTTACGCCATGAGAGCTATTCTCCAAAGTATTAGTTTCAGAACAAAAATATTTGGTGCGTGGATGCATTCTTACATGGTCGACCCTCATGTTAAAAATTGTTGCAATTGCATAAAAATTCATGACTTGAGGTTGAAGTATAAATACATCAGCGATTCGAACTTTTTCACATGCATGACTTTTACGCCATGAAAGCTATTCTCCAAAGTATTAGTTTCAGAACAAAAATATTTGGTGTGTGGATGCATTCTTACATGGTCGACCCTCATGTTAAAAATTGTTGCAATCGCATAAAAATTCATGACTTGAGGTCGAAGTATAAATACATCAACGATTCGAACTTTTTCACATGCAATGACTTTTACGCCATGAGAGATATTCTCCAAAGTATTAGTTTCAGAACAAAAATATTTGGTGTGTGGATGCATTCTTACATGGTCGACCCTCATGAGAAAATTTGTTGCAATTGCATAAAAATTCATGACTTGAGGTTGAAGTATAAATACATCAGCGATTTGAACTTTTTCACATGCATGACTTTTACGCCATGAGAGCTATTCTCCAAAGTATTAGTTTCAGAACAAAAATATTTGGTGTGTGGATGCATTCTTACATGGTCGACCCTTATGAAAAAAATTGTTGCAATTGCATAAAAATTCATGACTTGAGGTCGAACTATAAATACATCAGCGATTCGAACTTTTCACATGCATGACTTTTACGCCATGAGAGCTATTCTCCAAAGTATTAGTTTCAGAACAAAAATATTTGGGGTGTGCTTCCACCTTTACATGGTCGACCCTCATGTTAAAAATTGTTGCAATTGCATAAAAATTCATGACTTGAGGTCGAAGTATAAATACATCAGCGATTCGAACTTTTTCACATGCATGACTTTTACGCCATTAGAGCTATTCTCCAAAGTATTAGTTTCAGAACAAAAATATTTGGTGTGTGGATGCATTCTTACATGGTCGACCCTCATGTTAAAAATTGTTGCAATTGCATAAAAATTCATGACTTGAGGTCGAAGTATAAATACATCAACGATTCGATCTTTTTCACATGCATGACTTTTACGCCATGAGAGCTATTCTCCAAAGTATTAGTTTCAGAACAAAAATATTTGGTGTGTGGATGCATTCTTACATGGTCGACCCTCATGAGAAAAATTGTTGCAATTGCATAAAAATTCATGACTTGAGGTTGAAGTATAAATACATCAGCGATTCGAACTTTTTCACATGCATGACTTTTACGCCATGAGAGCTATTCTCCAAAGTATTAGTTTCAGAACAAAAATATTTGGTGTGTGGATGCATTCTTACATGGTCGACCCTCATGTTAAAAATTGTTGCAATTGCATAAAAATTTATGACTTGAGGTTGAAGTATAAATACATCAGCGATTCGAACTTTTTCACATGCATGACTTTTACGCCATGAGAGCTATTCTCCAAACTATTAGTTTCAGAACAAAAATATTTGGTGTGTGGATGCATTCTTACATGGTCGACCCTCATGTTAAAAATTGTTGCAATCGCATAAAAATTCATGACTTGAGGTCGAAGTATAAATACATCAGCGATTCGAACTTTTTCACATGCATGACTTTTACGCCATGAGAGCTATTCTCCAAAGTATTAGTTTCAGAACAAAAATATTTGGTGTGTGGATGCATTCTTACATGGTCGACCCTCATGTTAAAAATTGTTGCAATCGCATAAAAATTCATGACTTGAGGTTGAAGTATAAATGCATCAGCGATTCGAACTTTTTCACATGCATGACTTTTACGCCATGAGAGCTATTCTCCAAAGTATTAGTTTCAGAACAAAAATATTTGGTGTGTGGATGCATTCTTACATGGTCGACCCTCATGTTAAAAATTGTTGCAATCGCATAAAAATTCATCACTTGAGGTCGAAGTATAAATACATCAGCGATTCGAACTTTTTCACATGCATGACTTTTACGCCATGAGAGCTATTCTCCAAAGTATTAGTTTCAGAACAAAAATTTTTGGTGTGTGGATGCATTCTTACATGGTCGACCCTCATGTTAAAAATTGGCGCAATCGCATAAAAATTCATGACTTGAGGTCGAAGTATAAATACATCAACGATTCGAACTTTTTCACATGCAATGACTTTTACGCCATGAGAGATATTCTCCAAAGTATTAGTTTCAGAACAAAAATATTTGGTGTGTGGATGCATTCTTACATGGTCGACCCTCATGAGAAAATTTGTTGCAATTGCATAAAAATTCATGACTTGAGGTTGAAGTATAAATACATCAGCGATTCGAACTTTTTCACATGCATGACTTTTACGCCATGAGAGCTATTCTCCAAAGTATTAGTTTCAGAACAAAAATATTTGGTGTGTGGATGCATTCTTACATGGTCGACCCTCATGTTAAAAATTGTTGCAATTGCATAAAAATTCATGACTTGAGGTTGAAGTATAAATGCATCAGCGATTCGAACTTTTTCACATGCATGACTTTTACGCCATGAGAGCTATTCTCCAAAGTATTAGTTTCAGAACAAAAATATTTGGTGTGTGGATGCATTCTTACATGGTCGACCCTCATGTTAAAAATTGTTGCAATCGCATAAAAATTCATGACTTGAGGTTGAAGTATAAATGCATCAGCGATTCGAACTTTTTCACATGCATGACTTTTACGCCATGAGAGCTATTCTCAAAAGTATTAGTTTCAGAACAAAAATATTTGGTGTGTGGATGCATTCTTACATGGTCGACCCTCATGTTAAAAATTGTTGCAATCGCATAAAAATTCATGACTTGAGGTTGAAGTATAAATACATCAGCGATTCGAACTTTTTCACATGCATGACTTTTACGCCATGAGAGCTATTCTCCAAAGTATTAGTTTCAGAACAAAGATATTTGGTGTGTGGATGCATTCTTACATGGTCGACCCTCATGAGAAAAATTGTTGCAATTGCATAAAAATTCATGACTTGAGGTTGAAGTATAAATACATCAGCGATTCGAACTTTTTCACATGCATGACTTTTACGCCATGAGAGCTATTCTCCAAAGTATTAGTTTCAGAACAAAAATATTTGGTGTGTGGATGCATTCTTACATGGTCGACCCTCATGTTAAAAATTGTTGCAATTGCATAAAAATTCATGACTTGAGGTCGAACTATAAATACATCAGCGATTCGAACTTTTCACATGCATGACTTTTACGCCATGAGAGCTATTCTCCAAAGTATTAGTTTCAGAACAAAAATATTTGGGGTGTGCTTCCACCTTTACATGGTCGACCCTCATGTTAAAAATTGTTGCAATTGCATAAAAATTCATGACTTGAGGTCGAAGTATAAATACATCAGCGATTCGAACTTTTTCACATGCATGACTTTTACGCCATTAGAGCTATTCTCCAAAGTATTAGTTTCAGAACAAAAATATTTGGTGTGTGGATGCATTCTTACATGGTCGACCCTCATGTTAAAAATTGTTGCAATTGCATAAAAATTCATGACTTGAGGTCGAAGTATAAATACATCAACGATTCGATCTTTTTCACATGCATGACTTTTACGCCATGAGAGCTATTCTCCAAAGTATTAGTTTCAGAACAAAAATATTTGGTGTGTGGATGCATTCTTACATGGTCGACCCTCATGAGAAAAATTGTTGCAATTGCATAAAAATTCATGACTTGAGGTTGAAGTATAAATACATCAGCGATTCGAACTTTTTCACATGCATGACTTTTACGCCATGAGAGCTATTCTCCAAAGTATTAGTTTCAGAACAAAAATATTTGGTGTGTGGATGCATTCTTACATGGTCGACCCTCATGTTAAAAATTGTTGCAATTGCATAAAAATTCATGACTTGAGGTTGAAGTATAAATACATCAGCGATTCGAACTTTTTCACATGCATGACTTTTACGCCATGAGAGCTATTCTCCAAAGTATTAGTTTCAGAACAAAAATATTTGGTGTGTGGATGCATTCTTACATGGTCGACCCTCATGTTAAAAATTGTTGCAATTGCATAAAAATTCATGACTTGAGGTCGAAGTATAAATACATCAGCGATTCGAACTTTTTCACATGCATGACTTTTACGCCATGAGAGCTATTCTCCAAAGTATTAGTTTCAGAACAAAAATATTTGGTGTGTGGATGCATTCTTACATGGTCGACCCTCATGTTAAAAATTGTTGCAATCGCATAAAAATTCATGACTTGAGGTTGAAGTATAAATGCATCAGCGATTCGAACTTTTTCACATGCATGACTTTTACGCCATGAGAGCTATTCTCCAAAGTATTAGTTTCAGAACAAAAATATTTGGTGTGTGGATGCATTCTTACATGGTCGACCCTCATGTTAAAAATTGTTGCAATCGCATAAAAATTCATCACTTGAGGTCGAAGTATAAATACATCAGCGATTCGAACTTTTTCACATGCATGACTTTTACGCCATGAGAGCTATTCTCCAAAGTATTAGTTTCAGAACAAAAATTTTTGGTGTGTGGATGCATTCTTACATGGTCGACCCTCATGTTAAAAATTGGCGCAATCGCATAAAAATTCATGACTTGAGGTCGAAGTATAAATACATCAACGATTCGAACTTTTTCACATGCAATGACTTTTACGCCATGAGAGATATTCTCCAAAGTATTAGTTTCAGAACAAAAATATTTGGTGTGTGGATGCATTCTTACATGGTCGACCCTCATGAGAAAATTTGTTGCAATTGCATAAAAATTCATGACTTGAGGTTGAAGTATAAATACATCAGCGATTCGAACTTTTTCACATGCATGACTTTTACGCCATGAGAGCTATTCTCCAAAGTATTAGTTTCAGAACAAAAATATTTGGTGTGTGGATGCATTCTTACATGGTCGACCCTCATGTTAAAAATTGTTGCAATTGCATAAAAATTCATGACTTGAGGTTGAAGTATAAATGCATCAGCGATTCGAACTTTTTCACATGCATGACTTTTACGCCATGAGAGCTATTCTCCAAAGTATTAGTTTCAGAACAAAAATATTTGGTGTGTTGATGCATTCTTACATGGTCGACCCTCATGTTAAAAATTGTTGCAATCGCATAAAAATTCATGACTTGAGGTTGAAGTATAAATGCATCAGCGATTCGAACTTTTTCACATGCATGACTTTTACGCCATGAGAGCTATTCTCCAAAGTATTAGTTTCAGAACAAAAATATTTGGTGTGTGGATGCATTCTTACATGGTCGACCCTCATGTTAAAAATTGTTGCAATCGCATAAAAATTCATGACTTGAGGTTGAAGTATAAATACATCAGCGATTCGAACTTTTTCACATGCATGACTTTTACGCCATGAGAGCTATTCTCCAAAGTATTAGTTTCAGAACAAAGATATTTGGTGTGTGGATGCATTCTTACATGGTCGACCCTCATGAGAAAAATTGTTGCAATTGCATAAAAATTCATGACTTGAGGTTGAAGTATAAATACATCAGCGATTCGAACTTTTTCACATGCATGACTTTTACGCCATGAGAGCTATTCTCCAAAGTATTAGTTTCAGAACAAAAATATTTGGTGTGTGGATGCATTCTTACATGGTCGACCCTCATGTTAAAAATTGTTGCAATTGCATAAAAATTCATGACTTGAGGTCGAAGTATAAATACATCAGCGATTCGAACTTTTTCACATGCATGACTTTTACGCCATGAGAGCTATTCTCCAAAGTATTAGTTTCAGAACAAAAATATTTGGTGTGTGGATGCATTCTTACATGGTCGACCCTCATGTTAAAAATTGTTGCAATTGCATAAAAATTCATGACTTGAGGTTGAAGTATAAATGCATCAGCGATTCGAACTTTTTCACATGCATGACTTTTACGCCATGAGAGCTATTCTCCAAAGTATTAGTTTCAGAACAAAAATATTTGGTGTGTGGATGCATTCTTACATGGTCGACCCTCATGTTAAAAATTGTTGCAATCGCATAAAAATTCATGACTTGAGGTTGAAGTATAAATACATCAGCGATTCGAACTTTTTCACATGCATGACTTTTACGCCATGAGAGCTATTCTCCAAAGTATTAGTTTCAGAACAAAAATTTTTGGTGTGTGGATGCATTCTTACATGGTCGACCCTCATGTTAAAAATTGGCGCAATTGCATAAAAATTCAAGACTTGAGGTCGAACTATAAATACATCAGCGATTCGAACTTTTTCACATGCATGACTTTTACGCCATGAGAGCTTATTCTCCAAAGTATTAGTTTCAGAACAAAAATATTTGGTGTGTGGATGCATTCTTACATGGTCGACCCTCATGTTAAAAATTGTTGCAATCGCATAAAAATTCATGACTTGAGGTCGAAGTATAAATACATCAACGATTCGAACTTTTTCACATGCAATGACTTTTACGCCATGAGAGATATTCTCCAAAGTATTAGTTTCAGAACAAAAATATTTGGTGTGTGGATGCATTCTTACATGGTCGACCCTCATGAGAAAATTTGTTGCAATTGCATAAAAATTCATGACTTGAGGTTGAAGTATAAATACATCAGCGATTTGAACTTTTTCACATGCATGACTTTTACGCCATGAGAGCTATTCTCCAAAGTATTAGTTTCAGAACAAAAATATTTGGTGTGTGGATGCATTCTTACATGGTCGACCCTTATGAAAAAAATTGTTGCAATTGCATAAAAATTCATGACTTGAGGTCGAACTATAAATACATCAGCGATTCCAACTTTTCACATGCATGACTTTTACGCCATGAGAGCTATTCTCCAAAGTATTAGTTTCAGAACAAAAATATTTGGGGTGTGCTTCCACCTTTACATGGTCGACCCTCATGTTAAAAATTGTTGCAATTGCATAAAAATTCATGACTTGAGGTCGAAGTATAAATACATCAACGATTCGAACTTTTTCACATGCATGACTTTTACGCCATGAGAGCTATTCTCCAAAGTATTAGTTTCAGAACAAAAATATTTGGTGTGTGGATGCATTCTTACATGGTCGACCCTCATATTAAAAATTGTTGCAATTGCATAAAAATTCATGACTTGAGGTCGAAGTATAAATACATCAACGATTCGAACTTTTTCACATGCATGACTTTTACGCCATGAGAGCTATTCTCCAAAGTATTAGTTTCAGAACAAAAATATTTGGTGTGTGGATGCATTCTTACATGGTCGACCCTCATGAGAAAAATTGTTGCAATTGCATAAAAATTCATGACTTGAGGTTGAAGTATAAATGCATCAGCGATTCGAACTTTTTCACATGCATGACTTTTACGCCATGAGAGCTATTCTCCAAAGTATTAGTTTCAGAACAAAAATATTTGGTGTGTGGATGCATTCTTACATGGTCGACCCTCATGTTAAAAATTGTTGCAATTGCATAAAAATTCATGACTTGAGGTTGAAGTATAAATGCATCAGCGATTCGAACTTTTTCACATGCATGACTTTTACGCCATGAGAGCTATTCTCCAAAGTATTAGTTTCAGAACAAAAATATTTGGTGTGTGGATGCATTCTTACATGGTCGACCCTCATGTTAAAAATTGTTGCAATCGCATAAAAATTCATGACTTGAGGTTGAAGTATAAATGCATCAGCGATTCGAACTTTTTCACATGCATGACTTTTACGCCATGAGAGCTATTCTCCAAAGTATTAGTTTCAGAACAAAAATATTTGGTGTGTGGATGCATTCTTACATGGTCGACCCTCATGTTAAAAATTGTTGCAATCGCATAAAAATTCATGACTTGAGGTTGAAGTATAAATACATCAGCGATTCGAACTTTTTCACATGCATGACTTTTACGCCATGAGAGCTATTCTCCAAAGTATTAGTTTCAGAACAAAAATATTTGGTGTGTGGATGCATTCTTACATGGGCGACCCTCATGTTAAAAATTGGCGCAATTGCATAAAAATTCAAGACTTGAGGTCGAACTATAAATACATCAGCGATTCGAACTTTTTCACATGCATGACTTTTACGCCATGAGAGCTATTCTCCAAAGTATTAGTTTCAGAACAAAAATATTTGGTGTGTGGATGCATTCTTACATGGTCGACCCTCATGTTAAAAATTGTTGCAATCGCATAAAAATTCATGACTTGAGGTCGAAGTATAAATACATCAACGATTCGAACTTTTTCACATGCATGACTTTTACGCCATGAGAGATATTCTCCAAAGTATTAGTTTCAGAACAAAAATATTTGGTGTGTGGATGCATTCTTACATGGTCGACTTTCATGAGAAAATTTGTTGCAATTGCATAAAAATTCATGACTTGAGGTTGAAGTATAAATACATCAGCGATTTGAACTTTTTCACATGCATGACTTTTACGCCATGAGAGCTATTCTCCAAAGTGTTAGTTTCAGAACAAAAATATTTGGTGTGTGGATGCATTCTTACATGGTCGACCCTCATGTTAAAAATTGTTGCAATCGCATAAAAATTCATGACTTGAGGTTGAAGTATAAATACATCAGCGATTCGAACTTTTTCACATGCATGACTTTTACGCCATGAGAGCTATTCTCCAAAGTATTAGTTTCAGAACAAAAATATTTGGTGTGTGGATGCATTCTTACATGGTCGACCCTCATGTTAAAAATTGTTGCAATTGCATAAAAATTCAAGACTTGAGGTTGAACTATAAATACATCAGCGATTCGAACTTTTTTACATGCATGACTTTTACGCCATGAGAGCTATTCTCCAAAGTATTAGTTTCAGAACAAAAATATTTCGTGTGTGGATGCATTCTTACATGGTCGACCCTCATGTTAAAAATTGTTGCAATCGCATAAAAATTCATGACTTGAGGTTGAAGTGTAAATACTACAGCGATTCGAACTTTTTCACATGCATGACTTTTACGCCATGAGAGCTATTCTCCAAAGTATTAGTTTCAGAACAAAAATATTTGGTGTGTGGATGCATTCTTACATGGTCGACCCTCATGAGAAAAATTGGCGCAATCGCATAAAAATTCATGACTTGAGGTCGAAGTATAAATACATCAGCGATTCGAACTTTTTCACATGCATGACTTTTACGCCATGAGAGCTATATTCCAAAGTATTAGTTTCAGAACAAAAATATTTGGTGTGTGGATGCATTTTTACATGGTCGACCCTCATGAAAAAAATTGTTGCAATTGCATAAAAATTCAAGACTTGAGGTCGAACTATAAATACATCAGCGATTCCAACTTTTCACATGCATGACTTTTACGCCATGAGAGCTATTCTCCAAAGTATTAGTTTCAGAACAAAAATATTTGGGGTGTGCTTCCACCTTTACATGGTCGACCCTCATGTTAAAAATTGTTGCAATTGCATAAAAATTCATGACTTGAGGTCGAAGTATAAATACATCAGCGATTCGAACTTTTTCACATGCAATGACTTTTACGCCATGAGAGCTATTCTCCAAAGTATTAGTTTCAGAACAAAAATATTTGGTGTGTGGATGCATTCTTACATGGTCGACCCTCATGTTAAAAATTGTTGCAATCGCATAAAAATTCATGACTTGAGGTTGAAGTATAAATGCATCAGCGATTCGAACTTTTTCACATGCATGACTTTTACGCCATGAGAGCTATTCTCCAAAGTATTAGTTTCAGAACAAAAATATTTGGTGTGTGGATGCATTCTTACATGGTCGACCCTCATGTTAAAAATTGTTGCAATCGCATAAAAATTCATGACTTGAGGTTGAAGTATAAATACATCAGCGATTCGAACTTTTTCACATGCATGACTTTTACGCCATGAGAGCTATTCTCCAAAGTATTAGTTTCAGAACAAAAATATTTGGTGTGTGGATGCATTTTTACATGGTCGACCCTCATGAAAAAAATTGTTGCAATTGCATAAAAATTCAAGACTTGAGGTCGAACTATAAATACATCAGCGATTCCAACTTTTCACATGCATGACTTTTACGCCATGAGAGCTATTCTCCAAAGTATTAGTTTCAGAACAAAAATATTTGGGGTGTGCTTCCACCTTTACATGGTCGACCCTCATGTTAAAAATTGTTGCAATTGCATAAAAATTCATGACTTGAGGTCGAAGTATAAATACATCAGCGATTCGAACTTTTTCACATGCATGACTTTTACGCCATGAGAGCTATTCTCCAAAGTATTAGTTTCAGAACAAAAATATTTGGTGTGTGGATGCATTCTTACATGGTCGACCCTCATGTTAAAAATTGTTGCAATCGCATAAAAATTCATGACTTGAGGTTGAAGTATAAATGCATCAGCGATTCGAACTTTTTCACATGCATGACTTTTACGCCATGAGAGCTATTCTCCAAAGTATTAGTTTCAGAACAAAAATATTTGGTGTGTGGATGCATTCTTACATGGTCGACCCTCATGTTAAAAATTGTTGCAATCGCATAAAAATTCATGACTTGAGGTTGAAGTATAAATACATCAGCGATTCGAACTTTTTCACATGCATGACTTTTACGCCATGAGAGCTATTCTCCAAAGTATTAGTTTCAGAACAAAAATTTTTGGTGTGTGGATGCATTCTTACATGGTCGACCCTCATGTTAAAAATTGGCGCAATTGCATAAAAATTCATGACTTGAGGTTGAAGTATAAATGCATCAGCGATTCGAACTTTTTCACATGCATGACTTTTACGCCATGAGAGCTATTCTCCAAAGTATTAGTTTCAGAACAAAAATTTTTGGTGTGTGGATGCATTCTTACATGGTCGACCCTCATGAGAAAAATTGGCGCAATTGCATAAAAATTCAAGACTTGAGGTCGAACTATAAATACATCAGCGATTCGAACTTTTTCACATGCATGACTTTTACGCCATGAGAGCTATTCTCCAAAGTATTAGTTTCAGAACAAAAATATTTGGGGTGTGCTTCCACCTTTACATGGTCGACACTCATGTTAAAAATTGTTGCAATTGCATAAAAATTCATGACTTGAGGTCGAAGTATAAATACATCAGCGATTCGAACTTTTTCACATGCATGACTTTTACGCCATGAGAGCTATTCTCCAAAGTATTAGTTTCAGAACAAAAATATTTGGTGTGTGGATGCATTCTTACATGGTCGACCCTCATGTTAAAAATTGTTGCAATCGCATAAAAATTCATGACTTGAGGTTGAAGTATAAATGCATCAGCGATTCGAACTTTTTCACATGCATGACTTTTACGCCATGAGAGATATTCTCCAAAGTATTAGTTTCAGAACAAAAATATTTGGTGTGTGGATGCATTCTTACATGGTCGACCCTCATGTTAAAAATTGTTGCAATCGCATAAAAATTCATGACTTGAGGTTGAAGTATAAATACATCAGCGATTCGAACTTTTTCACATGCATGACTTTTACGCCATGAGAGCTATTCTCCAAAGTATTAGTTTCAGAACAAAAATATTTGGTGTGTGGATGCATTCTTACATGGTCGACCCTCATGTTAAAAATTGGCGCAATTGCATAAAAATTCATGACTTGAGGTCGAAGTATAAATACATCAGCGATTCGAACTTTTTCACATGCATGACTTTTACGCCATGAGAGTTATTCTCCAAAGTATTAGTTTCAGAACAAAAATTTTTGGTGTGTGGATGCATTCTTACATGGTCGACCCTCATGTTAAAAATTGGCGCAATTGCATAAAAATTCAAGACTTGAGGTCGAACTATAAATACATCAGCGATTCGAACTTTTTCACATGCATGACTTTTACGCCATGAGAGCTATTCTCCAAAGTATTAGTTTCAGAACAAAAATATTTCGTGTGTGGATGCATTCTTACATGGTCGACCCTCATGTTAAAAATTGTTGCAATCGCATAAAAATTCATGACTTGAGGTCGAAGTATAAATACATCAACGATTCGAACTTTTTCACATGCATGACTTTTACGCCATGAGAGATATTCTCCAAAGTATTAGTTTCAGAACAAAAATATTTGGTGTGTGGATGCATTCTTACATGGTCGACCCTCATGAGAAAATTTGTTGCAATTGCATAAAAATTCATGACTTGAGGTTGAAGTATAAATACATCAGCGATTTGAACTTTTTCACATGCATGACTTTTACGCCATGAGAGCTATTCTCCAAAGTATTAGTTTCAGAACAAAAATTTTTGGTGTGTGGATGCATTCTTACATGGTCGACCCTCATGTTAAAAATTGTTGCAATCGCATAAAAATTCATGACTTGAGGTCGAAGTATAAATACATCAACGATTCGAACTTTTTCACATGCATGACTTTTACGCCATGAGAGATATTCTCCAAAGTATTAGTTTCAGAACAAAAAAATTTGGTGTGTGGATGCATTCTTACATGGTCGACCCTCATGAGAAAATTTGTTGCAATCGCATAAAAATTCATGACTTGAGGTTGAAGTATAAATACATCAGCGATTTGAACTTTTTCACATGCATGACTTTTACGCCATGAGAGCTATTCTCCAAAGTATTAGTTTCAGAACAAAAATATTTGGTGTGTGGATGCATTCTTACATGGTCGACCCTCATGTTAAAAATTGTTGCAATCGCATAAAAATTCATGACTTGAGGTTGAAGTGTAAATACTTCAGCGATTCGAACTTTTTCACATGCATGACTTTTACGCCATGAGAGATATTCTCCAAAGTATTAGTTTCAGAACAAAAATATTTGGTGTGTGGATGCATTCTTACATGGTCGACCCTCATGAGTAAAATTGGCGTAATCGCATAAAACTTCATGACTTGAGGTCGAAGTATAAATACATCAGCGATTCCAACTTTTTCACATGCATGACTTTTACGCCATGAGAGCTATATTCCAAAGTATTAGTTTCAGAACAAAAATATTTGGTGTGTGGATGCATTTTTACATGGTCGACCCTCATGAAAAAAATTGTTGCAATTGCATAAAAATTCATGACTTGAGGTCGAACTATAAATACATCAGCGATTCCAACTTTTCACATGCATGACTTTTACGCCATGAGAGCTATTCTCCAAAGTATTAGTTTCAGAACAAAAATATTTGGGGTGTGCTTCCACCTTTACATGGTCGACCCTCATGTTAAAAATTGTTGCAATTGCATAAAAATTCATGACTTGAGGTCGAAGTATAAATACATCAGCGATTCGAACTTTTTCACATGCATGACTTTTACGCCATGAGAGCTATTCTCCAAAGTATTAGTTTCAGAACAAAAATATTTGGTGTGTGGATGCATTCTTACATGGTCGACCCTCATGTTAAAAATTGTTGCAATCGCATAAAAATTCATGACTTGAGGTTGAAGTATAAATGCATCAGCGATTCGAACTTTTTCACATGCATGACTTTTACGCCATGAGAGCTATTCTCCAAAGTATTAGTTTCAGAACAAAAATATTTGGTGTGTGGATGCATTCTTACATGGTCGACCCTCATGTTAAAAATTGTTGCAATCGCATAAAAATTGATGACTTGAGGTTGAAGTATAAATACATCAGCGATTCGAACTTTTTCACATGCATGACTTTTACGCCATGAGAGCTATTCTCCAAAGTATTAGTTTCAGAACAAAAATATTTGGTGTGTGGATGCATTCTTACATGGTCGACCCTCATGTTAAAAATTGGCGCAATTGCATAAAAATTCAAGACTTGAGGTCGAACTATAAATACATCAGCGATTCGAACTTTTTCACATGCATGACTTTTACGCCATGAGAGCTATTCTCCAAAGTATTAGTTTCAGAACAAAAATATTTGGTGTGTGGATGCATTCTTACATGGTCGACCCTCATGTTAAAAATTGTTGCAATCGCATAAAAATTCATGACTTGAGGTCGAAGTATAAATACATCAACGATTCGAACTTTTTCACATGCATGACTTTTACGCCATGAGAGATATTCTCCAAAGTATTAGTTTCAGAACAAAAATATTTGGTGTGTGGATGCATTCTTACATGGTCGACCCTCATGAGAAAATTTGTTGCAATTGCATAAAAATTCATGACTTGAGGTTGAAGTATAAATACATCAGCGATTTGAACTTTTTCACATGCATGACTTTTACGCCATGAGAGCTATTCTCCAAAGTATTAGTTTCAGAACAAAAATTTTTGGTGTGTGGATGCATTCTTACATGGTCGACCCTCATGTTAAAAATTGGCGCAATTGCATAAAAATTCAAGACTTGAGGTCGAACTATAAATACATCAGCGATTCGAACTTTTTCACATGCATGACTTTTACGCCATGAGAGCTATTCTCCAAAGTATTAGTTTCAGAACAAAAATATTTGGTGTGTGGATGCATTCTTACATGGTCGACCCTCATGTTAAAAATTGTTGCAATCGCATAAAAATTCATGACTTGAGGTTGAAGTATAAATACATCAACGATTCGAACTTTTTCACATGCAATGACTTTTACGCCATGAGAGATATTCTCCAAAGTATTAGTTTCAGAACAAAAATATTTGGTGTGTGGATGCATTCTTACATGGTCGACCCTCATGAGAAAATTTGTTGCAATTGCATAAAAATTCATGACTTGAGGTTGAAGTATAAATACATCAGCGATTTGAACTTTTTCACATGCATGACTTTTACGCCATGAGAGCTATTCTCCAAAGTATTAGTTTCAGAACAAAAATATTTGGTGTGTGGATGCATTCTTACATGGTCGACCCTCATGTTAAAAATTGTTGCAATCGCATAAAAATTCATGACTTGAGGTTGAACTATAAATACATCAGCGATTCGAACTTTTTCACATGCATGACTTTTACGCCATGAGAGCTATTCTCCAAAGTATTAGTTTCAGAACAAAAATATTTGGTGTGTGGATGCATTCTTACATGGTCGACCCTCATGTTAAAAATTGTTGCAATTGCATAAAAATTCATCACTTGAGGTTGAACTATAAATACATCAGCGATTCGAACTTTTTCACATGCATGACTTTTACGCCATGAGAGCTATTCTCCAAAGTATTAGTTTCAGAACAAAAATATTTGGTGTGTGGATGCATTCTTACATGGTCGACCCTCATGTTAAAAATTGTTGCAATCGCATAAAAATTCATGACTTGAGGTTGAAGTGTAAATACATCAGCGATTCGAACTTTTTCACATGCATGACTTTTACGCCATGAGAGCTATTCTCCAAAGTATTAGTTTCAGAACAAAAATATTTGGTGTGTGGATGCATTCTTACATGGTCGACCCTCATGAGAAAAATTGGCGCAATTGCATAAAAATTCATGACTTGAGGTCGAAGTATAAATACATCAGCGATTCGAACTTTTTCACATGCATGACTTTTACGCCATGAGAGCTATTCTCCAAAGTATTAGTTTCAGAACAAAAATATTTGGTGTGTGGATGCATTTTTACATGGTCGACCCTCATGAAAAAAATTGTTGCAATTGCATAAAAATTCATGACTTGATGTCGAACTATAAATACATCAGCGATTCCAACTTTTCACATGCATGACTTTTACGCCATGAGAGCTATTCTCCAAAGTATTAGTTTCAGAACAAAAATATTTGGGGTGTGCTTCCACCTTTACATGGTCGACCCTCATGTTAAAAATTGTTGCAATTGCATAACAATTCATGACTTGAGGTCGAAGTATAAATACATCAGCGATTCGAACTTTTTCACATGCATGACTTTTACGCCATGAGAGCTATTCTCCAAAGTATTAGTTTCAGAACAAAAATATTTGGTGTGTGGATGCATTCTTATATGGTCGACCCTCATGTTAAAAATTGTTGCAATCGCATAAAAATTGATGACTTGAGGTTGAAGTATAAATACATCAGCGATTCGAACTTTTTCACATGCATGACTTTTACGCCATGAGAGCTATTTTCCAAAGTATTAGTTTCAGAACAAAAATATTTGGTGTGTGGATGCATTCTTACATGGTCGACCCTCATGTAAAACATTGGCGCAATTGCATAAAAATTCAAGACTTGAGGTCGAACTATAAATACATCAGCGATTCGAACTTTTTCACATGCATGACTTTTACGCCATGAGAGCTATTCTCCAAAGTATTAGTTTCAGAACAAAAATATTTGGGGTTTGCTTCCACCTTTACATGGTCGACCCTCATGTTAAAAATTGTTGCAATTGCATAAAAATTCATGACTTGAGGTTGAAGTGTAAATACATCAGCGATTCGAACTTTTTCACATGCATGACTTTTACGCCATGAGAGCTATTCTCCAAAGTATTAGTTTCAGAACAAAAATATTTGGTGTGTGGATGCATTCTTACATGGTCGACCCTCATGTTAAAAATTGTTGCAATCGCATAAAAATTCATGACTTGAGGTTGAAGTATAAATGCATCAGCGATTCGAACTTTTTCACATGCATGACTTTTACGCCATGAGAGCTATTCTCCAAAGTATTAGTTTCAGAACAAAAATATTTGGTGTGTGGATGCATTCTTACATGGTCGACCCTCATGTTAAAAATTGTTGCAATCGCATAAAAATTGATGACTTGAGGTTGAAGTATAAATACATCAGCGATTCGAACTTTTTCACATGCATGACTTTTACGCCATGAGAGCTATTCTCCAAAGTATTAGTTTCAGAACAAAAATATTTGGTGTGTGGATGCATTCTTACATGGTCGACCCTCATGTTAAAAATTGGCGCAATTGCATAAAAATTCAAGACTTGAGGTCGAACTATAAATACATCAGCGATTCGAACTTTTTCACATGCATGACTTTTACGCCATGAGAGCTATTCTCCAAAGTATTAGTTTCAGAACAAAAATATTTGGTGTGTGGATGCATTCTTACATGGTCGACCCTCATGTTAAAAATTGTTGCAATCGCATAAAAATTCATGACTTGAGGTCGAAGTATAAATACATCAACGATTCGAACTTTTTCACATGCATGACTTTTACGCCATGAGAGATATTCTCCAAAGTATTAGTTTCAGAACAAAAATATTTGGTGTGTGGATGCATTCTTACATGGTCGACCCTCATGAGAAAATTTGTTGCAATTGCATAAAAATTCATGACTTGAGGTTGAAGTATAAATACATCAGCGATTTGAACTTTTTCACATGCATGACTTTTACGCCATGAGAGCTATTCTCCAAAGTATTAGTTTCAGAACAAAAATTTTTGGTGTGTGGATGCATTCTTACATGGTCGACCCTCATGTTAAAAATTGGCGCAATTGCATAAAAATTCAAGACTTGAGGTCGAACTATAAATACATCAGCGATTCGAACTTTTTCACATGCATGACTTTTACGCCATGAGAGCTATTCTCCAAAGTATTAGTTTCAGAACAAAAATATTTGGTGTGTGGATGCATTCTTACATGGTCGACCCTCATGTTAAAAATTGTTGCAATCGCATAAAAATTCATGACTTGAGGTTGAAGTATAAATACATCAACGATTCGAACTTTTTCACATGCAATGACTTTTACGCCATGAGAGATATTCTCCAAAGTATTAGTTTCAGAACAAAAATATTTGGTGTGTGGATGCATTCTTACATGGTCGACCCTCATGAGAAAATTTGTTGCAATTGCATAAAAATTCATGACTTGAGGTTGAAGTATAAATACATCAGCGATTTGAACTTTTTCACATGCATGACTTTTACGCCATGAGAGCTATTCTCCAAAGTATTAGTTTCAGAACAAAAATATTTGGTGTGTGGATGCATTCTTACATGGTCGACCCTCATGTTAAAAATTGTTGCAATCGCATAAAAATTCATGACTTGAGGTTGAAGTATAAATACATCAGCGATTCGAACTTTTTCACATGCATGACTTTTACGCCATGAGAGCTATTCTCCAAAGTATTAGTTTCAGAACAAAAATATTTGGTGTGTGGATGTATTCTTACATGGTCGACCCTCATGTTAAAAATTGTTGCAATTGCATAAAAATTCATGACTTGAGGTTGAACTATAAATACATCAGCGATTCGAACTTTTTCACATGCATGACTTTTACGCCATGAGAGCTATTCTCCAAAGTATTAGTTTCAGAACAAAAATATTTGGTGTGTGGATGCATTCTTACATGGTCGACCCTCATGTTAAAAATTGTTGCAATCGCATAAAAATTCATGACTTGAGGTTGAAGTGTAAATACATCAGCGATTCGAACTTTTTCACATGCATGACTTTTACGCCATGAGAGCTATTCTCCAAAGTATTAGTTTCAGAACAAAAATATTTGGTGTGTGGATGCATTCTTACATGGTCGACCCTCATGAGAAAAATTGGCGCAATTGCATAAAAATTCATGACTTGAGGTCGAAGTATAAATACATCAGCGATTCGAACTTTTTCACATGCATGACTTTTACGCCATGAGAGCTATTCTCCAAAGTATTAGTTTCAGAACAAAAATATTTGGTGTGTGGATGCATTTTTACATGGTCGACCCTCATGAAAAAAATTGTTGCAATTGCATAAAAATTCATGACTTGATGTCGAACTATAAATACATCAGCGATTCCAACTTTTCACATGCATGACTTTTACGCCATGAGAGCTATTCTCCAAAGTATTAGTTTCAGAACAAAAATATTTGGGGTGTGCTTCCACCTTTACATGGTCGACCCTCATGTTAAAAATTGTTGCAATTGCATAACAATTCATGACTTGAGGTCGAAGTATAAATACATCAGCGATTCGAACTTTTTCACATGCATGACTTTTACGCCATGAGAGCTATTCTCCAAAGTATTAGTTTCAGAACAAAAATATTTGGTGTGTGGATGCATTCTTATATGGTCGACCCTCATGTTAAAAATTGTTGCAATCGCATAAAAATTGATGACTTGAGGTTGAAGTATAAATACATCAGCGATTCGAACTTTTTCACATGCATGACTTTTACGCCATGAGAGCTATTTTCCAAAGTATTAGTTTCAGAACAAAAATATTTGGTGTGTGGATGCATTCTTACATGGTCGACCCTCATGTAAAACATTGGCGCAATTGCATAAAAATTCAAGACTTGAGGTCGAACTATAAATACATCAGCGATTCGAACTTTTTCACATGCATGACTTTTACGCCATGAGAGCTATTCTCCAAAGTATTAGTTTCAGAACAAAAATATTTGGGGTGTGCTTCCACCTTTACATGGTCGACCCTCATGTTAAAAATTGTTGCAATTGCATAAAAATTCATGACTTGAGGTCGAAGTATAAATACATCAGCGATTCGAACTTTTTCACATGCATGACTTTTACGCCATGAGAGATATTCTCCAAAGTATTAGTTTCAGAACAAAAATATTTGGTGTGTGGATGCATTCTTACATGGTCGACCCTCATGTTAAAAATTGTTGCAATCGCATAAAAATTCATGACTTGAGGTTGAAGTGTAAATACATCAGCGATTCGAACTTTTTCACATGCATGACTTTTACGCCATGAGAGCTATTCTCCAAAGTATTAGTTTCAGAACAAAAATATTTGGTGTGTGGATGCATTCTTACATGGTCGACCCTCATGAGAAAAATTGGCGCAATTGCATAAAAATTCATGACTTGAGGTCGAAGTATAAACACATCAGCGATTCGAACTTTTTCACATGCATGACTTTTACGCCATGAGAGCTATATTCCAAAGTATTAGTTTCAGAACAAAAATATTTGGTGTGTGGATGCATTTTTACATGGTCGACCCTCATGAAAAAAATTGTTGCAATTGCATAACAATTCATGACTTGAGGTCGAAGTATAAATACATCAGCGATTCGAACTTTTTCACATGCATGACTTTTACGCCATGAGAGCTATTCTCCAAAGTATTAGTTTCAGAACAAAAATATTTGGTGTGTGGATGCATTCTTATATGGTCGACCCTCATGTTAAAAATTGTTGCAATCGCATAAAAATTGATGACTTGAGGTTGAAGTATAAATACATCAGCGATTCGAACTTTTTCACATGCATGACTTTTACGCCATGAGAGCTATTTTCCAAAGTATTAGTTTCAGAACAAAAATATTTGGTGTGTGGATGCATTCTTACATGGTCGACCCTCATGTAAAACATTGGCGCAATTGCATAAAAATTCAAGACTTGAGGTCGAACTATAAATACATCAGCGATTCGAACTTTTTCACATGCATGACTTTTACGCCATGAGAGCTATTCTCCAAAGTATTAGTTTCAGAACAAAAATATTTGGGGTGTGCTTCCACCTTTACATGGTCGACCCTCATGTTAAAAATTGTTGCAATTGCATAAAAATTCATGACTTGAGGTCGAAGTATAAATACATCAGCGATTCGAACTTTTTCACATGCATGACTTTTACGCCATGAGAGATATTCTCCAAAGTATTAGTTTCAGAACAAAAATATTTGGTGTGTGGATGCATTCTTACATGGTCGACCCTCATGTTAAAAATTGTTGCAATCGCATAAAAATTCATGACTTGAGGTTGAAGTGTAAATACATCAGCGATTCGAACTTTTTCACATGCATGACTTTTACGCCATGAGAGCTATTCTCCAAAGTATTAGTTTCAGAACAAAAATATTTGGTGTGTGGATGCATTCTTACATGGTCGACCCTCATGAGAAAAATTGGCGCAATTGCATAAAAATTCATGACTTGAGGTCGAAGTATAAACACATCAGCGATTCGAACTTTTTCACATGCATGACTTTTACGCCATGAGAGCTATATTCCAAAGTATTAGTTTCAGAACAAAAATATTTGGTGTGTGGATGCATTTTTACATGGTCGACCCTCATGAAAAAAATTGTTGCAATTGCATAAAAATTCATGACTTGATGTCGAACTATAAATACATCAGCGATTCCAACTTTTCACATGCATGACTTTTACGCCATGAGAGCTATTCTCCAAAGTATTAGTTTCAGAACAAAAATATTTGGTGTGTGGATGCATTCTTATATGGTCGACCCTCATGTTAAAAATTGTTGCAATTGCATAACAATTCATGACTTGAGGTCGAAGTATAAATACATCAGCGATTCGAACTTTTTCACATGCATGACTTTTACGCCATGAGAGCTATTCTCCAAAGTATTAGTTTCAGAACAAAAATATTTGGTGTGTGGATGCATTCTTATATGGTCGACCCTCATTTTAAAAATTGTTGCAATCGCATAAAAATTGATGACTTGAGGTTGAAGTATAAATACATCAGCGATTCGAACTTTTTCACATGCATGACTTTTACGCCATGAGAGCTATTTTCCAAAGTATTAGTTTCAGAACAAAAATATTTGGTGTGTGGATGCATTCTTACATGGTCGACCCTCATGTAAAACATTGGCGCAATTGCATAAAAATTCAAGACTTGAGGTCGAACTATAAATACATCAGCGATTCGAACTTTTTCACATGCATGACTTTTACGCCATGAGAGCTATTCTCCAAAGTATTAGTTTCAGAACAAAAATATTTGGGGTGTGCTTCCACCTTTACATGGTCGACCCTCATGTTAAAAATTGTTGCAATTGCATAAAAATTCATGACTTGAGGTCGAAGTATAAATACATCAGCGATTCGAACTTTTTCACATGCATGACTTTTACGCCATGAGAGATATTCTCCAAAGTATTAGTTTCAGAACAAAAATATTTGGTGTGTGGATGCATTCTTACATGGTCGACCCTCATGTTAAAAATTGTTGCAATCGCATAAAAATTCATGACTTGAGGTTGAAGTGTAAATACATCAGCGATTCGAACTTTTTCACATGCATGACTTTTACGCCATGAGAGCTATTCTCCAAAGTATTAGTTTCAGAACAAAAATATTTGGTGTGTGGATGCATTCTTACATGGTCGACCCTCATGAGAAAAATTGGCGCAATTGCATAAAAATTGATGACTTGAGGTCGAAGTATAAACACATCAGCGATTCGAACTTTTTCACATGCATGACTTTTACGCCATGAGAGCTATATTCCAAAGTATTAGTTTCAGAACAAAAATATTTGGTGTGTGGATGCATTTTTACATGGTCGACCCTCATGAAAAAAATTGTTGCAATTGCATAAAAATTCATGACTTGATGTCGAACTATAAATACATCAGCGATTCCAACTTTTCACATGCATGACTTTTACGCCATGAGAGCTATTCTCCAAAGTATTAGTTTCAGAACAAAAATATTTGGTGTGTGGATGCATTCTTATATGGTCGACCCTCATGTTAAAAATTGTTGCAATCGCATAAAAATTGATGACTTGAGGTTGAAGTATAAATACATCAGCGATTCGAACTTTTTCACATGCATGACTTTTACGCCATGAGAGCTATTCTCCAAAGTATTAGTTTCAGAACAAAAATATTTGGTGTGTGGATGCATTCTTACATGGTCGACCCTCATGTAAAACATTGGCGCAATTGCATAAAAATTCAAGACTTGAGGTCGAACTATAAATACATCAGCGATTCGAACTTTTTCACATGCATGACTTTTACGCCATGAGAGCTATTCTCCAAAGTATTAGTTTCAGAACAAAAATATTTGGTGTGTGGATGCATTTTTACATGGTCGACCCTGATGAAAAAAATTGTTGCAATTGCATAAAAATTCATGACTTGAGGTCGAACTATAAATACATCAGCGATTCCAACTTTTCACATGCATGACTTTTACGCCATGAGAGCTATTATCCAAAGTTTTAGTTTCAGAACAAAAATATTTGGGGTGTGCTTCCACCTTTACATGGTCGACCCTCATGTTAAAAATTGTTGCAATCGCATAAAAATTGATGACTTGAGGTTGAAGTATAAATACATCAGCGATTCGAACTTTTTCACATGCATGACTTTTACGCCATGAGAGCTATTTTCCAAAGTATTAGTTTCAGAACAAAAATATTTGGTGTGTGGATGCATTCTTACATGGTCGACCCTCATGTAAAACATTTGCGCAATTGCATAAAAATTCAAGACTTGAGGTAGAACTATAAATACATCAGCGATTCGAACTTTTTCACATGCATGACTTTTACGCCATGAGAGCTATTCTCCAAAGTATTAGTTTCAGAACAAAAATATTTGGTGTGTGGATGCATTCTTATATGGTCGACCCTCATGTTAAAAATTGTTGCAATCGCATAAAAATTGATGACTTGAGGTTGAAGTATAAATACATCAGCGATTCGAACTTTTTCACATGCATGACTTTTACGCCATGAGAGCTATTCTCCAAAGTATTAGTTTCAGAACAAAAATATTTGGTGTGTGGATGCATTTTTACATGGTCGACCCTCATGAAAAAAATTGTTGCAATTGCATAAAAATTCATGACTTGAGGTCGAACTATAAATACATCAGCGATTCCAACTTTTCACATGCATGACTTTTACGCCATGAGAGCTATTATCCAAAGTATTAGTTTCAGAACAAAAATATTTGGGGTGTGCTTCCACCTTTACATGGTCGACACTCATGTTAAAAATTGTTGCAATCGCATAAAAATTGATGACTTGAGGTTGAAGTATAAATACATCAGCGATTCGAACTTTTTCACATGCATGACTTTTACGCCATGAGAGCTATTCTCCAAAGTGTTAGTTTCAGAACAAAAATATTTGGTGTGTGGATGCATTTTTACATGGTCGACCCTCATGTAAAACATTGGCGCAATTGCATAAAAATTCAAGACTTGAGGTCGAACTATAAATACATCAGCGATTCGAACTTTTTCACATGCATGACTTTTACGCCATGAGAGCTATTCTCCAAAGTATTAGTTTCAGAACAAAAATATTTGGTGTGTGGATGCATTTTTACATGGTCGACCCTCATGAAAAAAATTGTTGCAATTGCATAAAAATTCATGACTTGAGGTCGAACTATAAATACATCAGCGATTCCAACTTTTCACATGCATGACTTTTACGCCATGAGAGCTATTATCCAAAGTTTTAGTTTCAGAACAAAAATATTTGGGGTGTGCTTCCACCTTTACATGGTCGACCCTCATGTTAAAAATTGTTGCAATCGCATAAAAATTGATGACTTGAGGTTGAAGTATAAATACATCAGCGATTCGAACTTTTTCACATGCATGACTTTTACGCCATGAGAGCTATTTTCCAAAGTATTAGTTTCAGAACAAAAATATTTGGTGTGTGGATGCATTCTTACATGGTCGACCCTCATGTAAAACATTTGCGCAATTGCATAAAAATTCAAGACTTGAGGTCGAACTATAAATACATCAGCGATTCGAACTTTTTCACATGCATGACTTTTACGCCATGAGAGCTATTCTCCAAAGTATTAGTTTCAGAACAAAAATTTTTGGTGTGTGGATGCATTCTTATATGGTCGACCCTCATGTTAAAAATTGTTGCAATCGCATAAAAATTGATGACTTGAGGTTGAAGTATAAATACATCAGCGATTCGAACTTTTTCACATGCATGACTTTTACGCCATGAGAGCTATTCTCCAAAGTATTAGTTTCAGAACAAAAATATTTGGTGTGTGGATGCATTTTTACATGGTCGACCCTCATCAAAAAAATTGTTGCAATTGCATAAAAATTCATGACTTGAGGTCGAACTATAAATACATCAGCGATTCCAACTTTTCACATGCATGACTTTTACGCCATGAGAGCTATTATCCAAAGTTTTAGTTTCAGAACAAAAATATTTCGGGTGTGCTTCCACCTTTACATGGTCGACACTCATTTTAAAAATTGTTGCAATCTCATAAAAATTGATGACTTGAGGTTGAAGTATAAATACATCAGCGATTCGAACTTTTTCACATGCATGACTTTTACGCCATGAGAGCTATTTTCCAAAGTATTAGTTTCAGAACAAAAATATTTGGTGTGTGGATGCATTCTTACATGGTCGACCCTCATGTAAAACATTGGCGCAATTGCATAAAAATTCAAGACTTGAGGTCGAACTATAAATACATCAGCGATTCGAACTTTTTCACATGCATGACTTTTACGCCATGAGAGCTATTCTCCAAAGTATTAGTTTCAGAACAAAAATATTTGGTGTGTGGATGCATTCTTACATGGTCGACCCTCATGTTAAAAATTGTTGCAATTGCATAAAAATTCAAGACTTGAGGTCGAAGTATAAATACATCAACGATTCGAACTTTTTCACATGCATGACTTTTACGCCATGAGAGCTATTCTCCAAAGTATTAGTTTCAGAACAAAAATATTTGGTGTGTGGATGCAATCTTACATGGTCGACCCTCATGAGAAAAATTGTTGCAATTGCATAAAAATTCATGACTTGAGGTTGAAGTATAAATACATCAGCGATTCGAACTTTTTCACATGCATGACTTTTACGCCATGAGAGCTATTCTCCAAAGTATTAGTTTCAGAACAAAAATATTTGGTGTGTGGATGCATTCTTACATGGTCGACCCTCATGTTAAAAATTGTTGCAATTGCATAAAAATTCATGACTTGAGGTTGAAGTATAAATACATCAGCGATTCGAACTTTTTCACATGCATGACTTTTACGCCATGAGAGCTATTCTCCAAAGTATTAGTTTCAGAACAAAAATATTTGGTGTGTGGATGCATTCTTACATGGTCGACCCTCATATTAAAAATTGTTGCAATTGCATAAAAATTCATGACTTGAGGTTGAAGTATAAGTACATCAGCGATTCGAACTTTTTCACATGCATGACTTTTACGCCATGAGAGCTATTTTCCAAAGTATTAGTTTCAGAACAAAAATATTTGGTGTGTGGATGCATTCTTACATGGTCGACCCTCATATTAAAAATTGTTGCAATCGCATAAAAATTCATGACTTGAGGTTGAAGTATAAATACATCAGCGATTCGAACTTTTTCACATGCATGACTTTTACGCCATGAGAGCTATTCTCCAAAGTATTAGTTTCAGAACAAAAATATTTGGTGTGTGGATGCATTCTTACATGGTCGACCCTCATGAGAAAAATTGGCGCAATTGCATAAAAATTCATGACTTGAGGTCGAAGTATAAATACATCAGCGATTCGAACTTTTTCACATGCATGACTTTTACGCCATGAGAGCTATATTCCAAAGTATTAGTTTCAGAACAAAAATATTTGGTGTGTGGATGCATTTTTACATGGTCGACCCTCATATTAAAAATTGTTGCAATTGCATAAAAATTCATGACTTGAGGTTGAAGTATAAATACATCAGCGATTCGAACTTTTTCACATGCATGACTTTTACGCCATGAGAGCTATTCTCCAAAGTATTAGTTTCAGAACAAAAATATTTGGTGTGTGGATGCATTCTTACATGGTCGACCCTCATATTAAAAATTGTTGCAATTGCATAAAAATTCATGACTTGAGGTTGAAGTATAAGTACATCAGCGATTCGAACTTTTTCACATGCATGACTTTTACGCCATGAGAGCTATTTTCCAAAGTATTAGTTTCAGAACAAAAATATTTGGTGTGTGGATGCATTCTTACATGGTCGACCCTCATATTAAAAATTGTTGCAATCGCATAAAAATTCATGACTTGAGGTTGAAGTATAAATACATCAGCGATTCGAACTTTTTCACATGCATGACTTTTACGCCATGAGAGCTATTCTCCAAAGTATTAGTTTCAGAACAAAAATATTTGGTGTGTGGATGCATTCTTACATGGTCGACCCTCATGAGAAAAATTGGCGCAATTGCATAAAAATTCATGACTTGAGGTCGAAGTATAAATACATCAGCGATTCGAACTTTTTCACATGCATGACTTTTACGCCATGAGAGCTATATTCCAAAGTATTAGTTTCAGAACAAAAATATTTGGTGTGTGGATGCATTTTTACATGGTCGACCCTCATGAAAAAAATTGTTGCAATTGCATAAAAATTCATGACTTGATGTCGAACTATAAATACATCAGCGATTCCAACTTTTCACATGCATGACTTTTACGCCATGAGAGCTATTCTCCAAAGTATTAGTTTCAGAACAAAAATATTTGGTGTGTGGATGCATTCTTATATGGTCGACCCTCATGTTAAAAATTGTTGCAATCGCATAAAAATTGATGACTTGAGGTTGAAGTATAAATACATCAGCGATTCGAACTTTTTCACATGCATGACTTTTACGCCATGAGAGCTATTCTCCAAAGTATTAGTTTCAGAACAAAAATATTTGGTGTGTGGATGCATTCTTACATGGTCGACCCTCATGTAAAACATTTGCGCAATTGCATAAAAATTCAAGACTTGAGGTCGAACTATAAATACATCAGCGATTCGAACTTTTTCACATGCATGACTTTTACGCCATGAGAGCTATTCTCCAAAGTATTAGTTTCAGAACAAAAATATTTGGTGTGTGGATGCATTCTTATATGGTCGACCCTCATGTTAAAAATTGTTGCAATCGCATAAAAATTGATGACTTGAGGTTGAAGTATAAATACATCAGCGATTCGAACTTTTTCACATGCATGACTTTTACGCCATGAGAGCTATTCTCCAAAGTATTAGTTTCAGAACAAAAATATTTGGTGTGTGGATGCATTTTTACATGGTCGACCCTCATTAAAAAAATTGTTGCAATTGCATAAAAATTCATGACTTGAGGTCGAACTATAAATACATCAGCGATTCCAACTTTTCACATGCATGACTTTTACGCCATGAGAGCTATTATCCAAAGTTTTAGTTTCAGAACAAAAATATTTTGGGTGTGCTTCCACCTTTACATGGTCGACACTCATGTTAAAAATTGTTGCAATCGCATAAAAATTGATGACTTGAAGTTGAAGTATAAATACATCAGCGATTCGAACTTTTTCACATGCATGACTTTTACGCCATGAAAGCTATTCTCCAAAGTATTAGTTTCAGAACAAAAATATTTGGTGTGTGGATGCATTCTTACATGGTCGACCCTCATGTTAAAAATTGTTGCAATCGCATAAAAATTCATGACTTGAGGTCGAAGTATAAATACATCAACGATTCGAACTTTTTCACATGTAATGACTTTTACGCCATGAGAGATATTCTCCAAAGTATTAGTTTCAGAACAAAAATATTTGGTGTGTGGATGCATTCTTACATGGTCGACCCTCATGTAAAACATTGGCGCAATTGCATAAAAATTCAAGACTTGAGGTCGAACTATAAATACATCAGCGATTCGAACTTTTTCACATGCATGACTTTTACGCCATGAGAGCTATTCTCCAAAGTATTAGTTTCAGAACAAAAATATTTGGTGTGTGGATGCATTCTTACATGGTCGACCCTCATGTTAAAAATTGTTGCAATTGCATAAAAATTCATGACTTGAGGTTGAAGTATAAATACATCAGCGATTCGAACTTTTTCACATGCATGACTTTTACGCCATGAGAGCTATTCTCCAAAGTATTAGTTTCAGAACAAAAATATTTGGTGTGTGGATGCATTCTTACATGGTCGACCCTCATATTAAAAATTGTTGCAATTGCATAAAAATTCATGACTTGAGGTTGAAGTATAAGTACATCAGCGATTCGAACTTTTTCACATGCATGACTTTTACGCCATGAGAGCTATTCTCCAATGTGTTAGTTTCAGAACAAAAATATTTGGTGTGTGGATGCATTCTTACATGGTCGACCCTCATGTTAAAAATTGTTGCAATCGCATAAAAATTCATGACTTGAGGTTGAAGTATAAATACATCAGCGATTCGAACTTTTTCACATGCATGACTTTTACGCCATGAGAGCTATTCTCCAAAGTATTAGTTTCAGAACAAAAATATTTGGTGTGTGGATGCATTCTTACATGGTCGACCCTCATGTTAAAAATTGGCGCAATTGCATAAAAATTCAAGACTTGAGGTCGAACTATAAATACATCAGCGATTCCAACTTTTCACATGCATGACTTTTACGCCATGAGAGCTATTCTCCAAAGTATTAGTTTCAGAACAAAAATATTTGGGGTGTGCTTCCACCTTTACATGGTCGACCCTCATGTTAAAAATTGTTGCAATTGCATAACAATTCATGACTTGAGGTCGAAGTATAAATACATCAGCGATTCGAACTTTTTCACATGCATGACTTTTACGCCATGAGAGCTATTCTCCAAAGTATTAGTTTCAGAACAAAAATATTTGGTGTGTGGATGCATTCTTATATGGTCGACCCTCATGTTAAAAATTGTTGCAATCGCATTAAAATTCATGACTTGAGGTTGAAGTATAAATACATCAGCGATTCGAACTTTTTCACATGCATGACTTTTACGCCATGAGAGCTATTTTCCAAAGTATTAGTTTCAGAACAAAAATATTTGGTGTGTGGATGCATTCTTACATGGTCGACCCTCATGTAAAACATTGGCGCAATTGCATAAAAATTCAAGACTTGAGGTCGAACTATAAATACATCAGCGATTCCAACTTTTTCACATGCATGACTTTTACGCCATGAGAGCTATTCTCCAAAGTATTAGTTTCAGAACAAAAATATTTGGTGTGTGGATGCATTTTTACATGGTCGACCCTCATTAAAAAAATTGTTGCAATTGCATAAAAATTCATGACTTGAGGTCGAACTATAAATACATCAGCGATTCGAACTTTTCACATGCATGACTTTTACGCCATGAGAGCTATTATCCAAAGTTTTAGTTTCAGAACAAAAATATTTGGGGTGTGCTTCCACCTTTACATGGTCGACCCTCATGTTAAAAATTGTTGCAATCGCATAAAAATTGATGACTTGAGGTTGAAGTATAAATATATCAGCGATTCGAACTTTTTCACATGCATGACTTTTACGCCATGAGAGCTATTCTCCAAAGTATTAGTTTCAGAACAAAAATATTTGGTGTGTGGATGCATTCTTACATGGTCGACCCTCATGTAAAACATTTGCGCAATTGCATAAAAATTCAAGACTTGAGGTCGAACTATAAATACATCAGCGATTCGAACTTTTTCACATGCATGACTTTTACGCCATGAGAGCTATTCTCCAAAGTATTAGTTTCAGAACAAAAATATTTGGTGTGTGGATGCATTCTTACATGGTCGACCCTCATGTTAAAAATTGTTGCAATCGCATAAAAATTCAAGACTTGAGGTCGAAGTATAAATACATCAACGATTCGAACTTTTTCACATGCATGACTTTTACGCCATGAGAGCTATTCTCCAAAGTATTAGTTTCAGAACAAAAATATTTGGTGTGTGGATGCATTCTTACATGGTCGACCCGCATGAGAAAAATTGTTGCAATTGCATAAAAATTCATGACTTGAGGTTGAAGTATAAATACATCAGCGATTCGAACTTTTTCACATGCATGACTTTTACGCCATGAGAGCTATTCTCCAAAGTATTAGCTTCAGAACAAAAATATTTGGTGTGTGGATGCATTCTTACATGGTCGAACCTCATGTTAAAAATTGTTGCAATTGCATAAAAATTCATGACTTGAGGTTGAAGTATAAATACATCAGCGATTCGAACTTTTTCACATGCATGACTTTTACGCCATGAGAGCTATTCTCCAAAGTATTAGTTTCAGAACAAAAATATTTGGTGTGTGGATGCATTCTTACATGGTCGACCCTCATATTAAAAATTGTTGCAATTGCATAAAAATTCATGACTTGAGGTTGAAGTATAAGTACATCAGCGATTCGAACTTTTTCACATGCATGACTTTTACGCCATGAGAGCTATTCTCCAAAGTGTTAGTTTCAGAACAAAAATATTTGGTGTGTGGATGCATTCTTACATGGTCGACCCTCATGTTAAAAATTGTTGCAATTGCATAAAAATTCATGACTTGAGGTTGAAGTATAAATACATCAGCGATTCGAACTTTTTCACATGCATGACTTTTACGCCATGAGAGCTATTTTCCAAAGTATTAGTTTCAGAACAAAAATATTTGGTGTGTGGATGCATTCTTACATGGTCGACCCTCATGTTAAAAATTGGCGCAATTGCATAACAATTCAAGACTTGAGGTTGAAGTATAAATACATCAGCGATTCCAACTTTTTCACATGCATGACTTTTACGCCATGAGAGCTATTCTCCAAAGTATTAGTTTCAGAACAAAAATATTTGGTGTGTGGATGTATTCTTACATGGTCGACCCTCATGTTAAAAATTGTTGCAATCGCATAAAAATTCATGACTTGAGATCGAAGTATAAATACATCAACGATTCGAACTTTTTCACATGCAATGACTTTTACGCCATGAGAGCTATTCTCCAAAGTATTAGTTTCAGAACAAAAATATTTGGTGTGTGGATGCATTCTTATATGGTCGACCCTCATGAGAAAAATTGTTGCAATCGCATAAAAATTCATGACTTGAGGTTGAAGTATAAATACATCAGCGATTCGAACTTTTTCACATGCATGACTTTTACGCCATGAGAGCTATTCTCCAAAGTATTAGTTTCAGAACAAAAATATTTGGTGTGTGGATGCATTCTTACATGGTCGACCCTCATGAGAAAAATTGTTGCAATTGCATAAAAATTCATGACTTGAGGTTGAAGTATAAATACATCAGCGATTCGAACTTTTTCACATGCATGACTTTTACGCCATGAGAGCTATTCTCCAAAGTATTAGTTTCAGAACAAAAATATTTGGTGTGTGGATGCATTCTTACATGGTCGAACCTCATGTTAAAAATTGTTGCAATTGCATAAAAATTCATGACTTGAGGTCGAACTATAAATACATCAGCGATTCGAGCTTTTCACATGCATGACTTTTACGCCATGAGAGCTATTATCCAAAGTTTTAGTTTCAGAACAAAAATATTTGGGGTGTGCTTCCACCTTTACATGGTCGACCCTCATGTTAAAAATTGTTGCAATCGCATAAAAATTGATGACTTGAGGTTGAAGTATAAATACATCAGCGATTCGAACTTTTTCACATGCATGACTTTTACGCCATGAGAGCTATTTTCCAAAGTATTAGTTTCAGAACAAAAATATTTGGTGTGTGGATGCATTCTTACATGGTCGACCCTCATGTAAAACATTGGCGCAATTGCATAAAAATTCAAGACTTGAGGTCGAACTATAAATACATCAGCGATTCCAACTTTTTCACATGCATGACTTTTACGCCATGAGAGCTATTCTCCAAAGTATTAGTTTCAGAACAAAAATATTTGGTGTGTGGATGCATTCTTACATGGTCGACCCTCATGTTAAAAATTGTCGCAATCGCATAAAAATTCAAGACTTGAGGTCGAAGTATAAATACATCAACGATTCGAACTTTTTCACATGCATGACTTTTACGCCATGAGAGCTATTCTCCAAAGTATTAGTTTCAGAACAAAAATATTTAAGGTGTGGATGCATTTTTACATGGTTGACCCTCATGAGAAAAATTGTTGCAATTGCATAAAAATTCATGACTTGAGGTTGAAGTATAAATACATCAGCGATTCGAACTTTTTCACATGCATGACTTTTACGCCATGAGAGCTATTCTCCAAAGTATTAGTTTCAGAACAAAAATATTTGGTGTGTGGATGCATTCTTACATGGTCGAACCTCATGTAAAAAATTGTTGCAATTGCATAAAAATTCATGACTTGAGGTTGAAGTATAAATACATCAGCGATTCGAACTTTTTCACATGCATGACTTTTACGCCATGAGAGCTATTCTCCAAAGTATTAGTTTCAGAACAAAAATATTTGGTGTGTGGATGCATTCTTACATGGTCGACCCTCATATTAAAAATTGTTGCAATTGCATAAAAATTCATGACTTGAGGTTGAAGTATAAGTACATCAGCGATTCGAACTTTTTCACATGCATGACTTTTACGCCATGAGAGCTATTCTCCAAAGTGTTAGTTTCAGAACAAAAATATTTGGTGTGTGGATGCATTCTTACATGGTCGACCCTCATGTTAAAAATTGTTGCAATCGCATAAAAATTCATGACTTGAGGTTGAAGTATAAATACATCAGCGATTCGAACTTTTTCACATGCATGACTTTTACGCCATGAGAGCTATTTTCCAAAGTATTAGTTTCAGAACAAAAATATTTGGTGTGTGGATGCATTCTTACATGGTCAACCCTCATGTTAAAAATTGGCGCAATTGCATAACAATTCAAGACTTGAGGTTGAAGTATAAATACATCAGCGATTCCAACTTTTTCACATGCATGACTTTTACGCCATGAGAGCTATTCTCCAAAGTATTAGTTTCAGAACAAAAATATTTGGTGTGTGGATGTATTCTTACATGGTCGACCCTCATGTTAAAAATTGTTGCAATCGCATAAAAATTCATGACTTGAGATCGAAGTATAAATACATCAACGATTCGAACTTTTTCACATGCAATGACTTTTACGCCATGAGAGCTATTCTCCAAAGTATTAGTTTCAGAACAAAAATATTTGGTGTGTGGATGCATTCTTATATGGTCGACCCTCATGAGAAAAATTGTTGCAATCGCATAAAAATTCATGACTTGAGGTTGAAGTATAAATACATCAGCGATTCGAACTTTTTCACATGCATGACTTTTACGCCATGAGAGCTATTCTCCAAAGTATTAGTTTCAGAACAAAAATATTTGGTGTGTGGATGCATTCTTACATGGTCAACCCTCATGTAAAACATTGGCGCAATTGCATAAAAATTCATGACTTGAGGTCGAAGCATAAATACATCAGCGATTCGAACTTTTTCACATGCATGACTTTTACGCCATGAGAGCTATTCTCCAAAGTATTAGTTTCAGAACAAAAATATTTGGTGTGTGGATGCATTCTTACATGGTCGACCCTCATATTAAAAATTGTTGCAATTGCATAAAAATTCATGACTTGAGGTTGAAGTATAAATACATCAGCGATTCGAACTTTTTCACATGCATGACTTTTACGCCATGAGAGCTATTCTCCAAAGTATTAGTTTCAGAACAAAAATATTTGGTGTGTGGATGCATTCGTACATGGTCGACCCTCATGTTAAAAATTGGCGCAATTGCATAAAAATTCAAGACTTGAGGTCGAACTATAAATACATCAGCGATTCCAACTTTTTCACATGCATGACTTTTACGCCATGAGAGCTATTCTCCAAAGTATTAGTTTCAGAACAAAAATATTTGGTGTGTGGATGTATTCTTACATGGTCGACCCTCATGTTAAAAATTGTTGCAATCGCATAAAAATTCATGACTTGAGGTCGAAGTATAAATACATCAACGATTCGAACTTTTTCACATGCAATGACTTTTACGCCATGAGAGCTATTCTCCAAAGTATTAGTTTCAGAACAAAAATATTTGGGGTGTGCTTCTACCTTTACATGGTCGACCCTCATGTTAAAAATTGTTGCAATCGCATAAAAATTCATGACTTGAGGTTGAAGTATAAATACATCAGCGATTCGAACTTTTTCACATGCATGACTTTTACGCCATGAGAGCTATTCTCCAAAGTATTAGTTTCAGAACAAAAATATTTGGTGTGTGGATGCATTCTTACATGGTCGACCCTCATGTTAAAAATTGTTGCAATCGCATAAAAATTCATGACTTGAGGTTGAAGTATAAATACATCAGCGATTCGAACTTTTTCACATGCATGACTTTTACGCCATGAGAGCTATTCTCCAAAGGATTAGTTTCAGAACAAAAATATTTGGTGTGTGGATGCATTCTTACATGGTCGACCCTCATGTTAAAAATTGGCGCAATTGCATAAAAATTCAAGACTTGAGGTCGAACTATAAATACATCAGCGATTCGAACTTTTTCACATGCATGACTTTTACGCCATGAGAGCTATTCTCCAAAGTATTAGTTTCAGAACAAAAATATTTGGTGTGTGGATGCATTCTTACATGGTCGACCCTCATGTTAAAAATTGTTGCAATCGCATAAAAATTCAAGACTTGAGGTCGAAGTATAAATACATCAACGATTCGAACTTTTTCACATGCATGACTTTTACGCCATGAGAGCTATTCTCCAAAGTATTAGTTTCAGAACAAAAATATTTGGTGTGTGGATGCATTCTTACATGGTCGACCCTCATGTTAAAAATTGTTGCAATCGCATAAAAATTCATGACTTGAGGTTGAAGTGTAAATACATCAGCGATTCGAACTTTTTCACATGCATGACTTTTACGCCATGAGAGCTATTCTCCAAAGTATTAGTTTCAGAACAAAAATATTTGGTGTGTGGATGCATTCTTACATGGTCGACCCTCATGTTAAAAATTGTTGCAATTGCATAAAAATTCATGACTTGAGGTTGAAGTATAAGTACATCAGCGATTCGAACTTTTTCACATGCATGACTTTTACGCCATGAGAGCTATTCTCCAAAGTGTTAGTTTCAGAACAAAAATATTTGGTGTGTGGATGCATTCTTACATGGTCGACCCTAATGTTAAAAATTGTTGCAATCGCATAAAAATTCATGACTTGAGGTTGAAGTATAAATACATCAGCGATTCGAACTTTTTCACATGCATGACTTTTACGCCATGAGAGCTATTTTCCAAAGTATTAGTTTCAGAACAAAAATATTTGGTGTGTGGATGCATTCTTACATGGTCGACCCTCATGTTAAAAATTGTCGCAATTGCATAAAAATTCAAGACTTGAGGTCGAACTATAAATACATCAGCGATTCCAACTTTTTCACATGCATGACTTTTCCGCCATGAGAGCTATTCTCCAAAGGATTAGTTTCAGAACAAAAATATTTGGTGTGTGGATGCATTCTTACATGGTCGACCCTCATGTTAAAAATTGTTGCAATTGCATAAAAATTCATGACTTGAGGTCGAAGTATAAATACATCAGCGATTCGAACTTTTTCACATGCATGACTTTTACGCCATGAGAGCTATTCTCCAAAGTATTAGTTTCAGAACAAAAATATTTGGTGTGTGGATGCATTCTTACATGGTCGACCCTCATATTAAAAATTGTTGCAATTGCATAAAAATTCATGACTTGAGGTTGAAGTATAAGTACATCAGCGATTCGAACTTTTTCACATGCATGACTTTTACGCCATGAGAGCTATTCTCCAAAGTGTTATTTTCAGAACAAAAATATTTGGTGTGTGGATGCATTCTTACATGGTCGACCCTCATGTTAAAAATTGGCGCAATTGCATAAAAATTCAAGACTTGAGGTCGAACTATAAATACATCAGCGATTCGAACTTTTTCACATGCATGACTTTTACGCCATGAGAGCTATTCTCCAAAGTATTAGTTTCAGAACAAAAATATTTGGTGTGTGGATGTATTCTTACATGGTCGACCCTCATGTTAAAAATTGTTGCAATCGCATAAAAATTCATGACTTGAGGTCGAAGTATAAATACATCAACGATTCGAACTTTTTCACATGCAATGACTTTTACGCCATGAGAGCTATTCTCCAAAGTATTAGTTTCAGAACAAAAATATTTGGTGTGTGGATGCATTCTTATATGGTCGACCCTCATGAGAAAAATTGTTGCAATCGCATAAAAATTGATGACTTGAGGTTGAAGTATAAATACATCAGCGATTCCAACTTTTTCACATGCATGACTTTTACACCATGAGAGCTATTCTCCAAAGTATTAGTTTCAGAACAAAAATATTTGGTGTGTGGATGCATTCTTACATGGTCAACCCTCATGTTAAAAATTGTTTCAATCGCATAAAAATTCATGACTTGAGGTCGAAGTATAAATACATCAACGATTCGAACTTTTTCACATGCATGACTTTTACGCCATGAGAGCTATTCTCCAAAGGATTAGTTTCAGAACAAAAATATTTGGTGTGTGGATGCATTCTTACATGGTCGACCCTCATGTTAAAAATTGGCGCAATTGCATAAAAATTCAAGACTTGAGGTCGAACTATAAATACATCAGCGATTCGAACTTTTTCACATGCATGACTTTTACGCCATGAGAGCTATTCTCCAAAGTATTAGTTTCAGAACAAAAATATTTGGTGTGTGTATGCATTCTTACATGGTCGACCCTCATGTTAAAAATTGGTGCAATCGCATAAAAATTCATGACTTGAGGTCGAAGTATAAATACATCAACGATTCCAACTTTTTCACATGCATGACTTTTACGCCATGAGAGCTATTCTCCAAAGTATTAGTTTCAGAACAAAAATATTTGGTGTGTGGATGCATTCTTACATGGTCGACCCTCATGTTAAAAATTGTTGCAATCGCATAAAAATTCATGACTTGAGGTTGAAGTGTAAATACATCAGCGATTCGAACTTTTTCACATGCATGACTTTTACGCCATGAGAGCTATTCTCCAAAGTATTAGTTTCAGAACAAAAATATTTGGTGTGTGGATGCATTCTTACATGGTCGACCCTCATGAGAAAAATTGTTGCAATTGCATAAAAATTCATGACTTGAGGTCGAAGTATAAATACATCAGCGATTCGAACTTTTTCACATGCATGACTTTTACGCCATGAGAGCTATTCTCCAAAGTATTAGTTTCAGAACAAAAATATTTGGTGTGTGGATGCATTTTTACATGTTCGACCCTCATGAAAAAAATTGTTGCAATTGCATAAAAATTCATGACTTGAGGTCGAACTATAAATACATCTGCGATTCCAACTTTTCACATGCATGACTTTTACGCCATGAGAGCTATTCTCCAAAGTATTAGTTTCAGAACAAAAATATTTCGGGTGTGCTTCCACCTTTACATGGTCGACCCTCATGTTAAAAATTGTTGCAATTGCATAAAAATTCATGACTTGAGGTCGAAGTATAAATACATCAACGATTCGAACTTTTTCACATGCATGACTTTTACGCCATGAGAGCTATTCTCCAAAGTATTAGTTTCAGAACAAAAATATTTGGTGTGTGGATGCATTCTTACATGGTCGACCCTCATGTTAAAAATTGTTGCAATCGCATAAAAATTAATGACTTGAGGTTGAAGTATAAATACATCAGCGATTCGAACTTTTTCACATGCATGACTTTTACGCCATGAGAGCTATTTTCCAAAGTATTAGTTTCAGAACAAAAATATTTGGTGTGTGTATGCATTCTTACATGGTCGACCCTCATGTTAAAAATTGGTGCAATCGCATAAAAATTCATGACTTGAGGTCGAAGTATAAATACATCAACGATTCCAACTTTTTCACATGCATGACTTTTACGCCATGAGAGCTATTCTCCAAAGTATTAGTTTCAGAACAAAAATATTTGGTGTGTGGATGCATTCTTACATGGTCGACCCTCATGTTAAAAATTGTTGCAATCGCATAAAAATTCATGACTTGAGGTTGAAGTGTAAATACATCAGCGATTCGAACTTTTTCACATGCATGACTTTTACGCCATGAGAGCTATTCTCCAAAGTATTAGTTTCAGAACAAAAATATTTGGTGTGTGGATGCATTCTTACATGGTCGACCCTCATGAGAAAAATTGTTGCAATTGCATAAAAATTCATGACTTGAGGTCGAAGTATAAATACATCAGCGATTCGAACTTTTTCACATGCATGACTTTTACGCCATGAGAGCTATTCTCCAAAGTATTAGTTTCAGAACAAAAATATTTGGTGTGTGGATGCATTTTTACATGTTCGACCCTCATGAAAAAAATTGTTGCAATTGCATAAAAATTCATGACTTGAGGTCGAACTATAAATACATCTGCGATTCCAACTTTTCACATGCATGACTTTTACGCCATGAGAGCTATTCTCCAAAGTATTAGTTTCAGAACAAAAATATTTCGGGTGTGCTTCCACCTTTACATGGTCGACCCTCATGTTAAAAATTGTTGCAATTGCATAAAAATTCATGACTTGAGGTCGAAGTATAAATACATCAACGATTCGAACTTTTTCACATGCATGACTTTTACGCCATGAGAGCTATTCTCCAAAGTATTAGTTTCAGAACAAAAATATTTGGTGTGTGGATGCATTCTTACATGGTCGACCCTCATGTTAAAAATTGTTGCAATCGCATAAAAATTAATGACTTGAGGTTGAAGTATAAATACATCAGCGATTCGAACTTTTTCACATGCATGACTTTTACGCCATGAGAGCTATTTTCCAAAGTATTAGTTTCAGAACAAAAATATTTGGTGTGTGGATGCATTCTTACATGGTTGACCCTCATGTAAAACATTGGCGCAATTGCATAAAAATTCAAGACTTGAGGTCGAACTATAAATACATCAGCGATTCGAACTTTTTCACATGCATGACTTTTACGCCATGAGAGCTATTCTCCAAAGTATTAGTTTCAGAACAAAAATATTTGGTGTGTGGATGCATTCTTACATGGTCGACCCTCATGAAAAAAATTGTTGCAATTGGATAAAAATTCATGACTTGAGGTCGAACTATCAATACATCAGCGATTCCAACTTTTCACATGCATGACTTTTACGCCATGAGAGCTATTCTCCAAAGTATTAGTTTCAGAACAAAAATATTTGGGGTGTGCTTCCACCTTTACATGGTCGACCCTCATGTTAAAAATTGTTGCAATCGCATAAAAATTCATGACTTGAGGTTGAAGTATAAATACATCAGCGATTCGAACTTTTTCACATGCATGACTTTTACGCCATGAGAGCTATTCTCCAAAGTATTAGTTTCAGAACAAAAATATTTGGTGTGTGGATGCATTCTTACATGGTCGACCCTCATGTAAAACATTGGCGCAATTGCATAAAAATTCATGACTTGAGGTCGAACTATAAATACATCAACGATTCGAACTTTTTCACATGCATGACTTTTACGCCATGAGAGCTATTCTCCAAAGTATTAGTTTCAGAACAAAAATATTTGGTGTGTGGATGCATTCTTACATGGTCGACCCTCATGTTAAAAATTGTTGCAATCGCATAAAAATTCATGACTTGAGGTTGAAGTATAAATACATCAGCGATTCGAACTTTTTCACATGCATGACTTTTACGCCATGAGAGCTATTCTCCAAAGTATTAGTTTCAGAACAAAAATATTTGGTGTGTGGATGCATTCTTACATGGTCGACCCTCATGTTAAAAATTGTTGCAATTGCATAAAAATTCATGACTTGAGGTTGAAGTATAAATACATCAGCGATTCGAACTTTTTCACATGCATGACTTTTACGCCATGAGAGCTATTCTCCAAAGTATTAGTTTCAGAACAAAAATATTTGGTGTGTGGATGCATTCTTACATGGTCGATCCTCATGTTAAAAATTGTTGCAATCGCATAAAAATTCATGACTTGAGGTTGAAGTGTAAATACATCAGCGATTCGAACTTTTTCACATGCATGACTTTTACGCCATGAGAGCTATTCTCCAAAGTATTAGTTTCAGAACAAAAATATTTGGTGTGTGGATGCATTCTTACATGGTCGACCCTCATGAGAAAAATTGTTGCAATTGCATAAAAATTCATGACTTGAGGTCGAAGTATAAATACATCAGCGATTCGAACTTTTTCACATGCATGACTTTTACGCCATGAGAGCTATTCTCCAAAGTATTAGTTTCAGAACAAAAATATTTGGTGTGTGGATGCATTTTTACATGTTCGACCCTCATGAAAAAAATTGTTGCAATTGCATAAAAATTCATGACTTGAGGTCGAACTATAAATACATCTGCGATTCCAACTTTTCACATGCATGACTTTTACGCCATGAGAGCTATTCTCCAAAGTATTAGTTTCAGAACAAAAATATTTCGGGTGTGCTTCCACCTTTACATGGTCGACCCTCATGTTAAAAATTGTTGCAATTGCATAAAAATTCATGACTTGAGGTCGAAGTATAAATACATCAACGATTCGAACTTTTTCACATGCATGACTTTTACGCCATGAGAGCTATTCTCCAAAGTATTAGTTTCAGAACAAAAATATTTGGTGTGTGGATGCATTCTTACATGGTCGACCCTCATGTTAAAAATTGTTGCAATCGCATAAAAATTAATGACTTGAGGTTGAAGTATAAATACATCAGCGATTCGAACTTTTTCACATGCATGACTTTTACGCCATGAGAGCTATTTTCCAAAGTATTAGTTTCAGAACAAAAATATTTGGTGTGTGGATGCATTCTTACATGGTTGACCCTCATGTAAAACATTGGCGCAATTGCATAAAAATTCAAGACTTGAGGTCGAACTATAAATACATCAGCGATTCGAACTTTTTCACATGCATGACTTTTACGCCATGAGAGCTATTCTCCAAAGTATTAGTTTCAGAACAAAAATATTTGGTGTGTGGATGCATTCTTACATGGTCGACCCTCATGAAAAAAATTGTTGCAATTGGATAAAAATTCATGACTTGAGGTCGAACTATCAATACATCAGCGATTCCAACTTTTCACATGCATGACTTTTACGCCATGAGAGCTATTCTCCAAAGTATTAGTTTCAGAACAAAAATATTTGGGGTGTGCTTCCACCTTTACATGGTCGACCCTCATGTTAAAAATTGTTGCAATCGCATAAAAATTCATGACTTGAGGTTGAAGTATAAATACATCAGCGATTCGAACTTTTTCACATGCATGACTTTTACGCCATGAGAGCTATTCTCCAAAGTATTAGTTTCAGAACAAAAATATTTGGTGTGTGGATGCATTCTTACATGGTCGACCCTCATGTAAAACATTGGCGCAATTGCATAAAAATTCATGACTTGAGGTCGAACTATAAATACATCAACGATTCGAACTTTTTCACATGCATGACTTTTACGCCATGAGAGCTATTCTCCAAAGTATTAGTTTCAGAACAAAAATATTTGGTGTGTGGATGCATTCTTACATGGTCGACCCTCATGTTAAAAATTGTTGCAATCGCATAAAAATTCATGACTTGAGGTTGAAGTATAAATACATCAGCGATTCGAACTTTTTCACATGCATGACTTTTACGCCATGAGAGCTATTCTCCAAAGTATTAGTTTCAGAACAAAAATATTTGGTGTGTGGATGCATTCTTACATGGTCGACCCTCATGTTAAAAATTGTTGCAATTGCATAAAAATTCATGACTTGAGGTTGAAGTATAAATACATCAGCGATTCGAACTTTTTCACATGCATGACTTTTACGCCATGAGAGCTATTCTCCAAAGTATTAGTTTCAGAACAAAAATATTTGGTGTGTGGATGCATTCTTACATGGTCGATCCTCATGTTAAAAATTGTTGCAATCGCATAAAAATTCATGACTTGAGGTTGAAGTGTAAATACATCAGCGATTCGAACTTTTTCACATGCATGACTTTTACGCCATGAGAGCTATTCTCCAAAGTATTAGTTTCAGAACAAAAATATTTGGTGTGTGGATGCATTTTTACATGGTCGACCCTCATGAAAAAAATTGTTGCAATTGCATAAAAATTCATGACTTGAGGTCGAACTATCAATACATCAGCGATTCCAACTTTTCACATGCATGACTTTTACACCATGAGAGCTATTCTCCAAAGTATTAGTTTCAGAACAAAAATTTGGGGTGTGCTTCCACCTTTACATGGTCGACCCTCATGTTAAAAATTGTTGCAATCGCATAAAAATTGATGACTTGAGGTTGAAGTATAAATACATCAGCGATTCGAACTTTTTCACATGCATGACTTTTACGCCATGAGAGCTATTTTCCAAAGTATTAGTTTCAGAACAAAAATATTTGGTGTGTGGATGCATTCTTACATGGTTGACCCTCATGTAAAACATTGGCGCAATTGCATAAAAATTCAAGACTTGAGGTCGAACTATAAATACATCAGCGATTCGAACTTTTTCACATGCATGACTTTTACGCCATGAGAGCTATTCTCCAAAGTATTAGTTTCAGAACAAAAATATTTGGTGTGTTGATGCATTCTTACATGGTCGACCCTCATGTTAAAAATTGTTGCAATCGCATAAAAATTCATGACTTGAGGTCGAAGTATAAATACATCAGCGATTCGAACTTTTTCACATGCATGACTTTTACGCCATGAGAGCTATTCTCCAAAGTATTAGTTTCAGAACAAAAATATTTGGTGTGTGGATGCATTTTTACATGGTCGACCCTCATGAGAAAAATTGTTGCAATTGCATAAAAATTCATGACTTGAGGTTGAAGTATAAATACATCAGCGATTCGAACTTTTTCACATGCATGACTTTTACGCCATGAGAGCTATTCTCCAAAGTATTAGTTTCAGAACAAAAATATTTGGTGTGTGGATGCATTCTTACATGGTCGACCCTCATGTTAAAAATTGTTGCAATCGCATAAAAATTCATGACTTGAGGTTGAAGTGTAAATACATCAGCGATTCGAACTTTTTCACATGCATGACTTTTACGCCATGAGAGCTATTCTCCAAAGTATTAGTTTCAGAACAAAAATATTTGGTGTGTGGATGCATTCTTACATGGTCGACCCTCATATTAAAAATTGTTGCAATTGCATAAAAATTCATGACTTGAGGTCGAACTATCAATACATCAGCGATTCCAACTTTTCACATGCATGACTTTTACGCCATGAGAGCTATTCTCCAAAGTATTAGTTTCAGAACAAAAATTTGGGGTGTGCTTCCACCTTTACATGGTCGACCCTCATGTTAAAAATTGTTGCAATCGCATAAAAATTCATGACTTGAGGTTGAAGTGTAAATACATCAGCGATTCGAACTTTTTCACATGCATGACTTTTACGCCATGAGAGCTATTCTCCAAAGTATTAGTTTCAGAACAAAAATATTTGGTGTGTGGATGCATTCTTACATGGTCGACCCTCATATTAAAAATTGTTGCAATTGCATAAAAATTCATGACTTGAGGTCGAACTATCAATACATCAGCGATTCCAACTTTTCACATGCATGACTTTTACGCCATGAGAGCTATTCTCCAAAGTATTAGTTTCAGAACAAAAATTTGGGGTGTGCTTCCACCTTTACATGGTCGACCCTCATGTTAAAAATTGTTGCAATCGCATAAAAATTCATGACTTGAGGTTGAAGTATAAATACATCAGCGATTCGAACTTTTTCACATGCATGACTTTTACGCCATGAGAGCTATTCTCCAAAGTATTAGTTTCAGAACAAAAATATTTGGTGTGTGGATGCATTCTTACATGGTTGACCCTCATGTAAAACATTGGCGCAATTGCATAAAAATTCAAGACTTGAGGTCAAACTATAAATACATCAGCGATTCGAACTTTTTCACATGCATGACTTTTACGCCATGAGAGCTATTCTCCAAAGTATTAGTTTCAGAACAAAAATATTTGGTGTGTGGATGCATTCTTACATGGTCGACCCTCATGTTAAAAATTGTTGCAATCGCATAAAAATTCATGACTTGAGGTCGAAGTATAAATACATCAGCGATTCGAACTTTTTCACATGCATGACTTTTACGCCATGAGAGCTATTCTCCAAAGTATTAGTTTCAGAACAAAAATATTTGGTGTGTGGATGCATTTTTACATGGTCGACCCTCATGAGAAAAATTGTTGCAATCGCATAAAAATTCATGACTTGAGGTTGAAGTATAAATACATCAGCAATTCGAACTTTTTCACATGCATGACTTTTACGCCATGAGAGCTATTCTCCAAAGTATTAGTTTCAGAACAAAAATATTTGGTGTGTGGATGCATTCTTACATGGTCGACCCTCATGTTAAAAATTGTTGCAATTGCATAAAAATTCATGACTTGAGGTTGAAGTATAAATACATCAGCGATTCGAACTTTTTCACATGCAATGACTTTTACGCCATGAGAGCTATTCTCCAAAGTATTAGTTTCAGAACAAAAATATTTGGTGTTGATGCATTCTTATATGGTCGACCCTCATGTTCAAAATTGGCGCAATTACATAAAAATTCAAGACTTGAGGTCGAACTATAAATACATCAGCGATTCGAACTTTTTCACATGCATGACTTTTACGCCATGAGAGCTATTCTCCAAAGTATTAGTTTCAGAACAAAAATATTTGGTGTGTGGATGCATTCTTACATGGTCGACCCTCATGTTAAAAATTGTTGCAATCGCATAAAAATTCATGACTTGAGGTTGAAGTGTAAATACATCAGCGATTCGAACTTTTTCACATGCATGACTTTTACGCCATGAGAGCTATTCTCCAAAGTATTAGTTTCAGAACAAAAATATTTGGTGTGTGGATGCATTCTTACATGGTCGACCCTCATTTTAAAAATTGTTGCAATTGCATAAAAATTCATGACTTGAGGTTGAAGTATAAATACATCAGCGATTCGAACTTTTTCACATGCATGACTTTTACGCCATGAGAGCTATTCTCCAAAGTATTAGTTTCAGAACAAAAATATTTGGTGTGTGGATGCATTCTTACATGGTCGACCCTCATGTTAAAAATTGTTGCAATCGCATAAAAATTCATGACTTGAGGTCGAAGTATAAATACATCAACGATTCGAACTTTTTCACATGCATGACTTTTACGCCATGAGAGCTATTCTCCAAAGTATTAGTTTCAGAACAAAAATATTTGGTGTGTGGATGCATTCTTACATGGTCGACCTTCATGTTAAAAATTGTTGCAATCGCATAAAAATTCATGACTTGAGGTTGAAGTATAAATATATCAGCGATTCCAACTTTTTCACATGCATGACTTTTACGCCATGAGAGCTATTCTCCAAAGTATTAGTTTCAGAACAAAAATATTTGGTGTGTGGATGCATTCTTACATGGTCGACCCTCATGTTAAAAATTGTTGCAATTGCGTAAAAATTCATGACTTGAGGTTGAAGTATAAATGCATCAGCGATTCGAACTTTTTCACATGCATGACTTTTACGCCATGAGAGCTATTCTCCAAAGTATTAGTTTCAGAACAAAAATATTTGGTGTGTGGATGCATTCTTACATGGTCGACCCTCATGTTAAAAATTGTTGCAATCGCATAAAAATTCATGACTTGAGGTTGAAGTATAATTGCATCAGCGATTCGAACTTTTTCACATGCATGACTTTTACGCCATGAGAGCTATTCTCCAAAGTATTAGTTTCAGAACAAAAATATTTGGTGTGTGGATGCATTCTTACATGGTCGACCCTCATGTTAAAAATTGTTGCAATCACTAAACAATTCATGACTTGAGGTTGAAGTATAAATACATCAGCGATTCGAACTTTTTCACATGCATGACTTTTACGCCATGAGAGCTATTCTCCAAAGTATTAGTTTCAGAACAAAAATATTTGGTGTGTGGATGCATTCTTACATGGTCGACCCTCATGTTAAAAATTGGCGCAATTGCATAAAAATTCAAGACTTGAGGTCGAACTATAAATACATCAGCGATTCGAACTTTTTCACATGCATGACTTTTACGCCATGAGAGCTATTCTCCAAAGTATTAGTTTCAGAACAAAAATATTTGGTGTGTGGATGCATTCTTACATGGTCGACCCTCATGTTAAAAATTGTTGCAATCGCATAAAAATTCAAGACTTGAGGTCGAAGTATAAATACATCAACGATTCCAACTTTTTCACATGCATGACTTTTACGCCATGAGAGCTATTCTCCAAAGTATTAGTTTCAGAACAAAAATATTTGGTGTGTGGATGCATTCTTACATGGTCGACCCTCATGAGAAAAATTGTTGCAATTGCATAAAAATTCATGACTTGAGGTTGAAGTATAAATGCATCAGCGATTCGAACTTTTTCACATGCATGACTTTTACGCCATGAGAGCTATTCTCCAAAGTATTAGTTTCAGAACAAAAATATTTGGTGTGTGGATGCATTCTTACCTGGTCGACACTCATGAAAAAAATTGTTGCAATTGCATAAACATTCATGACTTGAGGTTGAAGTATAAATACATGAGCGATTCGAACTTTTTCACATGCATGACTTTTACGCCATGAGAGCTATTCTTCAAAGTATTAGTTTCAGAACAAAAATATTTGGTGTGTGGATGCATTCTTACATGGTCGACCCTCATGTTAAAAATTGCTGCAATCGCATAAAAATTCATCACTTGAGGTTGAAATATAAATACATCAGCGATTCGAACTTTTTCACATGCATGACTTTTACGCCATGAGAGCTATTCTCCAAAGTATTAGTTTCAGAACAAAAATATTTGGTGTGTGGATGCATTCTTACATGGTCGACACTCATGTTAAAAATTGTTGCAATTGCATAAAAATTCATGACTTGAGGTCGAACTATAAATACATCAGCGATTCGAACTTTTCACAAGCATGACTTTTACGCCATGTGAGCTATTCTCCAAAGTATTAGTTTCAGAAGAAAAATATTTGGTGTGTGGATGCATTCTTACATGGTCGACCCTCATGTTAAAAATTGTTGCAATCGCATAAAAATTCATGACTTGAGGTTGAAGTATAAATACATCAGCGATTCGAACTTTTTCACATGCATGACTTTTACGCCATGAGAGCTATTCTCCAAAGTATTAGTTTCAGAACAAAAAATATTTGGTGTGTGGATGCATTCTTACATGGTCGACCCTCATGAGAAAAATTGTTGCAATCGCATAAAAATTCATGACTTGAGGTCGAAGTATAAATACATCAGCGATTCGAACTTTTTCACATGCATGACTTTTACGCCATGAGAGCTATTCTCCAAAGTATTAGTTTCAGAACAAAAATATTTGGTGTGTGGATGCATTCTTACATGGTCGACCCTCATGAAAAAAATTGTTGCAATCGCATAAAAATTCAAGACTTGAGGTCGAAGTATAAATACATCAGCGATTCGAACTTTTCACATGCATGACTTTTACGCCATGAGAGCTATTCTCCAAAGTATTAGTTTCAGAACAAAAAATATTTGGGGTGTGCTTCTACCTTTACATGGTCGACCCTCATGTTAAAAATTGTTGCAATTGCATAAAAATTCATGACTTGAAGTTGAAGTATAAATACATCAGCGATTCGAACTTTTTCACATGCATGACTTTTACGCCATGAGAGCTATTCTCAAAAGTATTAGTTTCAGAACAAAAATATTTGGTGTGTGGATGCATTCTTACATGGTCGACCCTCATGTTAAAAATTGTTGCAATCGCATAAAAATTCATGACTTGAGGTTGAAGTATAAATACATCAGCGATTCGAACTTTTTCACATGCATGACTTTTACGCCATGAGAGCTATTCTCCAAAGTATTAGTTTCAGAACAAAAATATTTGGTGTGTGGATGCATTCTTACATGGTCGACCCTCATGTTAAAAATTGTTGCAATTGCATAAAAATTCATGACTTGAGGTCGAAGTATAAATACATCAACGATTCGAACTTTTTCACATGCATGACTTTTACGCCATGAGAGCTATTCTCCAAAGTATTAGTTTCAGAACAAAAAATATTTGGTGTGTGGATGCATTCTTACATGGTCGACCCTCATGAGAAAAATTGTTGCAATTGCATAAAAATTCATGACTTGAGGTCGAAGTATAAATACATCAGCGATTCGAACTTTTTCACATGCATGACTTTTACGCCATGAGAGCTATTCTCCAAAGTGTTAGTTTCAGAACAAAAATATTTGGTGTGTGGATGCATTCTTACATGGTCGACCCTCATGAGAAAAATTGTTGCAATTGCATAAAAATTCATGACTTGAGGTTGAAGTATAAATGCATCAGCGATTCGAACTTTTTCACATGCATGACTTTTACGCCATGAGAGCTATTCTCCAAAGTATTAGTTTCAGAACAAAAATATTTGGTGTGTGGATGCATTCTTACCTGGTCAACACTCATGAAAAAAATTGTTGCAATTGCATAAACATTCATGACTTGAGGTCGAAGTATAAATACATGAGCGATTCGAACTTTTTCACATGCATGACTTTTACGCCATGAGAGCTATTCTTCAAAGTATTAGTTTCAGAACAAAAATATTTGGTGTGTGGATGCATTCTTACATGGTCGACCCTCATGTAAAAAATTGCTGCAATCGCATAAAAATTCATGACTTCAGGTTGAAATATAAATACATCAGCGATTCGAACTTTTTCACATGCATGACTTTTACGCCATGAGAGCTATTCTCCAAAGTATTAGTTTCAGAACAAAAATATTTGGTGTGTGGATGCATTCTTACATGGTCAACCCTCATGAAAAAAATTGTTGCAATTGCATAAAAATTCATGACTTGAGGTCGAACTATAAATACATCAGCGATTCGAACTTTTCACAAGCATGACTTTTACGCCATGAGAGCTATTCTCCAAAGTATTAGTTTCAGAAGAAAAATATTTGGTGTGTGGATGCATTCTTACATGGTCGACCCTCATGTTAAAAATTGTTGCAATCGCATAAAAATTCATGACTTGAGGTTGAAGTATAAATACATCAGCGATTCGAACTTTTTCACATGCATGACTTTTACGCCATGAGAGCTATTCTCCAAAGTATTAGTTTCAGAACAAAAAATATTTGGTGTGTGGATGCATTCTTACATGGTCGACCCTCATGAGAAAAATTGTTGCAATTGCATAAAAATTCATGACTTGAGGTCGAAGTATAAATACATCAGCGATTCGAACTTTTTCACATGCATGACTTTTACGCCATGAGAGCTATTCTCCAAAGTATTAGTTTCAGAACAAAAATATTTGGTGTGTGGATGCATTCTTACATGGTCGACCCTCATGAAAAAAATTGTTGCAATCGCATAAAAATTCATGACTTGAGGTCGAAGTATAAATACATCAGCGATTCGAACTTTTCACATGCATGACTTTTACGCCATGAGAGCTATTCTCCAAAGTATTAGTTTCAGAACAAAAAATATTTGGGGTGTGCTTCTACCTTTACATGGTCGACCCTCATGTTAAAAATTGTTGCAATTGCATAAAAATTCATGACTTGAGGTTGAAGTATAAATGCATCAGCGATTCGAACTTTTTCACATGCATGACTTTTACGCCATGAGAGCTATTCTCCAAAGTATTAGTTTCAGAACAAAAATATTTGGTGTGTGGATGCATTCTTACATGGTCGACCCTCATGTTAAAAATTGTTGCAATCGCATAAAAATTCATGACTTGAGGTTGAAGTATAAATACATCAGCGATTCGAACTTTTTCACATGCATGACTTTTACGCCATGAGAGCTATTCTCCAAAGTATTAGTTTCAGAACAAAAATATTTGGTGTGTGGATGCATTCTTACATGGTCGACCCTCATGTTAAAAATTGTTGCAATCGCATAAAAATTCATGACTTGAGGTCGAAGTATAAATACATCAACGATTCGAACTTTTTCACATGCATGACTTTTACGCCATGAGAGCTATTCTCCAAAGTATTAGTTTCAGAACAAAAAATATTTGGTGTGTGGATGCATTCTTACATGGTCGACCCTCATGAGAAAAATTGTTGCAATTGCATAAAAATTCATGACTTGAGGTCGAAGTATAAATACATCAGCGATTCGAACTTTTTCACATGCATGACTTTTACGCCATGAGAGCTATTCTCCAAAGTATTAGTTTCAGAACAAAAATATTTGGTGTGTGGATGCATTCTTACATGGTCGACCCTCATGTTAAAAATTGTTGCAATCGCATAAAAATTCATGACTTGAGGTTGAAGTATAAATACATCAGCGATTCGAACTTTTTCACATGCATGACTTTTACGCCATGAGAGCTATTCTCCAAAGTATTAGTTTCAGAACAAAAATATTTGGTGTGTGGATGCATTCTTACATGGTCGACCCTCATGTTAAAAATTGTTGCAATCGCATAAAAATTCATGACTTGAGGTTGAAGTATAAATACATCAGCGATTCGAACTTTTTCACATGCATGACGTTTACGCCATGAGAGCTATTCTCCAAAGTATTAGTTTCAGAACAAAAATATTTGGTGTGTGGATGCATTCTTACATGGTCGACCCTCATGTTAAAAATTGTTGCAATCGCATAAAAATTCATGACTTGAGGTCGAAGTATAAATACATCAGCGATTCGAACTTTTTCACATGCATGACTTTTACGCCATGAGAGCTATTCTCCAAAGTATTAGTTTCAGAACAAAAATATTTGGTGTGTGGATGCATTCTTACATGGTCGACCCTCATGAAAAAAATTGTTGTAATTGCATAAAAATTCATGACTTGAGGTCGAAGTATAAATACATCAACGATTCGAACTTTTTCACATGCATGACTTTTACGCCATGAGAGCTATTCTCCAAAGTATTAGTTTCAGAACAAAAATATTTGGTGTGTGGATGCATTCTTACCTGGTCGACCCTCATGGAAAAAAATTGTTGCAATTGCATAAAAATTCATGACTTGAGGTCGAAGTATAAATACATCAGCGATTCGAACTTTTCACATGCATGACTTTTACGCCATGAGAGCTATTCTCCAAAGTATTAGTTTCAGAACAAAAAATATTTGGGGTGTGCTTCTACCTTTACATGGTCGACCCTCATGTTAAAAATTGTTGCAATTGCATAAAAATTCATGACTTGAAGTTGAAGTATAAATACATCAGCGATTCGAACTTTTTCACATGCATGACTTTTACGCCATGAGAGCTATTCTCCAAAGTATTAGTTTCAGAACAAAAAATATTTGGGGTGTGCTTCTACCTTTACATGGTCGACCCTCATGTTAAAAATTGTTGCAATTGCATAAAAATTCATGACTTGAAGTTGAAGTATAAATACATCAGCGATTCGAACTTTTTCACATGCATGACTTTTACGCCATGAGAGCTATTCTCCAAAGTATTAGTTTCAGAACAAAAATATTTGGTGTGTGGATGCATTCTTACATGGTCGACCCTCATGTTAAAAATTGTTGCAATCGCATAAAAATTCATGACTTGAGGTTGAAGTATAAATACATCAGCGATTCGAACTTTTTCACATGCATGACTTTTACGCCATGAGAGCTATTCTCCAAAGTATTAGTTTCAGAACAAAAATATTTGGTGTGTGGATGCATTCTTACATGGTCGACCCTCATGTTAAAAATTGTTGCAATCGCATAAAAATTCATGACTTGAGGTCGAAGTATAAATACATCAACGATTCGAACTTTTTCACATGCATGACTTTTACGCCATGAGAGCTATTCTCCAAAGTATTAGTTTCAGAACAAAAAATATTTGGTGTGTGGATGCATTCTTACATGGTCGACCCTCATGAGAAAAATTGTTGCAATTGCATAAAAATTCATGACTTGAGGTCGAAGTATAAATACATCAGCGATTCGAACTTTTTCACATGCATGACTTTTACGCCATGAGAGCTATTCTCCAAAGTATTAGTTTCAGAACAAAAATATTTGGTGTGTGGATGCATTCTTACATGGTCGACCCTCATGAAAAAAATTGTTGCAATTGCATAAAAATACATGACTTGAGGTCGAAGTATAAATACATCAGCGATTCGAACTTTTCACATGCATGACTTTTACGCCATGAGAGCTATTCTCCAAAGTATTAGTTTCAGAACAAAAAATATTTGGGGTGTGCTTCTACCTTTACATGGTCGACCCTCATGTTAAAAATTGTTGCAATTGCATAAAAATTCATGACTTGAAGTTGAAGTATAAATACATCAGCGATTCGAACTTTTTCACATGCATGACTTTTACGCCATGAGAGCTATTCTCCAAAGTATTAGTTTCAGAACAAAAATATTTGGTGTGTGGATGCATTCTTACATGGTCGACCCTCATGTTAAAAATTGTTGCAATCGCATAAAAATTCATGACTTGAGGTTGAAGTATAAATACATCAGCGATTCGAACTTTTTCACATGCATGACTTTTACGCCATGAGAGCTATTCTCCAAAGTATTAGTTTCAGAACAAAAATATTTGGTGTGTGGATGCATTCTTACATGGTCGACCCTCATGTTAAAAATTGTTGCAATCGCATAAAAATTCATGACTTGAGGTCGAAGTATAAATACATCAGCGATTCGAACTTTTTCACATGCATGACTTTTACGCCATGAGAGCTATTCTCCAAAGTATTAGTTTCAGAACAAAAATATTTGGTGTGTGGATGCATTCTTACATGGTCGACCCTCATGAAAAAAATTGTTGCAATTGCATAAAAATTCATGACTTGAGGTCGAAGTATAAATACATCAGCGATTCGAACTTTTCACATGCATGACTTTTACGCCATGAGAGCTATTCTCCAAAGTATTAGTTTCAGAACAAAAAAATTTGGGGTGTGCTTCTACCTTTACATGGTCGACCCTCATGTTAAAAATTGTTGCAATTGCATAAAAATTCATGACTTGAAGTTGAAGTATAAATACATCAGCGATTCGAACTTTTTCACATGCATGACTTTTACGCCATGAGAGGTATTCTCCAAAGTATTAGTTTCAGAACAAAAATATTTGGTGTGTGGATGCATTCTTACATGGTCGACCCTCATGTTAAAAATTGTTGCAATCGCATAAAAATTCATGACTTGAGGTTGAAGTATAAATACATCAGCGATTCGAACTTTTTCACATGCATGACTTTTACGCCATGAGAGCTATTCTCCAAAGTATTAGTTTCAGAACAAAAATATTTGGAGTGTGGATGCATTCTTACATGGTCGACCCTCATGTTAAAAATTGTTGCAATCGCATAAAAATTCATGACTTGAGGTCGAAGTATAAATACATCAACGATTCGAACTTTTTCACATGCATGACTTTTACGCCATGAGAGCTATTCTCCAAAGTATTAGTTTCAGAACAAAAATATTTGGTGTGTGGATGCATTCTTACATGGTCGACCCTCATGAAAAAAATTGTTGCAATTGCATAAAAATTCATGACTTGAGATCGAAGTATAAATACATCAGCGATTCGAACTTTTCACATGCATGACTTTTACGCCATGAGAGCTATTCTCCAAAGTATTAGTTTCAGAACAAAAAATATTTGGGGTGTGCTTCTACCTTTACATGGTCGACCCTCATGTTAAAAATTGTTGCAATTGCATAAAAATTCATGACTTGAAGTTGAAGTATAAATACATCAGCGATTCGAACTTTTTCACATGCATGACTTTTACGCCATGAGAGCTATTCTCCAAAGTATTAGTTTCAGAACAAAAATATTTGGTGTGTGGATGCATTCTTACATGGTCGACCCTCATGTTAAAAATTGTTGCAATCGCATAAAAATTCATGACTTGAGGTTGAAGTATAAATACATCAGCGATTCGAACTTTTTCACATGCATGACTTTTACGCCATGAGAGCTATTCTCCAAAGTATTAGTTTCAGAACAAAAATATTTGGTGTGTGGATGCATTCTTACATGGTCGACCCTCATGTTAAAAATTGTTGCAATCGCATAAAAATTCATGACTTGAGGTCGAAGTATAAATACATCAGCGATTCGAACTTTTTCACATGCATGACTTTTACGCCATGAGAGCTATTCTCCAAAGTATTAGTTTCAGAACAAAAATATTTGGTGTGTGGATGCATTCTTACATGGTCGACCCTCATGAAAAAAATTGTTGCAATTGCATAAAAATTCATGACTTGAGGTCGAAGTATAAATACATCAGCGATTCGAACTTTTCACATGCATGACTTTTACGCCATGAGAGCTATTCTCCAAAGTATTAGTTTCAGAACAAAAAATATTTGGGGTGTGCTTCTACCTTTACATGGTCGACCCTCATGTTAAAAATTGTTGCAATTGCATAAAAATTCATGACTTGAAGTTGAAGTATAAATACATCAGCGATTCGAACTTTTTCACATGCATGACTTTTACGCCATGAGAGCTATTCTCCAAAGTATTAGTTTCAGAACAAAAATATTTGGTGTGTGGATGCATTCTTACATGGTCGACACACATGTTAAAAATTGTTGCAATCACATAAAAATTCATGACTTGAGGTTGAAGTATAAATACATCAGCGATTCGAACTTTTTCACATGCATGACTTTTACGCCATGAGAGCTATTCTCCAAAGTATTAGTTTCAGAACAAAAATATTTGGTGTGTGGATGCATTCTTACATGGTCGACCCTCATGTTAAAAATTGTTGCAATCGCATAAAAATTCATGACTTGAGGTCGAAGTATAAATACATCAACGATTCGAACTTTTTCACATGCATGACTTTTACGCCATGAGAGCTATTCTCCAAAGTATTAGTTTCAGAACAAAAATATTTGGTGTGTGGATGCATTCTTACATGGTCGACCCTCATGAGAAAAATTGGCGCAATCGCATAAAAATTCATGACTTGAGGTTGAAGTGTAAATACATCAGCGATTCGAACTTTTTCACATGCATGACTTTTACGCCATGAGAGCTATTCTCCAAAGTATTAGTTTCAGAACAAAAATATTTGGTGTGTAGATGCATTCTTACCTGGTCGACCCTCATGGAAAAAACTTGTTGCAATTGCATAAAAATTCATGACTTGAGGTCGAAGTATAAATACATCAGCGATTCGAACTTTTCACATGCATGACTTTTACGCCATGAGAGCTATTCTCCAAAGTATTAGTTTCAGAACAAAAAATATTTGGGGTGTGCTTCTACCTTTACATGGTCGACCCTCATTTTAAAAATTGTTGCAATTGCATAAAAATTCATGACTTGAAGTTGAAGTATAAATACATCAGCGATTCGAACTTTTTCACATGCATGACTTTTACGCCATGAGAGCTATTCTCCAAAGTATTAGTTTCAGAACAAAAATATTTGGTGTGTGGATGCATTCTTACATGGTCGACCCTCATGTTAAAAATTGTTGCAATCGCAAAAAAATTCATGACTTGAGGTTGAAGTATAAATACATCAGCGATTCGAACTTTTTCACATGCATGACTTTTACGCCATGAGAGCTATTCTCCAAAGTATTAGTTTCAGAACAAAAATATTTGGAGTGTGGATGCATTCTTACATGGTCGACCCTCATGTTAAAAATTGTTGCAATCGCATAAAAATTCATGACTTGAGGTCGAAGTATAAATACATCAACGATTCGAACTTTTTCACATGCATGACTTTTACGCCATGAGAGCTATTCTCCAAAGTATTAGTTTCAGAACAAAAAATATTTGGTGTGTGGATGCATTCTTACATGGTCGACCCTCATGAGAAAAATTGTTGCAATTGCATAAAAATTCATGACTTGAGGTCGAAGTATAAATACATCAGCGATTCGAACTTTTTCACATGCATGACTTTTACGCCATGAGAGCTATTCTCCAAAGTATTAGTTTCAGAACAAAAATATTTGGTGTGTGGATGCATTCTTACATGGTCGACTCTCATGAAAAAAATTGTTGCAATCGCATAAAAATTCATGACTTGAGGTCGAAGTATAAATACATCAGCGATTCGAACTTTTCACATGCATGACTTTTACGCCATGAGAGCTATTCTCCAAAGTATTAGTTTCAGAACAAAAAATATTTGGTGTGTGGATGCATTCTTACATGGTCGACCCTCATGAGAAAAATTGTTGCAATTGCATAAAAATTCATGACTTGAGGTCGAAGTATAAATACATCAGCGATTCGAACTTTTTCACATGCATGACTTTTACGCCATGAGAGCTATTCTCCAAAGTATTAGTTTCAGAACAAAAATATTTGGTGTGTGGATGCATTCTTACATGGTCGACTCTCATGAAAAAAATTGTTGCAATCGCATAAAAATTCATGACTTGAGGTCGAAGTATAAATACATCAGCGATTCGAACTTTTCACATGCATGACTTTTACGCCATGAGAGCTATTCTCCAAAGTATTAGTTTCAGAACAAAAAATATTTGGGGTGTGCTTCTACCTTTACATGGTCGACCCTCATGTTAAAAATTGTTGCAATTGCATAAAAATTCATGACTTGAAGTTGAAGTATAAATACATCAGCGATTCGAACTTTTTCACATGCATGACTTTTACGCCATGAGAGCTATTCTCAAAAGTATTAGTTTCAGAACAAAAATATTTGGTGTGTGGATGCATTCTTACATGGTCGACCCTCATGTTAAAAATTGTTGCAATCGCATAAAAATTCATGACTTGAGGTTGAAGTATAAATACATCAGCGATTCGAACTTTTTCACATGCATGACTTTTACGCCATGAGAGCTATTCTCCAAAGTATTAGTTTCAGAACAAAAATCTTTGGTGTGTGGATGCATTCTTACATGGTCGACCCTCATGTTAAAAATTGTTGCAATCGCATAAAAATTCATGACTTGAGGTCGAAGTATAAATACATCAACGATTCGAACTTTTTCACATGCATGACTTTTACGCCATGAGAGCTATTCTCCAAAGTATTAGTTTCAGAACAAAAAATATTTGGTGTGTGGATGCATTCTTACATGGTCGACCCTCATGAGAAAAATTGTTGCAATTGCATAAAAATTCATGACTTGAGGTCGAAGTATAAATACATCAGCGATTCGAACTTTTTCACATGCATGACTTTTACGCCATGAGAGCTATTCTCCAAAGTATTAGTTTCAGAACAAAAATATTTGGTGTGTGGATGCATTCTTACATGGTCGACCCTCATGAAAAAAATTGTTGCAATTGCATAAAAATTCATGACTTGAGGTCGAAGTATAAATACATCAGCGATTCGAACTTTTCACATGCATGACTTTTACGCCATGAGAGCTATTCTCCAAAGTATTAGTTTCAGAACAAAAAATATTTGGGGTGTGCTTCTACCTTTACATGGTCGACCCTCATGTTAAAAATTGTTGCAATTGCATAAAAATTCATGACTTGAAGTTGAAGTATAAATACATCAGCGATTCGAACTTTTTCACATGCATGACTTTTACGCCATGAGAGCTATTCTCCAAAGTATTAGTTTCAGAACAAAAATATTTGGTGTGTGGATGCATTCTTACATGGTCGACCCTCATGTTAAAAATTGTTGCAATCGCATAAAAATTCATGACTTGAGGTTGAAGTATAAATACATCAGCGATTCGAACTTTTTCACATGCATGACTTTTACGCCATGAGAGCTATTCTCCAAAGTATTAGTTTCAGAACAAAAATATTTGGTGTGTGGATGCATTCTTACATGGTCGACCCTCATGTTAAAAATTGTTGCAATCGCATAAAAATTCATGACTTGAGGTCGAAGTATAAATACATCAGCGATTCGAACTTTTTCACATGCATGACTTTTACGCCATGAGAGCTATTCTCCAAAGTATTAGTTTCAGAACAAAAATATTTGGTGTGTGGATGCATTCTTACATGGTCGACCCTCATGAAAAAAATTGTTGCAATTGCATAAAAATTCATGACTTGAGGTCGAAGTATAAATACATCAGCGATTCGAACTTTTCACATGCATGACTTTTACGCCATGAGAGCTATTCTCCAAAGTATTAGTTTCAGAACAAAAAATATTTGGGGTGTGCTTCTACCTTTACATGGTCGACCCTCATGTTAAAAATTGTTGCAATTGCATAAAAATTCATGACTTGAAGTTGAAGTATAAATACATCAGCGATTCGAACTTTTTCACATGCATGACTTTTACGCCATGAGAGGTATTCTCCAAAGTATTAGTTTCAGAACAAAAATATTTGGTGTGTGGATGCATTCTTACATGGTCGACCCTCATGTTAAAAATTGTTGCAATCGCATAAAAATTCATGACTTGAGGTTGAAGTATAAATACATCAGCGATTCGAACTTTTTCACATGCATGACTTTTACGCCATGAGAGCTATTCTCCAAAGTATTAGTTTCAGAACAAAAATATTTGGTGTGTGGATGCATTCTTACATGGTCGACCCTCATGTTAAAAATTGTTGCAATCGCATAAAAATTCATGACTTGAGGTCGAAGTATAAATACATCAGCGATTCGAACTTTTTCACATGCATGACTTTTACGCCATGAGAGGTATTCTCCAAAGTATTAGTTTCAGAACAAAAATATTTGGTGTGTGGATGCATTCTTACATGGTCGACCCTCATGAGAAAAATTGGCGCAATCGCATAAAAATTCATGACTTGAGGTTGAAGTGTAAATACATCAGCGATTCGAACTTTTTCACATGCATGACTTTTACGCCATGAGAGCTATTCTCCAAAGTATTAGTTTCAGAACAAAAATATTTGGTGTGTGGATGCATTCTTACCTGGTCGACCCTCATGGAAAAAAATTGTTGCAATTGCATAAAAATTCATGACTTGAGGTCGAAGTATAAATACATCAGCGATTCGAACTTTTCACATGCATGACTTTTACGCCATGAGAGCTATTCTCCAAAGTATTAGTTTCAGAACAAAAAATATTTAGGGTGTGCTTCTACCTTTACATGGTCGACCCTCATGTTAAAAATTGTTGCAATTGCATAAAAATTCATGACTTGAAGTTGAAGTATAAATACATCAGCGATTCGAACTTTTTCACATGCATGACTTTTACGCCATGAGAGCTATTCTCCAAAGTATTAGTTTCAGAACAAAAATATTTGGTGTGTGGATGCATTCTTACATGGTCGACCCTCATGTTAAAAATTGTTGCAATCGCATAAAAATTCATGACTTGAGGTTGAAGTATAAATACATCAGCGATTCGAACTTTTTCACATGCATGACTTTTACGCCATGAGAGCTATTCTCCAAAGTATTAGTTTCAGAACAAAAATATTTGGTGTGTGGATGCATTCTTACATGGTCGACCCTCATGTTAAAAATTATTGCAATCGCATAAAAAATCATGACTTGAGGTCGAAGTATAAATACATCAACGATTCGAACTTTTTCACATGCATGACTTTTACGCCATGAGAGCTATTCTCCAAAGTATTAGTTTCAGAACAAAAAATATTTGGTGTGTGGATGCATTCTTACATGGTCGACCCTCATGAAAAAAATTGTTGCAATTGCATAAAAATTCATGACTTGAGGTCGAAGTATAAATACATCAGCGATTCGAACTTTTTCACATGCATGACTTTTACGCCATGAGAGCTATTCTCCAAAGTATTAGTTTCAGAACAAAAATATTTGGTGTGTGGATGCATTCTTACATGGTCGACCCTCATGAAAAAAATTGTTGCAATTGCATAAAAATTCATGACTTGAGGTCGAAGTATAAATACATCAGCGATTCGAACTTTTCACATGCATGACTTTTACGCCATGAGAGCTATTCTCCAAAGTATTAGTTTCAGAACAAAAAATATTTGGGGTGTGCTTCTACCTTTACATGGTCGACCCTCATGTTAAAAATTGTTGCAATTGCATAAAAATTCATGACTTGAAGTTGAAGTATAAATACATCAGCGATTCGAACTTTTTCACATGCATGACTTTTACGCCATGAGAGGTATTCTCCAAAGTATTAGTTTCAGAACAAAAATATTTGGTGTGTGGATGCATTCTTACATGGTCGACCCTCATGTTAAAAATTGTTGCAATCGCATAAAAATTCATGACTTGAGGTTGAAGTATAAATACATCAGCGATTCGAACTTTTTCACATGCATGACTTTTACGCCATGAGAGCTATTCTCCAAAGTATTAGTTTCAGAACAAAAATATTTGGTGTGTGGATGCATTCTTACATGGTCGACCCTCATGTTAAAAATTGTTGCAATCGCATAAAAATTCATGACTTGAGGTCGAAGTATAAATACATCAACGATTCGAACTTTTTCACATGCATGACTTTTACGCCATGAGAGCTATTCTCCAAAGTATTAGTTTCAGAACAAAAATATTTGGTGTGTGGATGCATTCTTACATGGTCGACCCTCATGAGAAAAATTGGCGCAATCGCATAAAAATTCATGACTTGAGGTTGAAGTGTAAATACATCAGCGATTCGAACTTTTTCACATGCATGACTTTTACGCCATGAGAGCTATTCTCCAAAGTATTAGTTTCAGAACAAAAATATTTGGTGTGTGGATGCATTCTTACCTGGTCGACCCTCATGGAAAAAAATTGTTGCAATTGCATAAAAATTCATGACTTGAGGTCGAAGTATAAATACATCAGCGATTCGAACTTTTTCACATGCATGACTTTTACGCCATGAGAGCTATTCTCCAAAGTATTAGTTTCAGAACAAAAATATTTGGTGTGTGGATGCATTCTTACATGGTCGACCCTCATGTTAAAAACTGTTGCAATCGCATAAAAATTCATGACTTGAGGTTGAAGTATAAATACATCAGCGATTCGAACTTTTTCACATGCATGACTTTTACGCCATGAGAGCTATTCTCCAAAGTATTAGTTTCAGAACAAAAATATTTGGTGTGTGGATGCATTCTTACATGGTCGACCCTCATGAAAAAAATTGTTGCAATTGCATAAAAATTCATGACTTGAGGTCGAACTATAAATATATCAGCGATTCGAACTTTTCACATGCATGACTTTTACGCCATGAGAGCTATTCTCCAAAGTATTAGTTTCAGAACAAAAATATTTGGTGTGTGGATGCATTCTTACATGGTCGACCCTCATGAGAAAAATTGGCACAATTGCATAAAAATTCATGACTTGAGGTTGAAGTGTAAATACATCAACGATTCGAACTTTTTCACATGCATGACTTTTACGCCATGAGAGCTATTCTCCAAAGTATTAGTTTCAGAACAAAAATATTTGGTGTGTGGATGCATTCTTACCTGGTCGACCCTCATGAAAAAAATTGTTGCAATTGCATAAAAATTCATGACTTGAGGTCGAAGTATAAATACATCAGCGATTCGAACTTTTTCACATGCATGACTTTTACGCCATGAGAGCTATTCTCCAAAGTATTAGTTTCAGAACAAAAAATATTTGGTGTGTGGATGCATTCTTACATGGTCGACCCTCATGAGAAAAATTGTTGCAATCGCATAAAAATTTATGACTTGAGGTCGAAGTATAAATACATCAGCGATTCGAACTTTTCACATGCATGACTTTTACGCCATGAGAGCTATTCTCCAAAGTATTAGTTTCAGAACAAAAATATTTGGTGTGTGGATGCATTCTTACATGGTCGACCCTCATGTTAAAAATTGTTGCAATCGCATAAAAATTCATGACTTGAGGTTGAAGTATAAATACATCAGCGATTCGAACTTTTTCACATGCATGACTTTTACGCCATGAGAGCTATTCTCCAAAGTATTAGTTTCAGAACAAAAATATTTGGTGTGTGGATGCATTCTTACATGGTCGACTCTCATGTTAAAAATTGTTGCAATTGCATAAAAATTCATGACTTGAGGTCGAAGTATAAATACATCAGCGATTCGAAATTTTCACATGCATGACTTTTATGCCATGAGAGCTATTCTCCTAAGTATTAGTTTCAGAACAAAAATATTTGGTGTGTGGATGCATTCTTACATGGTCGACCCTCATGTTAAAAATTGTTGCAATCGCATAAAAATTCATGACTTGAGGTTGAAGTATAAATACATCAGCGATTCGAACTTTTTCACATGCATGACTTTTACGCCATGAGAGCTATTCTCCAAAGTATTAGTTTCAGAACAAAAATATTTGGTGTGTGGATGCATTCTTACATGGTCGACCCTCATGTTAAAAATTGTTGCAATCGCATAAAAATTCATGACTTGAGGTTGAAGTATAAATACATCAGCGATTCGAACTTTTTCACATGCATGACTTTTACGCCATGAGAGCTATTCTCCAAAGTATTAGTTTCAGAACAAAAATATTTGGTGTGTGGATGCATTCTTACATGGTCGACCCTCATGAGAAAAATTGGCGCAATCGCATAAAAATTCATGACTTGAAGTTGAAGTGTAAATACATCAGCGATTCGAACTTTTTCACATGCATGACTTTTACGCCATGAGAGCTATTCTCCAAAGTATTAGTTTCAGAACAAAAAATATTTGGTGTGTGGATGCATTCTTACATGGTCGACCCTCATGAGAAAAATTGTTGCAATCGCATAAAAATTCATGACTTGAGGTCGAAGTATAAATACATCAGCGATTCGAACTTTTTCACATGCATGACTTTTACGCCATGAGAGCTATTCTCCAAAGTATTAGTTTCAGAACAAAAATATTTGGTGTGTGGATGCATTCTTACATGGTCGACTCTCATGAAAAAAATTGTTGCAATTGCATAAAAATTCATGACTTGAGGTCGAAGTATAAATACATCAGCGATTCGAACTTTTCACATGCATGACTTTTACGCCATGAGAGCTATTCTCCAAAGTATTAGTTTCAGAACAAAAATATTTGGTGTGTGGATGCATTCTTACATGGTCGACCCTCATGTTAAAAATTGTTGCAATCGCATAAAAATTCATGACTTGAGGTTGAAGTATAAATACATCAGCGATTCGAACTTTTCACATGCATGACTTTTACGCCATGAGAGCTATTCTCCAAAGTATTAGTTTCAGAACAAAAATATTTGGTGTGTGGATGCATTCTTACATGGTCGACCCTCATGTTAAAAATTGTTGCAATTGCATAAAAATTCATGACTTGAGGTCGAAGTATAAATACATCAGCGATTCGAACTTTTTCACATGCATGACTTTTACGCCATGAGAGCTATTCTCCAAAGTATTAGTTTCAGAACAAAAAATATTTGGTGTGTGGATGCATTCTTACATGGTCGACCCTCATGAGAAAAATTGTTGCAATCGCATAAAAATTTATGACTTGAGGTCGAAGTATAAATACATCAGCGATTCGAACTTTTCACATGCATGACTTTTACGCCATGAGAGCTATTCTCCAAAGTATTAGTTTCAGAACAAAAATATTTGGTGTGTGGATGCATTCTTACATGGTCGACCCTCATGTTAAAAATTGTTGCAATCGCATAAAAATTCATGACTTGAGGTTGAAGTATAAATACATCAGCGATTCGAACTTTTTCACATGCATGACTTTTACGCCATGAGAGCTATTCTCCAAAGTATTAGTTTCAGAACAAAAATATTTGGTGTGTGGATGCATTCTTACATGGTCGACTCTCATGTTAAAAATTGTTGCAATTGCATAAAAATTCATGACTTGAGGTCGAAGTATAAATACATCAGCGATTCGAAATTTTCACATGCATGACTTTTATGCCATGAGAGCTATTCTCCTAAGTATTAGTTTCAGAACAAAAATATTTGGTGTGTGGATGCATTCTTACATGGTCGACCCTCATGTTAAAAATTGTTGCAATCGCATAAAAATTCATGACTTGAGGTTGAAGTATAAATACATCAGCGATTCGAACTTTTTCACATGCATGACTTTTACGCCATGAGAGCTATTCTCCAAAGTATTAGTTTCAGAACAAAAATATTTAGTGTGTGGATGCATTCTTACATGGTCGACCCTCATGTTAAAAATTGTTGCAATCGCATAAAAATTCATGACTTGAGGTTGAAGTATAAATACATCAGCGATTCGAACTTTTTCACATGCATGACTTTTACGCCATGAGAGCTATTCTCCAAAGTATTAGTTTCAGAACAAAAATATTTGGTGTGTGGATGCATTCTTACATGGTCGACCCTCATGAGAAAAATTGGCGCAATCGCATAAAAATTCATGACTTGAAGTTGAAGTGTAAATACATCAGCGATTCGAACTTTTTCACATGCATGACTTTTACGCCATGAGAGCTATTCTCCAAAGTATTAGTTTCAGAACAAAAAATATTTGGTGTGTGGATGCATTCTTACATGGTCGACCCTCATGAGAAAAATTGTTGCAATCGCATAAAAATTCATGACTTGAGGTCGAAGTATAAATACATCAGCGATTCGAACTTTTTCACATGCATGACTTTTACGCCATGAGAGCTATTCTCCAAAGTATTAGTTTCAGAACAAAAATATTTGGTGTGTGGATGCATTCTTACATGGTCTACTCTCATGAAAAAAATTGTTGCAATTGCATAAAAATTCATGACTTGAGGTCGAAGTATAAATACATCAGCGATTCGAACTTTTCACATGCATGACTTTTACGCCATGAGAGCTATTCTCCAAAGTATTAGTTTCAGAACAAAAATATTTGGTGTGTGGATGCATTCTTACATGGTCGACCCTCATGTTAAAAATTGTTGCAATCGCATAAAAATTCATGACTTGAGGTTGAAGTATAAATACATCAGCGATTCGAACTTTTCACATGCATGACTTTTACGCCATGAGAGCTATTCTCCAAAGTATTAGTTTCAGAACAAAAATATTTGGTGTGTGGATGCATTCTTACATGGTCGACCCTCATGTTAAAAATTGTTGCAATCGCATAAAAATTTATGACTTGAGGTCGAAGTATAAATACATCAGCGATTCGAACTTTTCACATGCATGACTTTTACGCCATGAGAGCTATTCTCCAAAGTATTAGTTTCAGAACAAAAATATTTGGTGTGTGGATGCATTCTTACATGGTCGACCCTCATGTTAAAAATTGTTGCAATCGCATAAAAATTTATGACTTGAGGTCGAAGTATAAATACATCAGCGATTCGAACTTTTCACATGCATGACTTTTACGCCATGAGAGCTATTCTCCAAAGTATTAGTTTCAGAACAAAAATATTTGGTGTGTGGATGCATTCTTACATGGTCAACCCTCATGTTAAAAATTGTTGCAATCGCATAAAAATTCATGACTTGAGGTTGAAGTATAAATACATCAGCGATTCGAACTTTTTCACATGCATGACTTTTACGCCATGAGAGCTATTCTCCAAAGTATTAGTTTCAGAACAAAAATATTTGGTGTGTGGATGCATTCTTACATGGTCGACCCTCATATTAAAAATTGTTGCAATTGCATAAAAATTCATGACTTGAGGTCGAAGTATAAATACATCAGCGATTCGAAATTTTCACATGCATGACTTTTATGCCATGAGAGCTATTCTCCTAAGTATTAGTTTCAGAACAAAAATATTTGGTGTGTGGATGCATTCTTACATGGTCGACCCTCATATTAAAAATTGTTGCAATCGCATAAAAATTCATGACTTGAGGTTGAAGTATAAATACATCAGCGATTCGAACTTTTTCACATGCATGACTTTTACGCCATGAGAGCTATTCTCCAAAGTATTAGTTTCAGAACAAAAATATTTGGTGTGTGGATGCATTCTTACATGGTCGACCCTCATGTTAAAAATTGTTGCAATCGCATAAAAATTCATGACTTGAGGTTGAAGTATAAATACATCAGCGATTCGAACTTTTTCACATGCATGACTTTTACGCCATGAGAGCTATTCTCCAAAGTATTAGTTTCAGAACAAAAATATTTGGTGTGTGGATGCATTCTTACATGGTCGACCCTCATGAGAAAAATTGTTGCAATCGCATAAAAATTCATGACTTGAAGTTGAAGTGTAAATACATCAGCGATTCGAACTTTTTCACATGCATGACTTTTACGCCATGAGAGCTATTCTCCAAAGTATTAGTTTCAGAACAAAAAATATTTGGTGTGTGGATGCATTCTTACATGGTCGACCCTCATGAGAAAAATTGTTGCAATCGCATAAAAATTCATGACTTGAGGTCGAAGTATAAATACATCAGCGATTCGAACTTTTTCACATGCATGACTTTTACGCCATGAGAGCTATTCTCCAAAGTATTAGTTTCAGAACAAAAATATTTGGTGTGTGGATGCATTCTTACATGGTCGACTCTCATGAAAAAAATTGTTGCAATTGCATAAAAGTTCATGACTTGAGGTCGAAGTATAAATACATCAGCGATTCGAACTTTTCACATGCATGACTTTTACGCCATGAGAGCTATTCTCCAAAGTATTAGTTTCAGAACAAAAATATTTGGTGTGTGGATGCATTCTTACATGGTCGACCCTCATGTTAAAAATTGTTGCAATCGCATAAAAATTCATGACTTGAGGTTGAAGTATAAATACATCAGCGATTCGAACTTTTTCACATGCATGACTTTTACGCCATGAGAGCTATTCTCCAAAGTATTAGTTTCAGAACAAAAATATTTGGTGTGTGGATGCATTCTTACATGGTCGACCCTCATGTTAAAAACTGTTGCAATCGCATAAAAATTCATGACTTGAGGTTGAAGTATAAATACATCAGCGATTCGAACTTTTTCACATGCATGACTTTTACGCCATGAGAGCTATTCTCCAAAGTATTAGTTTCAGAACAAAAATATTTGGTGTGTGGATGCATTCTTACATGGTCGACCCTCATGAAAAAAATTGTTGCAATCGCATAAAAATTCATGACTTGAGGTCGAAGTATAAATACATCAGCGATTCGAACTTTTCACATGCATGACTTTTACGCCATGAGAGCTATTCTCCAAAGTATTAGTTTCAGAACAAAAATATTTGGTGTGTGGATGCATTCTTACATGGTCGACCCTCATGTTAAAAACTGTTGCAATCGCATAAAAATTCATGACTTGAGGTTGAAGTATAAATACATCAGCGATTCGAACTTTTTCACATGCATGACTTTTACGCCATGAGAGCTATTCTCCAAAGTATTAGTTTCAGAACAAAAATATTTGGTGTGTGGATGCATTCTTACCTGGTCGACCCTCATGGAAAAAATTGTTGCAATTGCATAAAAATTCATGACTTGAGGTCGAAATATAAATATATCAGCGATTCGAACTTTTCACATGCATGACTTTTACGCCATGAGAGCTATTCTCCAAAGTATTAGTTTCAGAACAAAAATATTTGGTGTGTGGATGCATTCTTACATGGTCGACCCTCATGAGAAAAATTGGCACAATCGCATAAAAATTCATGACTTGAGGTTGAAGTGTAAATACATCAACGATTCGAACTTTTTCACATGCATGACTTTTACGCCATGAGAGCTATTCTCCAAAGTATTAGTTTCAGAACAAAAATATTTGGTGTGTGGATGCATTCTTACCTGGTCGACCCTCATGAAAAAAATTGTTGCAATTGCATAAAAATTCATGACTTGAGGTCGAACTATAAATATATCAGCGATTCGAACTTTTCACATGCATGACTTTTACGCCATGAGAGCTATTCTCCAAAGTATTAGTTTCAGAACAAAAATATTTGGTGTGTGGATGCATTCTTACATGGTCGACCCTCATGAGAAAAATTGGCACAATCGCATAAAAATTCATGACTTGAGGTTGAAGTGTAAATACATCAACGATTCGAACTTTTTCACATGCATGACTTTTACGCCATGAGAGCTATTCTCCAAAGTATTAGTTTCAGAACAAAAATATTTGGTGTGTGGATGCATTCTTACCTGGTCGACCCTCATGTTAAAAATTGTTGCAATTGCATAAAAATTCATGACTTGAGGTCGAACTATAAATATATCAGCGATTCGAACTTTTCACATGCATGACTTTTACGCCATGAGAGCTATTCTCCAAAGTATTAGTTTCAGAACAAAAATATTTGGTGTGTGGATGCATTCTTACATGGTCGACTCTCATGAGAAAAATTGGCACAATCGCATAAAAATTCATGACTTGAGGTTGAAGTGTAAATACATCAACGATTCGAACTTCTTACATGCATGACTTTTACGCCATGAGAGCTATTCTCCAAAGTATTAGTTTCAGAACAAAAATATTTGGTGTGTGGATGCATTCTTACCTGGTCGACCCTCATGAAAAAAATTGTTGCAATTGCATAAAAATTCATGACTTGAGGTCGAACTATAAATATATCAGCGATTCGAACTTTTCACATGCATGACTTTTACGCCATGAGAGCTATTCTCCAAAGTATTAGTTTCAGAACAAAAATATTTGGTGTGTGGATGCATTCTTACATGGTCGACCCTCATGAGAAAAATTGGCACAATCGCATAAAAATTCATGACTTGAGGTTGAAGTGTAAATACATCAACGATTCGAACTTTTTCACATGCATGACTTTTACGCCATGAGAGCTATTCTCCAAAGTATTAGTTTCAGAACAAAAATATTTGGTGTGTGGATGCATTCTTACATGGTCGACCCTCATGAAAAAAATTGTTGCAATTGCATAAAAATTCATGACTTGAGGTCGAAGTATAAATACATCAGCGATTCGAACTTTTTCACATGCATGACTTTTACGCCATGAGAGCTATTCTCCAAAGTATTAGTTTCAGAACAAAAAATATTTGGTTTGTGGATGCATTCTTACATGGTCGACCCTCATGAGAAAAATTGTTGCAATCGCAGAAAAATTTATGACTTGAGGTCGAAGTATAAATACATCAGCGATTCGAACTTTTCACATGCATGACTTTTACGCCATGAGAGCTATTCTCCAAAGTATTAGTTTCAGAACAAAAATATTTGGTGTGTGGATGCATTCTTACATGGTCGACCCTCATGTTAAAAATTGTTGCAATCGCATGAAAATTCATGACTTGAGGTTGAAGTATAAATACATCAGCGATTCGAACTTTTTCACATGCATGACTTTTACGCCATGAGAGCTATTCTCCAAAGTATTAGTTTCAGAACAAAAATATTTTGTGTGTGGATGCATTCTTACATGGTCGACCCTCATGTTAAAAATTGTTGCAATTGCATAAAAATTCATGACTTGAGGTCGAAGTATAAATACATCAGCGATTCGAAATTTTCACATGCATGACTTTTACGCCATGAGAGCTATTCTCCAAAGTATTAGTTTCAGAACAAAAATATTTGGTGTGTGGATGCATTCTTACCTGGTCGACCCTCATGAAAAAAATTGTTGCAATTGCATAAAAATTCATGACTTGAGGTCGAACTATAAATATATCAGCGATTCGAACTTTTCACATGCATGACTTTTACGCCATGAGAGCTATTCTCCAAAGTATTAGTTTCAGAACAAAAATATTTGGTGTGTGGATGCATTCTTACATGGTCGACCCTCATGAGAAAAATTGGCACAATCGCATAAAAATTCATGACTTGAGGTTGAAGTGTAAATACATCAACGATTCGAACTTTTTCACATGCATGACTTTTACGCCATGAGAGCTATTCTCCAAAGTATTAGTTTCAGAACAAAAATATTTGGTGTGTGGATGCATTCTTACCTGGTCGACCCTCATGAAAAAAATTGTTGCAATTGCATAAAAATTCATGACTTGAGGTCGAAGTATAAATACATCAGCGATTCGAAATTTTCACATGCATGACTTTTACGCCATGAGAGCTATTCTCCTAAGTATTAGTTTCAGAACAAAAATATTTGGTGTGTGGATGCATTCTTACATGGTCGACCCTCATGTTAAAAATTGTTGCAATCGCATAAAAATTCATGACTTGAGGTTGAAGTATAAATACATCAGCGATTCGAACTTTTTCACATGCATGACTTTTACGCCATGAGAGCTATTCTCCAAAGTATTAGTTTCAGAACAAAAATATTTGGTGTGTGGATGCATTCTTACATGGTCGACCCTCATGTTAAAAATTGTTGCAATTGCATAAAAATTCATGACTTGAGGTCGAAGTATAAATACATCAGCGATTCGAAATTTTCACATGCATGACTTTTACGCCATGAGAGCTATTCTCCTAAGTATTAGTTTCAGAACAAAAATATTTGGTGTGTGGATGCATTCTTACATGGTCGACCCTCATGTTAAAAATTGTTGCAATCGCATAAAAATTCATGACTTGAGGTTGAAGTATAAATACATCAGCGATTCGAACTTTTTCACATGCATGACTTTTACGCCATGAGAGCTATTCTCCAAAGTATTAGTTTCAGAACAAAAATATTTGGTGTGTGGATGCATTCTTACATGGTCGACCCTCATGAGAAAAATTGTTGCAATCGCATAAAAATTCATGACTTGAGGTTGAAGTATAAATACATCAGCGATTCGAACTTTTTCACATGCATGACTTTTACGCCATGAGAGCTATTCTCCAAAGTATTTGTTTCAGAACAAAAATATTTGGTGTGTGGATGCATTCTTACATGGTCGACCCTCATGAGAAAAATTGGCGCAATCGCATAAAAATTCATGACTTGAAGTTGAAGTGTAAATACATCAGCGATTCGAACTTTTTCACATGCATGACTTTTACGCCATGAGAGCTATTCTCCAAAGTATTAGTTTCAGAACAAAAATATTTGGTGTGTGGATGCATTCTTACATGGTCGACCCTCATGAGAAAAATTGTTGCAATCGCATAAAAATTCATGACTTGAGGTCGAAGTATAAATACATCAGCGATTCGAACTTTTTCACATGCATGACTTTTACGCCATGAGAGCTATTCTCCAAAGTATTAGTTTCAGAACAAAAATATTTGGTGTGTGGATGCATTCTTACATGGTCGACCCTCATGAAAAAAATTGTTGCAATTGCATAAAAATTCATGACTTGTGGTCGAAGTATAAATACATCAGCGATTCGAACTTTTCACATGCATGACTTTTACGCCATGAGAGCTATTCTCCAAAGTATTAGTTTCAGAACAAAAATATTTGGTGTGTGGATGCATTCTTACATGGTCGACCCTCATGTTAAAAATTGTTGCAATCGCATAAAAATTCATGACTTGAGGTCGAAGTATAAATACATCAGCGATTCGAACTTTTTCACATGCATGACTTTTACGCCATGAGAGCTATTCTCCAAAGTATTAGTTTCAGAACAAAAATATTTGGTGTGTGGATGCATTCTTACATGGTCCACCCTCATGTTAAAAATTGTTGCAATCGCATAAAAATTCATGACTTGAGGTTGAAGTATAAATACATCAGCGATTCGAACTTTTTCACATGCATGACTTTTACGCCATGAGAGCTATTCTCCAAAGTATTAGTTTCAGAACAAAAATATTTGGTGTGTGGATGCATTCTTACATGGTCGACCCTCGTGAAAAAAATTGTTGCAATTGCATAAAAATTCATGACTTGAGGTCGAAGTATAAATACATCAGCGATTCGAACTTTTCACATGCATGACTTTTACGCCATGAGAGCTATTCTCCAAAGTATTAGTTTCAGAACAAAAATATTTGGTGTGTGGATGCATTCTTACATGGTCGACGCTCATGAGAAAAATTGGCGCAATCACATAAAAATTCATGACTTGAGGTTGAAGTGTAAATACATCAGCGATTCGAACTTTTTCACATGCATGACTTTTACGCCATGAGAGCTATTCTCCAAAGTATTAGTTTCAGAACAAAAATATTTGGTGTGTGGATGCATTCTTACATGGTCGACCCTCATGTTAAAAATTGTTGCAATCGCATAAAAATTCATGACTTGAGGTTGAAGTGTAAATACATCAGCGATTCGAACTTTTTCACATGCATGACTTTTACGCCATGAGAGCTATTCTCCAAAGTATTAGTTTCAGAACAAAAATATTTGGGGTGTGCTTCTACCTTTACATGGTCGACCCTCATGTTAAAAATTGTTGCAATCGCATAAAAATTCATGACTTGAGGTTGAAGTGTAAATACATCAGCGATTCGAACTTTTTCACATGCATGACTTTTACGCCATGAGAGCTATTCTCCAAAGTATTAGTTTCAGAACAAAAATATTTGGTGTGTGGATGCATTCTTACATGGTCGACCCTCATGTTAAAAATTGTTGCAATCGCATAAAAATTCATGACTTGAGGTCGAAGTATAAATACATCAGCGATTTGAACTTTTTCACATGCATGACTTTTACGCCATGAGAGCTATTCTCCAAAGTATTAGTTTCAGAACAAAAATATTTGGTGTGTGGATGCATTCTTACATGGTCGACCCTAATGTTAAAAATTGTTGCAATCGCATAAAAATTCATGACTTGAGGTTGAAGTGTAAATACATCAGCGATTCGAACTTTTTCACATGCATGACTTTTACACCATGAGAGCTATTCTCCAAAGTATTAGTTTCAGAACAAAAATATTTGGTGTGTGGATGCATTCTTACATGGTCGACCCTCATGTTAAAAATTGTTGCAATTGCATAAAAATTCATGACTTGAGCTTGAAGTATAAATACATCAGCGATTCGAACTTTTTCACATGCATGACTTTTACGCCATGAGAGCTATTCTCCAAAGTATTAGTTTCAGAACAAAAATATTTGGTGTGTGGATGCATTCTTACATGGTCGACCCTCATTTTAAAATTGTTGCAATTGCATAAAAATTCATGACTTGAGGTTGAAGTATAAATGCATCAGCGATTCGAACTTTTTCACATGCATGACTTTTACGCCATGAGAGCTATTCTCCAAAGTATTAGTTTCAGAACAAAAATATTTGGTGTGTGGATGCATTCTTACATGGTCGACCCTCATGTTAAAAATTGTTGCAATCGCATAAAAATTCATGACTTGAGGTTGAAGTGTAAATACATCAGCGATTCGAACTTTTTCACATGCATGACTTTTACGCCATGAGAGCTATTCTCCAAAGTATTAGTTTCAGAACAAAAATATTTGGTGTGTGGATGCATTCTTACATGGTCGACCCTCATGAGAAAAATTGTTGCAATCACATAAAAATTCATGACTTGAGGTTGAAGTATAAATACATCAGCGATTCGAACTTTTTCACATGCATGACTTTTACGCCATGAGAGCTATTCTCCAAAGTATTAGTTTCAGAACAAAAATATTTGGTGTGTGGATGCATTCTTACATGGTCCACCCTCATGTTAAAAATTGTTGCAATCGCATAAAAATTCATGACTTGAGGTTGAAGTGTAAATACATCAGCGATTCGAACTTTTTCACATCCATGACTTTTACGCTATGAGAGCTATTCTCCAAAGTATTAGTTTCAGAACAAAAATATTTGGTGTGTGGATGCATTCTTACATGGTCGACCCTCATGTTAAAAATTGTTGCAATCGCATAAAAATTCAAGACTTGAGGTTGAAGTATAAATACATCAACGATTCGAACTTTTTCACATGCATGACTTTTACGCCATGAGAGCTATTCTCCAAAGTATTAGTTTCAGAACAAAAATATTTGGTGTGTGGATGCATTCTTACATGGTCGACCCTCATGTTAAAAATTGTTGCAATTGCATAAAAATTCATGACTTGAGGTTGAAGTATAAATACATCAGCGATTCGAACTTTTTCACATGCATGACTTTTACGCCATGAGAGCTATTCTCCAAAGTATTAGTTTCAGAACAAAAAATATTTGGTGTGTGGATGCATTCTTATATGGTCGACCCTCATGAGAAAAATTGTTGCAATCGCATAAAAATTCATGACTTGAGGTCGAAGTATAAATACATCAACGATTCGAACTTTTTCACATGCATGACTTTTACGCCATGAGAGCTATTCTCCAAAGTATTAGTTTCAGAACAAAAATATTTGGTGTGTGGATGCATTCTTACATGGTCGACCCTCATGTTAAAAATTGTTGCAATCGCATAAAAATTCATGACTTGAGGTTGAAGTGTAAATACATCAGCGATTCGAACTTTTTCACATGCATGACTTTTACACCATGAGAGCTATTCTCCAAAGTATTAGTTTCAGAACAAAAATATTTGGTGTGTGGATGCATTCTTACATGGTCGACCCTCATGTTAAAAATTGTTGCAATTGCATAAAAATTCATGACTTGAGGTTGAAGTATAAATACATCAGCGATTCGAACTTTTTCACATGCATGACTTTTACGCCATGAGAGCTATTCTCCAAAGTATTAGTTTCAGAACAAAAATATTTGGTGTGTGGATGCATTCTTACATGGTCGACCCTCATGTTAAAAATTGTTGCAATTGCATAAAAATTCATGACTTGAGGTTGAAGTATAAATGCATCAGCGATTCGAACTTTTTCACATGCATGACTTTTACGCCATGAGAGCTATTCTCCAAAGTATTAGTTTCAGAACAAAAATATTTGGTGTGTGGATGCATTCTTACATGGTCGACCCTCATGTTAAAAATTGTTGCAATCGCATAAAAATTCATGACTTGAGATTGAAGTGTAAATACATCAGCGATTCGAACTTTTTCACATGCATGACTTTTACGCCATGAGAGCTATTCTCCAAAGTATTAGTTTCAGAACAAAAATATTTGGTGTGTGGATGCATTCTTACATGGTCGACCCTCATGAGAAAAATTGGCCGAATCGCATAAAAATTCATGACTTGAGGTTGAAGTATAAATACATCAGCGATTCGAACTTTTTCACATGCATGACTTTTACGCCATGAGAGCTATTCTCCAAAGTATTAGTTTCAGAACAAAAATATTTGGTGTGTGGATGCATTCTTACATGGTCGACCCTCATGTTAAAAATTGTTGCAATCGCATAAAAATTCATGACTTGAGGTTGAAGTGTAAATACATCTGCGATTCGAACTTTTTCACATCCATGACTTTTACGCTATGAGAGCTATTCTCCAAAGTATTAGTTTCAGAACAAAAATATTTGGTGTGTGGATGCATTCTTACATGGTCGACCCTCATGTTAAAAATTGTTGCAATCGCATAAAAATTCATGACTTGAGGTTGAAGTATAAATACATCAACGATTCGAACTTTTTCACATGCATGACTTTTACGCCATGAGAGCTATTCTCCAAAGTATTAGTTTCAGAACAAAAATATTTGGTGTGTGGATGCATTCTTACATGGTCGACCCTCATGTTAAAAATTGTTGCAATTGCATAAAAATTCATGACTTGAGGTCGAAGTATAAATACATCAGCGATTCGAACTTTTTCACATGCATGACTTTTACGCCATGAGAGCTATTCTCCAAAGTATTAGTTTCAGAACAAAAAATATTTGGTGTGTGGATGCATTCTTACATGGTCGACCCTCATGAGAAAAATTGTTGCAATTGCATAAAAATTCATGACTTGAGGTCGAAGTATAAATACATCAACGATTCGAACTTTTTCACATGCATGACTTTTACGCCATGAGAGCTATTCTCCAAAGTATTAGTTTCAGAACAAAAATATTTGGTGTGTGGATGCATTCTTACATGGTCGACCCTCATGAGAAAAATTGGCGCAATTGCATAAAAATTCATGACTTGAGGTCGAAGTATAAATACATCAGCGATTCGAACTTTTTCACATGCATGACTTTTACGCCATGAGAGCTATTCTCCAAAGTATTAGTTTCAGAACAAAAATATTTGGTGTGTGGATGCATTCTTACATGGTCGACCCTCATGTTAAAAATTGTTGCAATCGCATAAAAATTCATGACTTGAGGTTGAAGTATAAATACATCAGCGATTCGAACTTTTTCACATGCATGACTTTTACGCCATGAGAGCTATTCTCCAAAGTATTAGTTTCAGAACCAAAAATATTTGGTGTGTGGATGCATTCTTACATGGTCGACCCTCATGAAAAAAATTGTTGCAATTGCATAAAAATTCATGACTTGAGGTCGAAGTATAAATACATCAGCGATTCGAACTTTTTCACATGCATGACTTTTACGCCATGAGAGCTATTCTCCAAAGTATTAGTTTCAGAACAAAAATATTTGGGGTGTGCTTCTACCTTTACATGGTCGACCCTCATGTTAACAATTGTTGCAATCGCATAAAAATTCATGACTTGAGGTTGAAGTGTAAATACATCAGCGATTCGAACTTTTTCACATGCATGACTTTTACGCCATGAGAGCTATTCTCCAAAGTATTAGTTTCAGAACAAAAATATTTGGTGTGTGGATGCATTCTTACATGGTCGACCCTCATGAGAAAAATTGGCGCAATCGCATAAAAATTCATGACTTGAGGTTGAAGTATAAATACATCAGCGATTCGAACTTTTTCACATGCATGACTTTTACGCCATGAGAGCTATTCTCCAAAGTATTAGTTTCAGAACAAAAATATTTGGTGTGTGGATGCATTCTTACATGGTCGACCCTCATGTTAAAAATTGTTGCAATCGCATAAAAATTCATGACTTGAGGTTGAAGTGTAAATACATCAGCGATTCGAACTTTTTCACATGCAATGACTTTTACGCTATGAGAGCTATTCTCCAAAGCATTAGTTTCAGAACAAAAATATTTGGTGTGTGGATGCATTCTTACATGGTCGACCCTCATGTTAAAAATTGTTGCAATCGCATAAAAATTCAAGACTTGAGGTTGAAGTATAAATACATCAACGATTCGAACTTTTTCACATGCATGACTTTTACGCCATGAGAGCTATTCTCCAAAGTATTAGTTTCAGAACAAAAATATTTGGTGTGTGGATGCATTCTTACATGGTCGACCCTCATGTTAAAAATTGTTGCAATTGCATAAAAATTCATGACTTGAGGTTGAAGTATAAATACATCAGCGATTCGAACTTTTTCACATGCATGACTTTTACGCCATGAGAGCTATTCTCCAAAGTATTAGTTTCAGAACAAAAAATATTTGGTGTGTGGATGCATTCTTACATGGTCGACCCTCATGAGAAAAATTGTTGCAATCGCATAAAAATTCATGACTTGAGGTCGAAGTATAAATACATCAACGATTCGAACTTTTTCACATGCATGACTTTTACGCCATGAGAGCTATTCTCCAAAGTATTAGTTTCAGAACAAAAATATTTGGTGTGTGGATGCATTCTTACATGGTCGACCCTCATGAGAAAAATTGGCGCAATTGCATAAAAATTCATCACTTGAGGTCGAAGTATAAATACATCAGCGATTCGAACTTTTTCACATGCATGACTTTTACGCTATGAGAGCTATTCTCCAAAGTATTAGTTTCAGAACAAAAATATTTGGTGTGTGGATGCATTCTTACATGGTCGACCCTCATGTTAAAAATTGTTGCAATTGCATAAAAATTCATGACTTGAGGTTGAAGTATAAATGCATCAGCGATTCGAACTTTTTCACATGCATGACTTTTACGCCATGAGAGCTATTCTCCAAAGTATTAGTTTCAGAACCAAAAATATTTGGTGTGTGGATGCATTCTTACATGGTCGACCCTCATGAAAAAAATTGTTGCAATTGCATAAAAATTCATGACTTGAGGTCGAAGTATAAATACATCAGCGATTCGAACTTTTTCACATGCATGACTTTTACGCCATGAGAGCTATTCTCCAAAGTATTAGTTTCAGAACAAAAATATTTGGGGTGTGCTTCTACCTTTACATGGTCGACCCTCATGTTAACAATTGTTGCAATCGCATAAAAATTCATGACTTGAGGTTGAAGTATAAATACATCAGCGATTCGAACTTTTTCACATGCATGACTTTTACGCCATGAGAGCTATTCTCCAAAGTATTAGTTTCAGAACAAAAATATTTGGTGTGTGGATGCATTCTTACATGGTCGACCCTCATGTTAAAAATTGTTGGAATCGCATAAAAATTCATGACTTGAGGTTGAAGTATAAATACATCAACGATTCGAACTTTTTCACATGCATGACTTTTACGCCATGAGAGCTATTCTCCAAAGTATTAGTTTCAGAACAAAAATATTTGGTGTGTGGATGCATTCTTACATGGTCCACCCTCATGTTAAAAATTGTTGCAATCGCATAAAAATTCATGACTTGAGGTTGAAGTATAAATACATCAGCGATTCGAACTTTTTCACATGCATGACTTTTACGCCATGAGAGCTATTCTCCAAAGTATTAGTTTCAGAACAAAAATATTTGGTGTGTGGATGCATTCTTACATGGTCGACCCTCGTGAAAAAAATTGTTGCAATTGCATAAAAATTCATGACTTGAGGTCGAAGTATAAATACATCAGCGATTCGAACTTTTCACATGCATGACTTTTACGCCATGAGAGCTATTCTCCAAAGTATTAGTTTCAGAACAAAAATATTTGGTGTGTGGATGCATTCTTACATGGTCGACCCTCATGAGAAAAATTGGCGCAATCACATAAAAATTCATGACTTGAGGTTGAAGTGTAAATACATCAGCGATTCGAACTTTTTCACATGCATGACTTTTACGCCATGAGAGCTATTCTCCAAAGTATTAGTTTCAGAACAAAAATATTTGGTGTGTGGATGCATTCTTACATGGTCGACCCTCATGTTAAAAATTGTTGCAATCGCATAAAAATTCATGACTTGAGGTTGAAGTGTAAATACATCAGCGATTCGAACTTTTTCACATGCATGACTTTTACGCCATGAGAGCTATTCTCCAAAGTATTAGTTTCAGAACCAAAAATATTTGGTGTGTGGATGCATTCTTACATGGTCGACCCTCATGAGAAAAATTGTTGCAATTGCATAAAAATTCATGACTTGAGGTCGAAGTATAAATACATCAGCGATTCGAACTTTTTCACATGCATGACTTTTACGCCATGAGAGCTATTCTCCAAAGTATTAGTTTCAGAACCAAAAATATTTGGTGTGTGGATGCATTCTTACATGGTCGACCCTCATGAGAAAAATTGGTGCAATCGCATAAAAATTCATGACTTGAGGTTGAAGTATAAATACATCAGCGATTCGAACTTTTTCACATGCATGACTTTTACGCCATGAGAGCTATTCTCCAAAGTATTAGTTTCAGAACAAAAATATTTGGTGTGTGGATGCATTCTTACATGGTCGACCCTCATGTTAAAAATTGTTGCAATCGCATAAAAATTCATGACTTGAGGTTGAAGTGTAAATACATCAGCGATTCGAACTTTTTCACATGCATGACTTTTACGCCATGAGAGCTATTCTCCAAAGTATTAGTTTCAGAACAAAAATATTTGGTGTGTGGATGCATTCTTACATGGTCGACCCTCATGAAAAAAATTGTTGCAATTGCATAAAAATTCATGACTTGAGGTCGAGGTATAAATACATCAGCAATTCGAACTTTTCACATGCATGACTTTTACGCCATGAGAGCTATTCTCCAAAGTATTAGTTTCAGAACAAAAATATTTGGGGTGTGCTTCTACCTTTACATGGTCGACCCTCATGTTAAAAATTGTTGCAATCGCATAAAAATTCATGACTTAAGGTTGAAGTATAAATACATCAGCGATTCGAACTTTTCACATGCATGACTTTTACGCCATGAGAGCTATTCTCCAAAGTATTAGTTTCAGAACAAAAATATTTGGTGTGTGGATGCATTCTTACATGGTCGACCCTCATGTTAAAAATTGTTGCAATCGCATAAAAATTCATGACTTAAGGTTGAAGTATAAATACATCAGCGATTCGAACTTTTTCACATGCATGACTTTTACGCCATGAGAGCTATTCTCCAAAGTATTAGTTTCAGAACCAAAAATATTTGGTGTGTGGATGCATTCTTACATGGTCGACCCTCATGAGAAAAATTGGCGCAATTGCATAAAAATTCATGACTTGAGGTCGAAGTATAAATACATCAGCGATTCGAACTTTTTCACATGCATGACTTTTACGCCATGAGAGCTATTCTCCAAAGTATTAATTTCAGAACAAAAATATTTGGTGTGTGGATGCATTCTTACATGGTCGACCCTCATGTTAAAAATTGTTGCAATCGCATAAAAATTCATGACTTGAGGTTGAAGTGTAAATACATCAGCAATTCGAACTTTTTCACATGCATGACTTTTACGCCATGAGAGCTATTCTCCAAAGTATTAGTTTCAGAACAAAAATATTTGGTGTGTGGATGCATTCTTACATGGTCGACCCTCATGTTAAAAATTGTTGCAATTGCATAAAAATTCATGACTTGAGGTCGAAGTATAAATACATCAGCGATTCGAACTTTTCACATGCATGACTTTTACGCCATGAGAGCTATTCTCCAAAGTATTAGTTTCAGAACAAAAATATTTGGTGTGTGGATGCATTCTTACATGGTCGACCCTCATGTTAAAAATTGTTGCAATTGCATAAAAATTCATGACTTAAGGTTGAAGTATAAATACATCAGCGATTCGAACTTTTTCACATGCATGACTTTTACGCCATGAGAGCTATTCTCCAAAGTATTAGTTTCAGAACAAAAATATTTGGTGTGTGGATGCATTCTTACATGGTCGACCCTCATGTTAAAAATTGTTGCAATTGCATAAAAATTCAAGACTTGAGGTCGAACTATAAATACATCAGCGATTCGAACTTTTTCACATGCATGACTTTTACGCCATGAGAGCTATTCTCCAAAGTATTAGTTTCAGAACAAAAATATTTGGTGTGTGGATGCATTCTTACATGGTCGACCCTCATGAAAAAAATTGTTGCAATTGCATAAAAATTCATGACTTGAGGTCGAAGTATAAATACATCAGCGATTCGAACTTTTCACATGCATGAGTTTTACGCCATGAGAGCTATTCTCCAAAGTATTAGTTTCAGAACAAAAATATTTGGTGTGTGGATGCATTCTTACATGGTCGACCCTCATGTTAAAAATTGTTGCAATCGGATAAAAATTCATGACTTAAGGTTGAAGTATAAATACATCAGCGATTCGAACTTTTTCACATGCATGACTTTTACGCCATGAGAGCTATTCTCCAAAGTATTAGTTTCAGAACCAAAAATATTTGGTGTGTGGATGCATTCTTACATGGTCGACCCTCATGAGAAAAATTGGCGCAATTGCATAAAAATTCATGACTTGAGGTCGAAGTATAAATACATCAGCGATTCGAACTTTTTCACATGCATGACTTTTACGCCATGAGAGCTATTCTCCAAAGTATTAGTTTCAGAACAAAAATATTTGGTGTGTGGATGCATTCTTACATGGTCGACCCTCATGAGAAAAATTGGTGCAATCGCATAAAAATTCATGACTTGAGGTTGAAGTATAAATACATCAGCGATTCGAACTTTTTCACATGCATGACTTTTACGCCATGAGAGCTATTCTCCAAAGTATTAGTTTCAGAACAAAAATATTTGGTGTGTGGATGCATTCTTACATGGTCGACACTCATGTTAAAAATTGTTGCAATCGCATAAAAATTCATGACTTGAGGTTGAAGTGTAAATACATCAGCGATTCGAACTTTTTCACATGCATGACTTTTACGCCATGAGAGCTATTCTCCAAAGTATTAGTTTCAGAACAAAAATATTTGGTGTGTGGATGCATTCTTACATGGTCGACCCTCATGAAAAAAATTGTTGCAATTGCATAAAAATTCATGACTTGAGGTCGAGGTATAAATACATCAGCGATTCGAACTTTTCACATGCATGACTTTTACGCCATGAGAGCTATTCTCCAAAGTATTAGTTTCAGAACAAAAATATTTGGGGTGTGCTTCTACCTTTACATGGTCGACCCTCATGTTAAAAATTGTTGCAATCGCATAAAAAATCATGACTTAAGGTTGAAGTATAAATACATCAGCGATTCGAACTTTTTCACATGCATGACTTTTACGCCATGAGAGCTATTCTCCAAAGTATTAGTTTCAGAACAAAAATATTTGGTGTGTGGATGCATTCTTACATGGTCGACCCTCATGTAAAAAAGTGGCGCAATTGCATAAAAATTCATGACTTGATGTCGAACTATAAATACATCAGCGATTCGAACTTTTTCACATGCATGACTTTTACGCCATGAGAGCTATTCTCCAAAGTATTAGTTTCAGAACAAAAATATTTGGTGTGTGGATGCATTCTTACATGGTCGACCCTCATGAAAAAAATTGTTGCAATTGCATAAAAATTCATGACTTGAGGTCGAAGTATAAATACATCAGCGATTCGAACTTTTCACATGCATGACTTTTACGCCATGAGAGCTATTCTCCAAAGTATTAGTTTCAGAACAAAAATATTTGGTGTGTGGATGCATTCTTACATGGTCGACCCTCATGTTAAAAATTGTTGCAATCGCATAAAAATTCATGACTTAAGGTTGAAGTATAAATACATCAGCGATTCGAACTTTTTCACATGCATGACTTTTACGCCATGAGAGCTATTCTCCAAAGTATTAGTTTCAGAACCAAAAATATTTGGTGTGTGGATGCATTCTTACATGGTCGACCCTCATGAGAAAAATTGGCGCAATTGCATAAAAATTCATGACTTGAGGTCGAAGTATAAATACATCAGCGATTCGAACTTTTTCACATGCATGACTTTTACGCCATGAGAGCTATTCTCCAAAGTATTAATTTCAGAACAAAAATATTTGGTGTGTGGATGCATTCTTACATGGTCGACCCTCATGTTAAAAATTGGTGCAATCGCATAAAAATTCATGACTTGAGGTTGAAGTGTAAATACATCAGCAATTCGAACTTTTTCACATGCATGACTTTTACGCCATGAGAGCTATTCTCCAAAGTATTAGTTTCAGAACAAAAATATTTGGTGTGTGGATGCATTCTTACATGGTCGACCCTCATGAAAAAAATTGTTGCAATTGCATAAAAATTCATGACTTGAGGTCGAAGTATAAATACATCAGCGATTCGAACTTTTCACATGCATGACTTTTACGCCATGAGAGCTATTCTCCAAAGTATTAGTTTCAGAACAAAAATATTTGGGGTGTGCTTCTACCTTTACATGGTCGACCCTCATGTTAAAAATTGTTGCAATCGCATAAAAATTCATGACTTAAGGTTGAAGTATAAATACATCAGCGATTCGAACTTTTTCACATGCATGACTTTTACGCCATGAGAGCTATTCTCCAAAGTATTAGTTTCAGAACAAAAATATTTGGTGTGTGGATGCATTCTTACATGGTCGACCCTCATGTTAAAAATTGTTGCAATCGCATAAAAATTCATGACTTAAGGTTGAAGTATAAATACATCAGCGATTCGAACTTTTTCACATGCATGACTTTTACGCCATGAGAGCTATTCTCCAAAGTATTAGTTTCAGAACAAAAATATTTGGTGTGTGGATGCATTCTTACATGGTCGACCCTCATGAAAAAAATTGTTGCAATTGCATAAAAATTCATGACTTGAGGTCGAACTATAAACACATCAGCGATTCGAACTTTTCACATGCATGACTTTTACGCCATGAGAGCTATTCTCCAAAGTATTAGTTTCAGAACAAAAATATTTGGGGTGTGCTTCTACCTTTACATGGTCGACCCTCATGTTAAAAATTGTTGCAATCGCATAAAAATTCATGACTTGAGGTTGAAGTGTAAATACATCAGCGATTCGAACTTTTTCACATGCATGACTTTTACGCCATGAGAGCTATTCTCCAAAGTATTAGTTTCAGAACAAAAATATTTGGTGTGTGGATGCATTCTTACATGGTCGACCCTCATGAAAAAAATTGTTGCAATTGCATAAAAATTGATGACTTGAGGTCGAAGTATAAATACATCAGCGATTCGAACTTTTCACATGCATGACTTTTACGCCTTGAGAGCTATTCTCCAAAGTATTAGTTTCAGAACAAAAATATTCGGGGTGTGCTTCTACCTTTACATGGTCGACCCTCATGTTAAAAATTGTTGCAATCGCATAAAAATTCATGACTTAAGGTTGAAGTATAAATGCATCAGCGATTCGAACTTTTTCACATGCATGACTTTTACGCCATGAGAGCTATTCTCCAAAGTATTAGTTTCAGAACAAAAATATTTGGTGTGTGGATGCATTCTTACATGGTCGACCCTCATGAGAAAAATTGTTGCAATCGCATAAAAATTCATGACTTGAGGTTGAAGTATAAATACATCAGCGATTCGAACTTTTTCACATGCATGACTTTTACGCCATGAGAGCTATTCTCCAAAGTATTAGTTTCAGAACAAAAATATTTGGTGTGTGGATGCATTCTTACATGGTCGACCCTCATGTAAAAAATTGGCGCAATTGCATAAAAATTCAAGACTTGAGGTCGAACTATAAATACATCAGCGATTCGAACTTTTTCACATGCATGACTTTTACGCCATGAGAGCTATTCTCCAAAGTATTAGTTTCAGAACAAAAATATTTGGTGTGTGGATGCATTCTTACATGGTCGACGATCATGAAAAAAATTGTTGCAATTGCATAAAAATTCATGACTTGAGGTCGAAGTATAAATACATCAGCGATTCGAACTTTTCACATGCATGACTTTTACGCCATGAGAGCTATTCTCCAAAGTATTAGTTTCAGAACCAAAAATATTTGGTGTGTGGATGCATTCTTACATGGTCGACCCTCATGTTAAAAATTGTTGCAATCGCATAAAAATTCATGACTTGAGGTTGAAGTATAAATACATCAGCGATTCGAACTTTTCACATGCATGACTTTTACGCCATGAGAGCTATTCTCCAAAGTATTAGTTTCAGAACAAAAATATTTGGGGTGTGCTTCTACCTTTACATGGTCGACCCTCATGTTAAAAATTGTTGCAATCGCATAAAAATTCATGACTTGAGGTTGAAGTATAAATACATCAGCGATTCGAACTTTTTCACATGCATGACTTTTACGCCATGAGAGCTATTCTCCAAAGTATTAGTTTCAGAACCAAAAATATTTGGTGTGTGGATGCATTCTTACATGGTCGACCCTCATGAGAAAAATTGGCGCAATTGCATGAAAATTCATGACTTGAGGTCGAAGTATAAATACATCAGCGATTCGAACTTTTTCACATGCATGACTTTTACGCCATGAGAGCTATTCTCCAAAGTATTAGTTTCAGAACAAAAATATTTGGTGTGTGGATGCATTCTTACATGGTCGACCCTCATGAAAAAAATTGTTGCAATTGCATAAAAATTCATGACTTGAGGTCGAAGTATAAATACATCAGCGATTCGAACTTTTCACATGCATGACTTTTACGCCATGAGAGCTATTCTCCAAAGTATTAGTTTCAGAACCAAAAATATTTGGTGTGTGGATGCATTCTTACATGGTCGACCCTCATGAGAAAAATTGGCGCAATTGCATAAAAATTCATGACTTGAGGTCGAAGTATAAATACATCAGCGATTCGAACTTTTTCACATGCATGACTTTTACGCCATGAGAGCTATTCTCCAAAGTATTAATTTCAGAACAAAAATATTTGGTGTGTGGATGCATTCTTACATGGTCGACCCTCATGTTAAAAATTGTTGCAATCGCATAAAAATTCATGACTTGAGGTTGAAGTATAAATACATCAGCGATTCGAACTTTTCACATGCATGACTTTTACGCCATGAGAGCTATTCTCCAAAGTATTAGTTTCAGAACAAAAATATTTGGGGTGTGCTTCTACCTTTACATGGTCGACCCTCATGTTAAAAATTGTTGCAATCGCATAAAAATTCATGACTTGAGGTTGAAGTATAAATACATCAGCGATTCGAACTTTTTCACATGCATGACTTTTACGCCATGAGAGCTATTTTCCAAAGTATTAGTTTCAGAACAAAAATATTTGGTGTGTGGATGCATTCTTACATGGCCGACCCTCATGTTAAAAATTGATGCAATCGCATAAAAATTCATGACTTGAGGTCTACCTATAAATACATCAGCGATTCGAACTTTTTCACATGCATGACTTTTACGCCATGAGAGCTATTCTCCAAAGTATTAGTTTCAGAACAAAAATATTTGGTGTGTGGATGCATTCTTACATGGTCGACCCTCATGTTAAAAATTGTTGCAATTGCATAAAAATTCATGACTTGAGGTTGAAGTGTAAATACATCAGCGATTCGAACTTTTTCACATGCATGACTTTTACGCCATGAGAGCTATTCTCCAAAGTATTAGTTTCAGAACCAAAAATATTTGATGTGTGGAAGCATTCTTACATGGTCGACCCTCATGAGAAAAATTGGCGCAATTGCATAAAAATTCATGACTTGAGGTCGAAGTATAAATACATCAGCGATTCGAACTTTTTCACATGCATGACTTTTACGCCATGAGAGCTATTCTCCAAAGTATTAGTTTCAGAACAAAAATATTTGGTGTGTGGATGCATTTTTACATGGTCGACCCTCATGAAAAAAATTGTTGCAATTGCATAAAAATTCATGACTTGAGGTCGAACTATAAATACATCTGCGATTCCAACTTTTCACATGCATGACTTTTACGCCATGAGAGCTATTCTCCAAAGTATTAGTTTCAGAACACAAATATTTGGGGTGTGCTTCCACCTTTACATGGTCGACCCTCATGTAAAAAATTGTTGCAATTGCATAAAAATTCATGACTTGAGGTCGAAGTATAAATACATCAGCGATTCGAACTTTTTCACATGCATGACTTTTACGCCATGAGAGCTATTCTCCAAAGTATTAGTTTCAGAACAAAAATATTTGGTGTGTGGATGCATTCTTATATGGTCGACCCTCATGTTAAAAATTGTTGCAATCGCATAAAAATTCATGACTTGAGGTTGAAGTATAAATACATCAGCGATTCGAACTTTTTCACATGCATGACTTTTACGCCATGAGAGCTATTCTCCAAAGTATTAGTTTCAGAACAAAAATATTTGGTGTGTGGATGCATTCTTACATGGTCGACCCTCATGTTAAAAATTGTTGCAATTGCATAAAAATTCATGACTTGAGGTTGAAGTATAAATGCATCAGCGATTCGAACTTTTTCACATGCATGACTTTTACGCCATGAGAGCTATTCTCCAAAGTATTAGTTTCAGAACAAAAATATTTGGTGTGTGGATGCATTCTTACATGGTCGACCCTCATGTTAAAAATTGTTGCAATTGCATAAAAATTCATGACTTGAGGTTGAAGTGTAAATACATCAGCGATTCGAACTTTTTCACATGCATGACTTTTACGCCATGAGAGCTATTCTCCAAAGTATTAGTTTCAGAACAAAAATATTTGGGGTGTGCTTCCACCTTTACATGGTCGACCCTCATGTTAAAAATTGTTGCAATTGCATAAAAATTCATGACTTGAGGTCGAAGTATAAATACATCAGCGATTCGAACTTTTTCACATGCATGACTTTTACGCCATGAGAACTATTCTCCAAAGTATTAGTTTCCGAACCAAAAATATTTGGTGTGTGGATGCATTCTTACATGGTCGACCCTCATGTTAAAAATTGTTGCAATCGCATAAAAATTCATGACTTAAGGTTGAAGTATAAATACATCAGCGATTCGAACTTTTTCACATGCATGACTTTTACGCCATGAGAGCTATTCTCCAAAGTATTAGTTTCAGAACCAAAAATATTTGGTGTGTGGAAGCATTCTTACATGGTCGACCCTCATGAGAAAAATTGGCGCAATTGCAAAAAAATTCATGACTTGAGGTCGAAGTATAAATACATCAGCGATTCGAACTTTTTCACATGCATGACTTTTACGCCATGAGAGCTATTCTCCAAAGTATTAGTTTCAGAACAAAAATATTTGGTGTGTGGATGCATTCTTACATGGTCGACCCTCATGAGAAAAATTGTTGCAATCGCATAAAAATTCATGACTTGAGGTCGAACTATAAATACATCAGCGATTCCAACTTTTCACATGCATGACTTTTACGCCATGAGAGCTATTCTCCAAAGTATTAGTTTCAGAACAAAAATATTTGGGGTGTGCTTCCACCTTTACATGGTCGACCCTCATGTTAAAAATTGTTGCAATTGCATAAAAATTCATGACTTGAGGTCGAAGTATAAATACATCAGCGATTCGAACCTTTTCACATGCATGACTTTTACGCCATGAGAGCTATTCTCCAAAGTATTAGTTTCAGAACAAAAATATTTGGTGTGTGGATGCATTCTTATATGGTCGACCCTCATGTTAAAAATTGTTGCAATCACATAAAAATTCATGACTT